>NC_138119.1:10005000-10527500 GCF_964146895.1 Miniopterus schreibersii | reverse complement strand
CGTGGAGAAAAGCAAGGCCGGTGCGCCCCGAGGAGCGCCCGCCCGTCAGTTCTGCGGGAGTTGAAGGCTCCGTTCCAGGAGCGCGCGACACCACATTTGCGGCGTCAAGAGGCAGGTTCCTGCGAGAGGACAGACGTCAGACGGCACAAAACGGATTCCCTGACCGGGAATCGAACCCGGGCCGCGGCGGTGAAAGCGCCGAATCCTAGCCACTAGACCACCAGGGACTCGGAAGCCTGGGGGCTCCCTGGCGGCCTCTGCGATTCAGAGACAGTGACATTTCTCCTGCACTCAGGGGCTTCACGAAGGGCGCGAGGGGGAGAGGGCAGGTCGCGCGTCCTCCCAGGACCGCGCTCCCAAGGCCGAGCCCTCTCCCCGCCTCCTCCGCCAGAGGAGCCCGCAGACAACCCGCCGCGCGCCCGCGCAGCCCGCCTCGACCCCGCGTCCCGGAGCGAGTGGTCCTGCCCCCGCCACCCGCAGAACCGCCCCGGAGACGCGGCTTTGCGAGGCGGTAGCGTGTGGAGAGAAGGTCTCCAGGGCGGGGCAGTGGACCGAGCGACTGGGGGAGGCGAGAGGGGAGGCGCCCAGGGTGAGACCCCGGGACCCCCAACCTCAGGAGGGACGCTCAGGGGAGCGGGACCGAGAAGGCGGGGACGGAACGCGCTCGCGAGCGGGGCTCCGGGTCCTGACCTGGATGCGGGCTCCTCCTGCACCTGCCGCGCCCGCGTTTCCCAGCCTCAGTGACGGAAGCGCCGCCCTTTCGGACGCTCTGGCCAAAAACACGCGGAGTTCGCTCCGTCGCCGGAGTTGCCCACATCCCAGGAGGCAGGACCCCGTGTCCTCTCGTCCGCCAGGTGTGCGGACGTGGGTGCACCGGGGGTTCTCCACCTGGGCAGAGTGCGCGCGGGGATCCGATCAGTTCTGCGGGGAGGCCCCCATGGGCCGCGGGGCGCTGAGTGACACGGGCCTCTGCTGACAGATGCCGGGGGGGGGGGGGGGGGGGGACTCTCCCGCCCCCTGCCCCCCAGTCACGACCATCAAAACTATCTACAGACGAGGCCTAGAGTCACAGCGAGTGGAGCCCGGGCCTCCAGTTTGCCAAACAGACGAAGCAGAAAAACACGCCGGCTGCCGGCGAGCAGGCGACCCCCGGGCTCCCAGGGGCAGTACTTGGACTTCCCGGCCGAGGTCCTCGTGGTGCCACTGAATACATTTTATGTTCCCAGCTGCTCTTATGGGAGAGAAGGGATTAGTCTGGTGTGAAGTATTTACCAAAACTACTACTTTTTTAAAAAAGCAACTATTGTCGAGACTGTCACATTATATAAACATGTTTCTACCCAAGTTCCTCTTCCCTGGACACGCTCACCAGTGTCTTCTTTCTCCGTAGCTGACATCAGTGCCAGGCCCCTGAAATCAGTTTTCTGTTCCAGCCTGCTCTCCCCTCCCTGTGTCCCCCCTCCCTCTGTCCCCCCTTCCCTCTGTCCCCCCTTCCCTGTGTCTCCCCTCCCTCTGTCCCCCCTCCCTCTGTCTCCCCTCCCTCTGTCTCCCCTCCCCGTGTCTCCCCTCCCTCTGTCCCCCCTTCCCTGTGTCTCCCCTCCCTGTGTCTCCCCTCCCTCTGCCCCCCCCTCCCTCCTCTGCTTCCACCGGCAGGAAAATAAGCTCTCCCTCAGCCTCCCATCTGCACCATCGCACTCAACGATCAGTGCAGCAAATTGGGGGCCCTCCATGGGACCCTATCTCCCTAGAAAGAGAGGGAATTGTAAATAGTACAAAGTTTTCACGTCATGGTTAGAAATACTTAGAGGAAACTTTTTCTGAGATCCAAGGCCTGAAAAGTGAGCTAACTCCAGCCACCACCACCCCCATTAGAAAACCCAGACTCTGTTTTGTAGTCATTTCGCGTGTTCACCTGCCCAGTGGACAGCTGGAGATTTATTCTCTCGAGAGGCTACAGTGGAGGATCTTTGGCCAC
This sequence comes from Miniopterus schreibersii, assembly GCF_964146895.1. Lineage (NCBI taxonomy): Eukaryota > Metazoa > Chordata > Mammalia > Chiroptera > Miniopteridae > Miniopterus > Miniopterus schreibersii. The sequence goes on along the minus strand of NC_138119.1, from coordinate 10,525,525 downwards.
AAGGGGTAAACATGTATGAGAGGGTTGAAGAGCAGGCATGTCTTGAGCTGTGTGGTGGTTGCAGGAACTATTATAGGCTTCAAAATGTTTGCACTGTGTGAAGTAGAACAGAACCGGGGGACTTGCGCTTCCTGACTTTAGGAGGTACCATGCATGAGCCCCTACAGACCAGGCAACGTGCAAGTGGCATCATGAGACACAAACTGATAAATGGACTGAATTGAAAGACTTGCAGCTGATCCACAGCTCAATGGGTGAATTAGTTTTCAATGAGCAGTTCCGTGAGGAGAGAAAATAGGTTCACTATTGGGATGTGGGGCGGGATGGAACAGCTTTATTTCTACTTCACACTGCACACAAGAGTCCATTTGAGGTGCACCATGGACCAAGACATAAAAGTTAAAGGTGTAAAGCATTTTGAAGACGCTTTGTGACTTGATGTTTGGCAAAGACTTTCTAAAGAGAGCCCAGGAAAAATATGTACAAAAGAAAGACGTGATAAGTTGGACTTCATCAGCACTAACCATACCTTCTCTTCCAGAGCCGCCACTAAGAAGGCGAAAAGTCAAGTCCCGGAGAGAAAACGTTCACAAGACATATCTGACCAAAGGCCCTGTAATTACATGTACAATGAGCTCCTCTAACCTGAAAATGTTGAGGCGCCGTCAGAAGTTTCAAAATAGCAGAAGTGAAAGCACCGGATCGCTGAAATAGTAATAAGTGCACCGCGCACAAGAAGACGGGAGCTCTGGGCAGCGCAGGGGACCTTGCTGTGACTCGGATTGGAACCGAGGTTGCTGTGGCCACGACGCAGAGTACTGACCGCTACACGACCACAGCGCACCACGCCCCAGGCCCCGGGAGCGAGGCTCCCGTCACCCCTGCGCTCCCCGCGCCTCGTTTCCCAAACAGCCGCAGGTGCTCTTCTCTCCTGCTGCTGTTTTCCTCTCCCTTCCTCTCAATCCTGATGATAAAACAAAACGACCCCCGGCAGTTCTCATCTCCCCCGACACCGGCGAGCCTCCGCCCCGCCCCTGGAAAGGCCGCCCGTCCGTGCCCCCCCGCCCCGCGCTTTCCGCCTCTCCGCGTTCGCCCCTTTGAACGCCCCCGCCCGCCCCGTCCAGTCTTTCAGGCCCCGCCCCGTCCTGCCGGGTGGAGCGAGGGGCGCGCCGGCGGCGCAGGAGGTCGGGCGCAGCGGGAGCGAACGGGAAGAGCAATCGCGGGAGCCCCCGGGCGTTCAGCTCCCCCCGGACCCCACCCGGGGGCCTCCGGGGCGCTGGCATCTGAGGGGGGCGCGGAGCAAGGCCCGGAGGCCCTTCGGCCGCCCCGCTGTTTTCGGAATCGCCCGGCGCACGGGTTTCCCCGCAGCCAGCCCGCGGCGCGCACCCTCCGCTGCGGGTTCCGAGGTCCGAGCCCGCAGGACGCGCGGCGGCGGGCGGGTGGCTCCGACCGGCGGCGAGACCAGCGCGGGCCGAGCGCTTGCTCTGCTCTGGCTGGAGCGGCCCGGCCCCGCTCTGTGGCGCGACTGGCTCGGTGCGCTTGGCCACCGGTTGGCGGTTCGAGTCCACCCGCGGGTCCCCCTGCCCCTTCCAGAAGGCGAAATCCTTCCTTTCTCTGCACCTCTTGCTTGTAAAATGAAAGGAATCTAACAGACTGAGGGAAATAAAGGAAATAATGCATGTCAGACCATGTGACACTAACACATATTGTACATTGAATAAATATTTCCTTAGCAATTTTTCTTTATCAAGAAAATACATTCTAAGAGCGCACTCACTGATTTTTCTGGCATTGATCTTGGGTGTCAGCCCATGTGAGCCCGTCAAATGTATGGAGGAATGTGCATGCCCCTTACCTGTATCTCTGCTCCCTAATCATTCATCCGAGAATATCTCGTTGTTGCCTCTCTCTACCATGATGATAACATGAATGTTGAAATTGAATCCCTAGCATCTACTAAGCAAAAGAAGTGCCCGAGTGAGACACGACATCAGCCTTCAAAAGTTTTACATATAATGGTGGTTGATGCCAAGCATGGAAACAAATAAAAATTATATAATGCAGAATTACATGAGAACCAAAGTAGAAGTATAAATACAAAATGATAAAATGAAAACTGTCCCCTTTCTACCTTTGAAAGGCAAAAAAACCCACAAATCTTTGGGCAAGATTTCTAATCTATTATTTAACTTAATGAGCTTAATCAAAACGATTCTGAGGCTCTGGTGTCTGAGTTTCCCATAGTAGGAAAGTCTACCCTAGAATCAAGGACTACTGGTCCCTGAATATTTTCTCTCAGATGTTGCCTGGCTCTCTTCTGTCCTCTAGTGGTAACTGTAGAATTACTACAATTGTCCCAAATCCTGCCTTTCAGGATTGAGAATATGAAAAACATTCTGTAGGCGAAAGAATCACAGAGAAAATAATTTCATGTTCTCTGAAAATATCATAAAAGTGAATCTCAGCCCAGATTTGTTTCTAAACTTATTCTGGGTCCTCTGGGTTTGCCCAGCCAGCTGCCCGGTTAAAGTGGAGGGACAAAGCGAGTAAAAAGGGGTTTAAAGGAGCAAACATCGTTGGGGACTTGCTGTGTCTTGGGGCTGTGTTGTGTTCCACGTGCATCTTTCATTGAGTCCTCACAAGAAACTGTGCGGGGTGTGTGTGTGTGTACATAGATGGGGTAAAAGCCTCCTGTTAGGGTGGTGAAGTGCCTGCTCAAGATGACACAGCTCACCAGGGAAATGCCTGGCCACTCAACAAGCTTTTAGGTAGATCTGTGGGTAAAAACAGAGAAGCAGGTGCGTTTGGTAGAGAAATGGAATCACTTTTTTGGCATCGATTTTAATGTTTTGGAGGGAAATGGGTTAAATGTCCTGGTAGCTTTTCTTTATCTACTTTACAGTTTCCGATAATCAAGTAAAGTGATGTGTCCCCTCTCTTCCTCAGGATGGAGCACTGATAGCAACCGGCTCTGCCGACAGGAATGTGAAGATCTGGGGCTTGGACTTTGGGGACTGCCACAAGTCTCTCTTTGCACACGACGACAGGTGGGTGCAGTCTCTTCAGACACCTCCCTTTGAGTCACCTGCATCGTTTCCCTTGAGCACCTGTGTCTGTCATTTAGCGTCTCAGACAGTCATACATTTAAATTCCAAAGTGTAAATAAGACACTAGAATTGGCTGTTCAGAAGCTGCTTGTGTGTGTAAGACTCTTTGATAACGTGGCGTTGGAGGACATTTGACTACTTTCCTCCTTTCCAGTGTGATGTCCCTGCAGTTTGTGCCCAAGTCTCACCTCTTCTTCACCGCCGGGAAGGACCGCAAGATTAAGCAGTGGGACGCGGACAAGTGGGAGCACATCCAGACCCTGGAGGTAGCCCCCGCCCCGCGGCCCCTCGGTGCCGGAGGCCTGAGCGCGGGTCTCCGCCAGCGCGAGCCCGGGTGGCCTGCGAGTGACACTCCTGCTCCGGGTGGGGTTTCTCTCTCCAGGGGCACCACCAGCAAGTATGGTGCTTGGCTGTGAGCCCCAGTGGAGACTATGTGGTGTCATCGTCCCATGACAAGTCCCTGAGACTGTGGGAGAGGACACGGGAGCCGCTCATTCTCGAGGAAGAGAGGGAGATGGTAAGGACTCTGGGCCTGCTGACAGATGTGCCGGTGGGGTCTGACATGCTGTCCCAACCGAAGTTTTCTGTCTAGTGCGGTCACCCCTCAGCGCAAGTCCAAGGACCTCTGATGCTTCCATGACGACTGTCACCGTTTCAGCAGCCAGGCAGGGACAGATGCCACAGGGGATTGTATTTTGAAAGCAGCTCCCCACTGTCTCATTCTCATTTCACATGGTAGAGACCATGGTTTTTCTTTCAAATTAATTTCTATCTGTCTCTTGGCAGCAAAGGGAAGCAGAATATGAGGAGTGTGGCCAAAGAAGACCAACCAGCAGTAAGTACATCTTTTGGGATCCTGGGATTGTGCCCTGTAATTATCTCATTGGAATTTACTGCAGTGTCAGGAATTTCTGATGGAATTAGCATTGGGGCCAGATGCCTAGGTCATCACCAACTGATGTGGGAAAGAATCTGAGTAGTCCTATTTATTCAACTATATATATCCTGATTTTATGGGACAAATGATTGACCAAATTTGGTATTCAATGACTGTCATTCTGGCTTTTTTTGTTTTTTCAAGGAGACTATAGAACAAAAATAAAAATCAGAAAAAAATTGAGAAACTGGGAGTTATTTTTAAACATTTGTAGAGGAAGATATTCTTATGATACGTGTAAAGTACTTAACATAGTGTTTGGCCCTTACTAAGTCCTCAATGAATATAGCTTTTTTTTCTTCACAGGATCCAAACTTTGGTAAAAGTCTTTATCAACCAAATAGTTCTTCTGTGGCAAAATGTTGACTGAATTTTTAGATGGGGATCAAAACCTGTTTTCCTTCTTTGTGACCAAGGACAGGGTGGTGCTGAATCTGTCCAGTGCTGCCCTCTGGAAGGAAAGCTCCATCTCCGGAAAGCAGCACCTTTCAGATGTTCCTGGGAGCTGCCCTACCCTGGGATTCTGCACCCATTTTTACCTGAATCCAGAACATAGTCTCCTCCCTGAAAATTAGAAAGAAAATAAACGAAAAACCAAAGATGTCTTTGCGTGCAGTTTGCTGTTCTATTGGCGCATCTTTATTAAACTGTGTCAGCTGTTTGGTGGTTTTCCAATCAGGCCCTCCGGGTGCAGTGTTCTGGGAGGAAGGCATGTGTTGTGATGACTTCTGTCCTTTGTCATCTGTATAGGCTGAGAGGATCATGGAGGCTGTTGAACTGTACCAAGAGGAAACTGCAAAAATGAGAGAGCACAAAGCCATCTGTAAAGCTGCAGGGAAGGAGGTAAGAGAGCCCATCAAGCTGCGCTCTGGGAGACGTTTATAAATAGACAATTCCTGAGCAGAAAACCATCGTTTTAGGACTTAGTAACTCAGATCAGGAAGTGAGAGAATGGAATAGAATTCTTTCTATTTCAGACATTAGAAAGAGGGACTTGAGTGTGGGAGAAGGAAGCTTGGTCTTAGTAAAACGGGGAGAGCAGGAGAGAGCGGATTGAGGTGATGGTGGTATTGAGCGGATGCTCACGCTCCTGCTCTGGTTCGGAGGCAGGGTGACCATGTCGATTTCTGGATGAAACCTGTTGCCCAAACTCGCTCATAAGCACTATCGACACTGAAAGGCCCGATAATTCTTTTACACTCTCTTTCAGTTTGGGGCCCAGTCTTTTCTCTTTTCAAAATGTAAGATACTAGTATTGCCCTGCCTGTGACAACCACTGTCAAAGTCTTGTCTTTTAATGACTGGATTTAATCATTTCTTCATAGGTCCCTCTTCCCACCAACCCCATCCTGATGGCTTATGGGAATATCTCTGTGAGTAGAATGTCTAACAGCTTCCCCTTGGTCAGCCAGAGGTCACTCTCAGGGGCAGAGAGGAGGAAGGGTGGTGTCCTCTAGAATGTTCTGAATTTCAGAAGCACCATTTCAGTGTGACTTCCAGGTCACCCTTTTAGACGGGGCTGGCCCGGCCTTCTTCTGTTTCCTGGCGCTTACTCGTGTCCGTGTCTAAAGCCCTCTGAGGATTCTGTTCCTAAACGAACTTTGAAATTGAAGGTATGGGAGGAAAAATTGGCATAAGTCAGTCAGATAAAGGGGAGAGAGGGAGAGCAGTGGGACAGCGTGTGCTCTCAGCAACCTCCAGTTCCTTAGGATTTACTTGCATGTCTCGTTGGTCACAATAGTCATGCGAGGCAGGGTCTCTTCATTGTAGAGACAGGAAACTGGCCCCAGAGCCAGAAGGTTTCGTGGTTGGTAATGGCAGAGCTGCACCATGAGCCCAGGCTGACTAGCGCTGGGTCTGCGCATGTCATCCCACCTTAGGACACTGCATCTCGTAGGAGAGGGGGACCCTGGTTTTAGGAGATGGAAATTAGAGAGTTCAGTGGACTCCAGTCAAGAGTGTCACTTATGCTCTTGTCCTTCCTTTGTAGCCTTCAGCGTACGTGTTGGAGATTTTTAAAGGAATCAAGTCAAGGTGAGTCTCAGTGCACAGTTGTCATCATTGGCCGGCTAACCACATTTACTGAGTGCGTATCTCAATATGGGACAGGGGGAGTTATAATGGACAGTTATCCTTACAGGTTTAACTGTCAAAATTCGGATGGAAAATAATTCATTATAATGTTCTTTATGAAGTAGAGCTAGAAGGCTCTACTTTTAAGGACAAATGAAGGGTTGTGCTACTTTATATTGTAGGTAAGAAAATCATTTCTGTTCAGTTGGAAGTAGCAGCGGGTAACACTTCCTTTGGCCTGCTTTCTGTGCACATGCATAGTTGGAATCGTCTTGTGTACAATTTTGGAGCCTGGCCTTTTTCACAGAACATTTCTTGAGCTATTACTAATATTATCATTCTTCAAAAACACATCACTGAATTAATTCCAAAAATTCCATTATACAAAGGATCACTGTTGGATGTTTTGCTATTATTAATGTTGCTTCCGTGAACACCTTTACATGGAAATCTTTGTTGTGGCAGCCCTAAGAACCTAAGCAGGTTTGTTAAAGCAGCCAATGCAAAGAAATAGCAAAGATGCCACTTGCGTTTTCCCCTCATGAGCATAAAGTGGTTTCCCAGAGGCTGTAGGATGTGTGATATGGTGACAAATTGAATATACAATAGATAAGAGATTTGCAAAAAAGATTTTTGTTTTTCATTAAAAATCAATTTGTTAATATACTAGGTTTATTATTTTTACATAAATTTAAGTATTTTCCCAGTTTTAATTCTAATTTGGTAAATGTGATAAATATGGCACATAAAGAGAAGCTCTTTGGGATCCTTAATAACTTTTGGGCATCCGTTTCCTTATCTGTAAGGTGGGGAAAATAGTATCTATCATATAGGTGGTATGAGGATTAGATATGATAATGCATATAAAGGAGTGGCTACTATAGTTATTAAAAGCCAGGATTTTCATCCCACCAGGCTAAGTGGCTCACTGGTTTCTGGCCGCAAGAAGAGAACAAGCACTAGGTCGAAGGCCCCAGATATGAACGGTTGAAAATCAGGTTCCCATTTAGTACTTACTGGGCCTACTCTGGAGCGACTTTACGGGACACGAAGATGCCAAGATCAGAGGAAGGAACCATAGATGTTCTCTGGACCATGGGATCTTCTTTTCCCTGGGGAAAATCTTTTGGTCTCTTATCATAATTGCTGCTAGTTAAAACTGGTACAATACTTGTTAAGGACTATGATTTTCATGACCAAATGATCTGTATACACAAACTCCTAACATTTGGATTCGAACCTCTCCTCTAGTATCATTTTAGGTACTTCTCTGTGTAATGCAAATGTTACATGCTCAGGCTTAGGAGATGAAGGATGGATATTTATCTCTTAGAATTTCTTCTGTCTTTCCCTAGTGTATGTTTCTCTGCCCCCCTAGAGGAGCCAGCCAACACCATAACCAGGCCCCCAAAACATATCATCCTACAGATTTTAAGGTTTTTGGTACAGCGGGGCATAGATGGGCTATGAACCATCACTGTCATTCGACCTAGAGAAAAGATCTAATAAAACTTCTCTCCCCTATCTTTCTAGTTAAATTCTCCTTTCATCAAAAGCTTTTGCAGCCTGTAAGACTCAAATATCAAATAGATATATAACTATAGCACAAAGTAATATATGATTCATGTCATATACACTGGAGTACAAAATAATATAGGAATCAAGTGTGAAGATTTTTTGCTACAAGGTTATATAAGTCTTTCAAGATAGAGTCCAATTTTCATTTTTATATATGACAAAATATTTCATATAGTACCTGACATGTAAAAGGTACTCAATATATGATATCTACATGCAAGACTACAATATGAGGTATGTATGCATAATTCAGTGACTATCCATTCAACCTTTATAATAAGAAGGTACCTCCTGTCCCTCAACAAAACTACAAGTTTTCCTGATGACAAAGACTTGCTTTTTAAAAAATAAAAAAAAATCAAAAAAATCTGATTGTCTAATACTCCATAGACAGCCAATAACATTGGCCTTAATTCAGCTGTAGTGACGGCTCAGGTTCTGTGTCAGGCACTTTGCTAGTTGAGTGAAGACGCTATGCCTTTAAAAATAGAATTAATGAAGCTACATAGAAATAATGCACTGCAGGTGTGAGGAGGCTAGAAAACAACATTCTGACTTCCGTGTTCTCCTGGCCCAAACGTAATTTTTGCACCGCATGTGACGACTCAAACTGAACTTTAAAGGATATTTGCTTCCACAGGTAAGAACAGGACGTCATGCTCAGTCATGATCTCAATATTTTGAGAGACGTGTGTTGATCCCTTGGCGCTGTCCTCGCCCACAACCATGGCAAAGAGCTCCACTTTCAGTTCTACCTGCAAACCAGCTGCCACCTGTGAGACACCATGGAGCTTGAGAATCAGACAAACCTGAGTTCAAATCCTGGTTTTCACACCAAGTTGGGCAAGTTACTAAAACACCAATCTGGTTTCCTCATCTATAAATTAGGCACAAATGAATGATCACTGTTACAGCATTTAGAAGAATTACTTCATAGGTTAGTGAGGCAGAATTCCATTGAGTAAATGGGACCCAGGATAAGTTGTGGAAGAAGGAAATCAGGTGTTATTTAGGACAAGGCATAAGGAAACTAAATGCCAGGGTATTGAAGGTGACACCAGAGGCAAACTTTTATAGTACCCATAACTGTGCTAGTTCCTGAATGTCAGTAGGGAGTTTCTATGTTGGCATCCTTGCAGATAAAGACACAGTGAATCTAAGACAAATGTAATTTAATCTAGGAGACTGGGTGAATCCCACCACCGCTGCCCCTTGGTTTCTAATGTTCCTTAGGTAGGATCTGTGACGCGACAAAGCCAGTAGAGGGAGACAGAATTAGTTTAAATGCCGAAAAGCCTGGGTCTGAGAGCTACATGGAAGAGGCTTGTACCAACAAAGAAGAAACCTGATACATAAGGAAGAAACACAGGGGGGAATGGGCTCCTCGCCTTGTTCCTTGAAAAGCACACTAGCCAGGAAACAGACAGTTGTTTGTGTTTCTAAGCTGCCTCTCCAGGGGGTGGGCTAAAAAGCGGACTTGACAACAGTTATCTGGAAAAACTAAGTCAGAAACTACCACACGGAAAGCAATTAGATACAAATAATTTTTTCTTGCGTCTAGTTTTAAAAATAATAGAAGTGAAAAATGTTTTCGTTTTTTCAACAATGTGCTTGTGAGCGTGCGTACTGGAGGGGATCCAAGAGCTCTGTTTCTGAGAATCGGGGCCTCGGCCCTCCAAGCCGAACAATCAGCAGGGCTGGGAACGGGGACACTCTGCGTGAGGAGAGCTGGACTGCAGCCACCACAGGTTTACCCAGGCTTTGAGCACATTCATTCAGTGTTGGCAACCAACCAAGCTGAACAGGGGCCAGATTTACACATGGAGAAGTCTATAGATTATTTGCCAGAGCCAAAACCTACCATCAAAAAGGAAAAAACACCTGAAAAAAACTAACAGTATAGATTGAGCTTCAAAGAATACGTGCTGGGGTTTTAATTCCTATAAAGGTGAATCCGATAGTCATGTTGGCATTTGGCATAATCCCTACTTTAAGTGAAAAAGATTTGCTGACTCTCCAGAGCAGTGGGAGAAGAGCTTGCTTTGGTTTTTATTTTTGCTTTATGTTGTGAAATCTTGACACAGTACAATGATAAATTGTTTGGGAGAGAGACTCATGACTTAGTGAATCTAATCCCAAAGTGTATTTCTGTTTGGAACTGCGGCCTGCATACTATCTCATAGATCATAACGTATTAGAGCTGGAAGAGGGCTGAGAGATGATCTGTTCTGAGCTCCTACAGCTGAGGCAAACAAGGTGTGCAGGTTAATTAACTGGCACCACCGAGCTGCTTAGTTGCACAGTCACGACAAGGAGCCAGGTGACTGCACTAAACCAAGCCAACCTTTCTGTGTCAACAGATAACATCTTGTTTACACACAGGCTCTGACTCGCGGTTACTACATGAAGTAAGTGACATCAAGCCCCATGCTGCACCAATGCCAGGAATCTTCTTACGATACTAAAAAGTTAGGCTTCTACATGGTTTAAACAGAATGGGGAGAATGACTTGAGGGCCCACTTTGCGCGGATACACGGACACACACGACAGGCAACACACAGGACTTACGGGCCCAGGCTTGTAGGTCACTTTCAGTCCTGTGCTGGGTGGCGGCTGCTTTACCCTGAACCTACCGGGCAGAGAGAGGGGAATCAATTTATGCCATAATGAAAACCACAGACAACGAATGAACCAAGATATTATAAAATCAGGACGGTGTTAATATTCAAGCCACAGGAGCAGGAGGTCCACACCATTAGAAAAACCACCTCACATTCAGCGGGGAGGAGGCTCCGGGCCCGCGGGGTTCACAGCTGCCTTCCCACAGCTTTCATCAGCGCCGAGCAGACCCCACGCGCGTCCAGCCCTCTGTTAGGGGCTGTGGGCAGCGTGCTGGCAACGTGTGGCTGCGTGTCACTGCGGGGGGCCTGCCTGCGGGTTGTTAGCTGAGGAGGAAGCGCAGCGGAGAGCGCGGCGGGGGAGCCAGCCTCGGGCTGCAGCTGCGTGTCTGGGAGAGGGGTCCCCGCAAAGCTGGAGAGCTCGGAAAGCCCCGCGCCCACACGTGGTGCCTACTGGTCCCTGTCCACAGATGAGTTTTACCAGTCTGAGGGTGGCTCTCTCTTCCTCCCCGCCCACTTGTTGGCAACAACCTGAAAAACCAATAATATATGATCTGGTGGCCTGGGTTCCTCACTAGGCTGTTTCTAAGGAAGCAAAGGTAATTCCTGAAGTGGGGGTCGGCCTCAACTCTAACGGGACGGCGATCTTTGAAATCGGATACTCCTGTAGCTTTGCTCCATGTATCTCCAGACCTGAGTCTAGAATCACAACCATTCTTGAGGGACTGAGAATAATTCTGCAAGTGAACCAAACATTTATTCCATTTTTACGCGGGGAAACCCCCACGTTATGCTTAAGTTTAAATCAGAATGGAACAGAGGTGATTTTGTAATTGGAAGTTGTCTTGGTGTAGACACCTGGTGTCCTGACCCAGTGGGAGGGACTGAACTCCCACACGAAGCAGTGACCGCAGCCGTGTTGACAGAATGAGTTGCCTGCAATGAACTAGTCGGTACTCGGGACTGAGGCCTCGCCTTGCTCTCTCGCCTACAAGACCCTAACGCAAGTTATGAAAGAGACTGCTCGGGGCGACGGGCGCACGATGCAGTGTGCAGGTGGTTTTCTTGTTGTGCCCTTGAAACCTGGGTGGTTTTATGAATCCATGTCACCCCAATAAATGCAGTTATGAAAAAAACACAAGTTACTCAGTTTCTTCCTTTGTAGTAGTCTCTACAAGCTCTATAATTCTATTGGTCTTGACCTGGAAACGAGGGACTGACTCTTGTCACTGAATGCCAGATACAGTGTATTTTCAACTGAGAGTACAGACTAGGAGTTAAGATATTTGTTATCAATTCCAAGTCAGAACTTCAGAGCCAAAATGACCCTAATGATTCTGGTTAATTTTTTTTTCCTTTTTGCTTCAATTATGCAGACAAATGTAATTAAAATCAATCTTAGATCATAAAGTAAAAACATGTCAGTTGATATCCTGGTTGGTGGAAGATTTGAGAAGTAATTTGGTTTTATGTATTAATTATTGTTAACACTTGTACAACCTTTTTTTTTTTTTTTTTTTTTTTTGCTAAAGCATCAGGCCTGGAGTTGCTTCTACCTAAGTCTGAATAATGACTAATGGAAAGGCAAAGTAGGACCTACTACTAGCTGCAGCTCGGTAAACAGTGATTTGTTGAAGAATGAATGAGTCAGTGAACTGAAGAACTAGTGAGTAAATGCGTGAAGGGTGTGAAAATCCGAGAGTCAGAGTGTAATTCCAGTTCAACTCAGTAAGCATTCACTGACGTAGGTCGTCAAGACAAGCCATAGGGGAGGAGGAGGTGACCTGAGCAGGCGCGGGGGTCTCGGCCTCACCTGCAGAAGTCCACTCCAATGTTCTTGAGCTTGACGGTGGTTTCATAGATGTGCCCCTCCTTCAGCACCCCAAAATTCACCGATGGAGGGAGGAGGTGGAATCCAAAAGGGGATGAATGTGGGTTATTAATGGCAGCCGATGCAACCGAGGATGTTTTCACTCTTCCTCCAGTAAAATCTTGTGCCTTTGTATTTAGGAAAAAGTAAGAACATGAAATAAAATGGTTATATTTTGAGTTCCCAAGATGAGAAAAAGGCTCTGTCTCCAGAAGAAAACAACTGCTTGTCTCAGGGAGGAAATGAATATTTACCGTCTCATGTAATCCGTACGCACCATTGTAAGGAAGTATTGTTTTGTTTTGAGGCTAAAGAAGCTCAAGTTTAGAGAATTGAAAGACAGATCATTTGCTTAAGTGGTAAGTGGCAAGTCTGCCTGGATCTAAGGTCTGTGCTCTTTCCTCTCTGCCAGTGATGATCAAACCTCATCCCCATCAGAATCCCCTGGAGGACTCGCTGAGACTCCAGCTGTTCCCTCCACCCCGAGTCTCTAGATCAGCAAACCTGGGATGGGGTCCGTGCCTTTGCATTTCTACCAGGTCTCAGGTGTTGCCAGCGCTGCTGGGCCAGGTGATCCCACCTCGGGAACCTCTGCCCTGTGCCCTAGGTAGCCTCAGACCACGGCGCTGACCTCACCTGGGAGCTGCCAGAACTGCAGTCTCAGGCCCACACCAGAGCCCGGGAGTCAGAGTCCGCATTTTAACAAGATCATTGGGTAATTCGCCTGCACGTTAAAGTCTGAGGAGCGCTCCTATCACATCAGTTACATTGCAACAAATTCGGTGATGGCAGTGGGCACAAGGTGCCAGGGAAGTGTCAAAGGAGAACACCAAAGCTGGTCTGTTGGGCTCAAGGAAGGTTTCCCAGCAGAGCTGAAAAAGAATCTTGATCTTTGAGGCTCTGAGAAGGGAGAAGCTGGATGGAACTAAGAATTAAAGGGACTAAAAACCCACAATGGCTGAAGTATAGTGACTTTGGGGCAAGGTGAGCCAAGAAGCAGACTGGGCCATGCTTGTGGTCATGCTAAGGCATCTGGATTTTATCCTAAAAGTCATGAGAAGGGTGGCCAATGACCCCCTTAGCCAGTATGCTGGCAAGACCGTCTCTCCGGAAAGCACCTTGATTAACAGCATTTGACGATTTCCACGGTGTAAGAACTCCCGGCGGAGCTGATTTCAAGCTACCAGTGGTTTAACAGCTGGCTCACAAACTTCCCCCAGTGAGCCTGCATGACTTAATTCATCTCTGTGTGACCTGAAGGCCCCATGGTGAGACGGTACGTACAGGAAATAGCAATAGACAGTGGCTGGCCATCAATCACTCCACTGAGTCAGGTTTACATAAAACGCTGCTTGGCTCTTGGAAATCTGTCCCCATGTCTGTTTTACCTTTGTGAGCGGTAGAGACTTGGGCTTGGAACTCAGCAAATAGTGAGGTAACTTCACTCTCTCCTTCCTTGCTTGTCCTGCAACATCCTGCAGCAGCGACTGGGTTGGGATTTTCACGGGCACACACCAGTCTGGTTCTGTTAGAAAGTTGAAATTACCACATGGACATTTTATCCAGAGACATTCGAGGTCATCCCAGCATATGAAGAACACTAACTCGGAAAGTTTTCTTCTTTCCTTTTTCAAGAGCTTATTTAAAGGAACAAAGGCTTTTATTAATTCTAGTGTTCTATCTGTACATTTTACAAAGAGATTTTACCCAGTGTTGGTCCTCACACCAACTCCATGAGATGGGCAGGGCAGGCACTATTAGCATCACCTTTTCTAAATAAATGAGAAAAAGCAGATTCTATGAAGCTAAGTGACTTGCCTTTGACAAACTGAATTTTTTCCGAGATCTTCAGGGTTCTTTCCATTGAATCAATGAGGTGCTATACAAGGAAATAGTGATTCTGAAAGATTTCTTAAAACTAACGAGGGCAAAATCCTGAGAATCTCTTTGGTTCAACTACTATATTTATAATTCTAAAAGGTGGCAGTAATTATAGGTCAATTAAGGCCGGGAATTAAATCCCCAGGCCACTACATTTGGCGAGTGACAGCCCACACTCCCGCGGCTGTCTGCACTTCTCCATCCCTCTTGGTGACATCACCCTGTCCTCCCTGATTCTCCATCACACGTTTCTTCATCTTTCCCTCTCTCCACCTAAGCTCCCATGCTCATACCTTTGACTTTGCCAACACCAATAATTTTACCACTTTCAAACTCTCGATTCAAGCTTTCCTCTCTGGATTACCACCTTCTATTCTTCTAGCTTATTACTCTATCATATTTAACAAGCAATTATTATTATTATTATTATTTTCTTGGAACTCCTCATCCGAGGATATTTCCCCCCTATTGACTTTTAGAGAGAGTGGACGGGAGGGAGGGAGGGAGGGAGAGGGAGAGAAACAGCGATGTTAGAGAGACACATGGATTGGTTGCCTCCTGCGCACCCCCCAGCCAGGGCTGGGGATCGAACCTGCAACCCAGAATGGAACCCATGACCCTTTGTGTGCGGGCCGATGCTCTAACCACTGAAACACCGCCCAGGGCTAACAAGCAATTATTCGACCTCAGTGAGACCTCTAATGAACTGACCCTCTCACCTTAAATAACCGGTCACTTCCATCTTGTCTTGCTTTCCTGTTTGTCTGGAGTGGATTATATATCCCATCATGGCATCCACTCCTTGGCAATCAGACTTGCTCATCTTCCCAAACCCCACGTATTAACCAACCTACCAACATATCTATATTGTACTAGGAGCCTTTCAAAGCTCCATAGCTCTAGGACCCATGACACTCCAGAACTTTTCTGTAACCACCAACCACACCTTTAGCACCCAGGACCATCTCCCATGCTCCAAAGGACATGATGTTCAGTTTCGAGAAACAATGAGATAAAGCAAATAACTGTCATACCTGTGGGAGACTTTGTTAAATTTTCAGTTTGCTTCAGGTTAGTGGACTCCCTGATATCCACAGAACCGTCCAATTTTAGAAGATGAGACATATCAGAGGATTCCTGTTTTAAAACTTCTTTTGGCTGGGGATCTAGAAAACCTAAAACGAATATTATAAAGTGATATTCTGGACAAGGGTACAATGACTACTAATGTCTGTGTTCTTCTTTACAGTGAACAAGGGGCTCCTCCCTCCCCCCCTTGAGAAAGACTAAATATAGGAAAGGTATTAGAAGGCAACAGTTCTTCCTGTATGGTGCAATGTTTGCCATTAGCAGGGCCCACACTCCCTGGGAGCTAGCTGGTTCTCTCCAGGCCTTATGAGTACATAGTAGTAGTTATCTTGTTGGGTTATGAAACAGAAACCAAGTAATTTGGTCTACTTTTATCTGGCAGGAGTAACTTGAGATGTGACTAAAAAAATGTTGTTGTTGTTAATACTCACCCGAGGATATTTTTCGGTTGATTTTTAGAGAGTGGACGGGAGGGAGGGAGAGGGGGAGAGAAACATTGATGTGAGAGAGACACATCGCTTGGTTGCCTCAGGCAGGCACCCCTACCTGGGCCAGGCATTGAGCCTGCAACCCTAGGTATGTGCACTTGACTGGAAATTGAACCCTGGACCCTCCGGTGCAGGGGCTGACACTCTAACCTCTGAACCAAACCGGCCAGGGAAAGATGTGATTTTTTTTTAAAAAGCTTCCAATCTTAAATGTTTTCAATACTGGGAACATGTAATTCTTTTTTTTTTTTTTAAATCTTCACCCGAGGGTATGTTTTTATTGATATTAGGGAGGGAGGGAAAGAGAGAGGGAGAGAGAGAAACATTGATGACTGAGGATCAAACAGGGATCAAACCCAAAATCTTGGTATGTGTCCTGACTTTATGGTGCACGGGATGATGCTTCAACCAACTGAGCCACTCAGCCAGGGCTGAACATGTCTTTTTTTTATTAAGATGTGTCTCTCTGAGGAATCAGTGCAATAGGAAACAAATTTTAAATAAATATATCAAGGGCCAACTTGTGTGGGCCAACCCTGGTTGAATGAATGAATGGCTGCCTAGAGGACTGTGTTGAGACAGGCCCCGCCCCCTTTCCAGAGGAGAGCGGGCCTGATGGATTAGTGATGTCTGTCCAGGGTGCAGGGCGAAGCACAAGCACCATCAACCTTCACCCCTGGTCTCTCCCCATCGCACTGAGGCCCTTGTTCCTGCCTTCATCTCTGCTTTGTGAACTCTGTATTTATTAGATGTTTTCTTTGGCTACACTCATTTCAGGAAGCTGAATTTCTGGTTTTGTATTGACCAGGAGAAAATTCCTCGATCTGGGTATTTTAATTACCCAGGGTATCAAAGAGAATCACTAAGTTCTTCAATGGGCATCTCTTAAAATAAAGACATTCTCCCAAGAACATATCCACAGCTCAATCATCACACCCAAGAAAACATACAGTAATGCCACATGCCGCTCACAGAACCCCCCAATCAAACTCGGCAGTTGCCCCACAACATCTTTTATAGCTGTTTTCTCCATCCACATCTAAAGTTCATGTATCGCATGTCGTTTCCCTGCCTCCTGCCTCCTTAGTCTCTTTTACTATAGAACAATTACCCAGTCTTTTTCTTTTAATAATACTGATTTTTCTGAAGAGTCCAGGCCTGTTGTCTTAAAAAATTTACCTACATTCTGGATTTGTTTCCTGTTTATTAAATTCAGGTTGTGGATTTTTGGCAAGCATTCTCCTTCATATACCTCACATCCTACACTCCAGACTGCGCTGTATGAGAGCGCACCCAGCGCTAGGTTGTCTCACAACTGGCAGAAGTTCGATCACTTGTTAAAGTGGACAATGCCATTTCTCTCCATTGTAAAGGTACATCTGCCTCCTTAGAATTAGCAGGTAATCCGTGAGGTGATGCTCTGGGACCCTGTGAATAACCTGTTCTCCAAAACCCTTGCATTATTTCATTATTTTTTAAATTAGCCAGATCTTAATGCTTTTAGGTAAATTTTAAGCATAGGGGATGACAGCTAAATTGTAGGTACATCTTGGTTTCCTCCTATGAGTCACACGGGACTAATATACAGGTCCCAGCAGGTCACGCCCTTGACAGTGACTAGGGTGCTGGGAACCAGTTATGGCCTAAGAGGCCACTATGCGTATTCTGCATTTAGGACGTTACCGGGGTAAGAGCTGCCCGAGCACATTACCTGGGTGAAGATTGGGTGCACTCTTCTTGGCTGATCTGCCTTCATCATCACCTTTCTTTGTGAAAGGAGGCACGTTTTTGGAAAGGGTGTCCAGATAAGGAGAAAGCAAAAGAATCATTTCAGACTTACACACGACCCAAAGGCAACTGCCACAGGCAGGTTAAATTGATGGGCAATGATCCAAGTCTCTTTTTTAAGGTCGTGGAAATAAAGTTTTGCCAACTAAACCTTTTTTTCAAGAGACTCATTAACTCAATTCTAGATTTTGTTAATTAGTTTCCTGTAATTTCTTCTCAGGCAGCCTCTAGTTAATAATAGTGTCTGGAGTTTTCCTGGAAACACAGGGAGTTCTGAACTCATAACATCTTAGTGCTATCTCAGCAGCTGAGATAGGGAAGTTGACAAGAAAGGGGCTTAAAATAGATAGAATAAGGCAATTAATAGTGATAAGGCAAGGCAGGGAGATGGAGGGGTAGTGAGACAATGGCAGAGAACTTCTACTTGGATGTAAGACCTGAAAGTAGGCTTCTCTCCTATGCTCGTGAAGACGTGGGTTTGAAGGGCAAAGTTAGCTAGTGGATTGGATGTAGGAAAGAAACGACGTCAGGAAAGGTACATATATGCACGTAGTAACATATGCACTGTATGGACTTTAAAAGGGCTCTTATTCAATAGCTGTTAATTACATTCAGTTACCTGAGACAGGTGTGTCATGCTCAATTCAGATTTGAAGTAAGGTGATATTACTTTGTTCCTAATTTTCATTAAATAATTGTTTGTCTTTTCAATTTCCTTCCTGGTTGATATTTCCATAATGATGCAAGAGAAGACAGAACATATTTCAAAATGTTATTTGCTTGTGTTTTAGCTCTAAATCCCACAGAAAATGGGATCACCAACAGTAAAACTGATAAGAATCAACTCATCAGACATTTTTTGGTCAATTTGTTTTGGTCTATTTTCTGCTGCTTCTAGAATCAGTCATTTTTGCTACTTAGAAATCAGACTTTCATTGAAAGATAGGAAATGATGATGCCAGGTGGTTGGTTTTACAGTTGTCCTCAAAAGACAAAGAACCACATGGTTTAAAAGCCAGCTGGATTCTACTAATCTGCGTAATTTCAGTAGCAGTGGTTCAAAATCAAAAACTAAAATCTAAGCAAAGGCTTATGAATAATGTGATCTGTGATTATAAAGTGAAATAAAAGCAGTCATGATAATCCTGCCAGATGTCCTCCCAATATCAGAACCCTACACTGGGGAGAAAACATACCAGCTAAAAGCTACACTTCTCAGCCCCTTTATATGCGGGGACGGCCAATGAGAAGTAAACTAAAGTCACTGGGGAAGACTCTAGGTGCTTTGAAGGGAGCTAACTGGGCTGGGAAGCTTTCCCTGTGTCCTTGCCTCATCTCTTTTCCTGCTCCCTGAAATATGGGTGAAATGGCTGGAGGAGCAGCAGCCAGTCTGTACCCACAAAGCAACCTTGAGGATGGAACTCATGCTAATAACAATGGAATGGATTAAAAAAAGGGACCTGATGATGTGGCGCGGCCTACTTCTTTTTTATAAAAGCACTGGTTTGAGGGTTGTCTGTTAAGTGTAGCTGAACCTAATCCTATCTGAAATAGTTTTTGATTTTAAGTGCTCACTGCATGCCAGACACTTTGCAAAGTACTTTACGTTCCATCTTACAATAATTCTGAATTACTATTATTCCCATTGTATTGGTCAAAAAACCAAGGCTAGAGAAGTTATGTAACCTACCTGAGTCACTAACTAGTAAAAGGTGAAGTCTGAATTAAAACCCAGGCTGCCTGCCTCCAAGCCCATGATCTTGATAAGTACACGTGCTAATCAGCACTTGGTCGCCCAGTGGTTGAGCTGACCTGAGACAGCTGGGGGTCCAGCCATCCTCATTTTATAGATAAGCAAACTGATTCCTGAAGTAAATTTCACTAAACTAAAACAACCAGCATCACACAGTTTGTAAGCAATCAAATTGGAACAGGCTCTAAGGCTGCTGGCCCTGAAACCAGTGCTCTTTCTTACATTGGATGGCTTTTCTGGAAATACTGGAGGAATCAAAATATTATTTTATTTAAGCAACTTTAATTTCTCATTAACATTTCTATGCCCCACTGGATTCATTTATCAATTGATGGCAGTCTGCCTATTGCCTACCATTCTCTTAAAACTGCCTTACAAAAGAAGCCAATAAACCTTCCAACTGATAAACCCAAATTCCTCTTTTCAGTCTCCTTTCTGACTCTTCCACAGCATCAGACATTTGCTGACCACCTCAAATGGGCATCCTCCAGAGATGAGGGCATCGTCATACAAAAACTGAATGACACTTGGCAGAAACGCTGAAGAGATTCGGACAGCAGCAGGGAACCTGGATGCAGGACCTTCCAACCATCCCTCTAAGATTCTATGACTCCACAAAGCTGGGCTTTTTCATATGCTTACAAAATGCGCTTCAGGACAGAATTACCTCCTCTGGGCTATCTTTTCTTTCCAGCGCTTTACTGTCACCGAGTGCCTATGTGGAAGGAAAAACAAGTATGACCAAAAGTGTGATACTGGTGCATTGCCAACTTTCCACACAGTTGGCTCTTTCTCTGTTATCTTAACTGGCAGTATCTTAGGTTACGTAGTCCCCAGGGAAGGAGCCTAACTGGCACCCCCAGGCCCTCCCAGATATCCGCTACCTCTGGTATAAGTCCATGTGATACTTTGACATGTCTAAAACCGGATTTCCCCTTTTCTTTAAAAGATGCCCCCTCCCCAGCTGCCCTATTTTTGAAGTCATAAAGTAGGGCCCCACTGTCATTTTTCCTTCTGGTGCCCCACGTATACCCTCCCTGGCATTTCTCCCAGTCTGTCATGAGCTGCCCACGTGTTGACGTTAAGGGGCTGTTTCCGATGCTCCCCGACAAGCTCCAGCACGGCACTGGCCAAGCTGTGTTACTCAGCACCCTCTCTGGCCAGCTCCCGGCAGGAGGCTGTTCCCATAACCTAACCAGCTGCCGTAAATGTTCATTTGTATCAGTGGTGAGTAAACAAATGCACGTGCTTCCAGATAAAGGGGGCAATGCTCTCGGCTGGCAAACGATCAAAGGAAAACTGCCCCTGTGTGATAAATTGTTAGCGCGGCAGACGGAAGGCCGAGGCCTGCTGGATGTGGTCACCCACAGCTCTGACACCCGCATCTCTCCATTCCTCAGTCGCTGCGTGCTTCCTGCTAACGGGGACACATTACTGGATCAGCTCACCTCCACTTCTCAGATACGACTGTATCCAGGGGGTCCGGCAGGCATTCCGGAGCAGCGGTGAAAGACTGCTTGTACAAATCGATCAGGTGGGCTGCAACTTTAAAAACAGATGCATTTAGCTTTGCAGCACAGCACACAAGCAACACCCAGTGACTCACTGGAGATGCTCGCTGAGAGCCTCTGTTTAGCCCATCAAGTGGTTACTACAATGCCTGTGATGAAGCTGCAACACACAGATGTTTACTGCGGAAACACTAACACAGTATCTTACTTGAGGACAAAATGAGAAAGGTAGTGACACATCATTAGGAGAGTCAGCGTCTACCTGACTGAATTTCTTCATATCCGAAGCACCAAAATGAAAAAAAAAAATTTACCCACTTTATTGAAATTGTTTTTTTTCCCAAAAAGGAAAAAACCACCAAGGCTCTGAATCTAAGGGTATGAACACAATGCACGGGTTTTTGATAATTTGGGAAGTGACTCAGAGTTTATTGCACAGATCATGGTCTTGGTGGGATGTTAATAGGAGATTAAAAGATACAAGGTTTCATGGCTCGTTGAGCTTGGGAAACACGGGCTCACACAGGTGAACTACGTTTCATTGCTGCGGGACTTCTCTGCACCCTCCACCCCTTACGGCTCTCTAAGAACATAAGGCAATATGCAGCATTATCCAAACTTATTTTATCACACAGCTCATTTCGGGGGGAGCCGACCCAGAGACGAGTGTTTTAGGAAATCCTGTGGGAGCCTTGACTGAGGACCACCACTAAGATATGTCGGGGCAGCTGTAAGAGTGCAGGACCCTGTGTGTTTCCTGCCTCTGTTTGTTAGTTTGTATGTTTGAAAAATATATTGAATTTGTTCTTCGCTTTTGGGCAACCTACCCATTTACCTCTCTGGAGACTGTTCCCTCTTGCCAGAGGTTACAAATTCAAGCGCCACAAGGTAGGGTTGCCAGATAAAGTACAGGGCGTCTAATTCAATCTGAATTTCAGATAAATAATTTTTTTAGTATAAGTGGGTCCCAATACTTACGTTAAAAAATTATTTGTTGTTTATCTGAAATTCAAATGTAACTGGGCCTTCTCTATTTTTATTTGCTAAATCTGGCAACCTTATTCATATAAGGGGCTGCCAGGTGAGGGCGCCAACAGCCCAAGGACAGGGAGGCGTGGCTGTGACGGGCCCTCTGCTCATGCTCCTTCTACAGGGGCAGCGGCTCACGGCCTCGGGCCGCACGTCACCGTGTGGTGAGGCGACATTTCAAGAAAAGAAATTCAGATAAACAAAACAACTGCAAACCAACACTGTGGGGACACACAAGACACATCTGTGGGCTGACTGAAGCCCATGGCCACCAGTTTCTGACCTTTGTCATGTGGCCAAAACCCAAACAAACCCAAATGACCAAGTTCTCTCTGTTGCTTGTCTGCCGTGAACTGTGAAACCATAAAACCAATGTTGTTGGAGCCGTACATGCTCCAAAATAAACCTGCTTTGAATGAGGGTATTTCCCAAGAGGAGACACAGTGTAAAACAGGGCGAGTCGGGGTGACACCTGCAGTTGCCTGAAGTTCCCCTCTGTGTGTGTGTGTGCGTGCGCGTGTGTGCGTGCGCGTGTGTGCGTGCGCGTGTGTGCGTGCGCGTGTGTGTGTGTGTGCGCGCGCGCGCGCGCGCACGCGCGCTGTGGGGAGAGTGCACGCTGGTTGGTTGTTTCCTTCCTGTGTTCTACATACAAGTTAAGGTTAACATAAAAGCCAAATGTTAACTTTTTTTTATGCAAAAGACGAAAGTTAAAGATGAATTAGAGGCAGTCACAGTTTTCAACAATTTCATAATTCAGGCAGAAAAAAACTTGAATAAATAATTACAATACAACATGGCCAACCCAACAACAGAAATACACAGACAGTACTTTGTTTTCAGATGCAAGAACGACTGAGAAGTACATTTAAGATTGTTCCTTTGAAGTCTGTAAATGTTTTGCAAAAACATATTAAACACACTTACTTTCAGTATCATGACTTTTTATAGTTTCTTCCATCTTAGGGAAAGACTGAAATAAAGATAAAATTCCTTAATGCTGATGATCATATTACACACAGAATTCACTTTGTTTACAAGCATTCTTTATGTGATCAACTTGATCTTTTATGAAAATTACTATAAAATGAATTCTTTTTAATGCTAATACAAATCTTATCTGATTTTTTAGTCATTCCTTTCATTTAACAAATTTCTGAAAAGAGAAATCATTTTAAGTTGCAGAAATTCCTTTTTCTTCCTCCTTCCTATTTCATCCACTAATTCATTCAACATTTTAAAGCATGTCCATTTCTCTTAAGAGAATAAACACTTTTATTTAAGAGGCTTCCGAGTTATTTATGATTTAAGAAAGAGCCTAGCCTGGCTGGGCGTGGCTCAGCAGTTGAGCGTCGACCTGGGATCCAGGCGATCAGGTTTGATTCCTGGTCAAGGCACATGCCTGGGTTGTGGGCTCGATCAATGACTCTCTCATCATTGATGTTTCTATCTCTCTCTCTCCTTCTCCTTTCCTCTCTCTGAAATCAATAAAGATATATTTCAAAAAAAAAAGAAAAAAAAAAGAGCCTAAAAAGCATTTGGAAAATCCAATGTATAGGGAATCAGATTTCCACAGAAATAAGAAATTATGAGGAGGGAGAAGATGCTTCACAGAAGTGGCAGAGATGGCTCTTACGTCTAGTATTTTGTCTCGGAGCCTCTAGAATTGAAACAAGAGTAAAGGCCTGGTATGTGAAACCTGTCTCACCATGACTAGCTTGAGGAGATCTGCAGCATTGCCTCTCTCCTCCTCAGTTCTGGAATCTTTAACTGTCATGTCCTGCAGCTCATCTTCTTTCTTTAGGATATGGTTTATATAATCCTAAATCAGCAGAATAAAGTAAATCAATAAAACCAGAAATAAGATAGAGGAAGATGCCAAATAGTCAACATCAACTTGGACTATCACAAAAAGATTAAGATTTTGTAAGTTCACAGTGGCCAACCTCCACAGTTACTGGTCAAGTGATCTGGAAAGCCCTTTCTTTACTCTGTTAGTAAGCAAAGACCTGACAAATTCAGAAGCAAAGCCTTAAGGGCCACAGGATATCAGAACTGTATGAGGACTTCAGTGTTCCCATCAATAACATGGACAGAGGTGGCTAGATGGTTTCTAGAGTTTCCAGGCATAGTCTTGATGATCCTGTCTTTGAATGCAAGTTGCTTAGGCATGCCTTTGCTTCCAAGAGGAACATACGTTACTTTTCCATAAATATTTAATAATGGTCCCCTGCTCTATGCCAGGTGCTGATACCCACAATCAAAACACACATGATCCCTGTTCTGAGATTTAACATACTAGACAGTGAGATATTACAAATATGCTTACAATTAACTAAATATTTACAAATTCTTGGGCCATTTCCAAAAACCAAACAATACTTTTCTTCCATGGACAAGTTTCAGATTAATATGCAGTTCTGCCTTTTACCAGAAGTCACTAGGCTAGTTTTCCATAAAATGAGAAAGGGGGACTCTATCATTTATAGTTACTTACCTTCCCAATGTCTTCGGGGTCTCAACACTTCCCATACCTTATGGGACTCACTTAGTATTTTCTACCTCTCACCTTCCTACCCTCTGGAAGACTGACACCTGTGCGTTACAGTACATATATATTGGTAGAATTACCTAATTCAGGCTCCTAGGGAAACCAGGAGGGACAATTGCCCTGTTCCCGATTCTTTTGGGTCAGGTTACCGGGATCCCATTACCTTAAGGGAAATCTGTAGCTTCAGCTTCACCTCAGCCTTAATGACCTCATGCTGGATGAACTGGCGTATCTGCAGCACATTGGGGTTCCTGACTATAGGGGTTGGGGCACTCACTAGCTGTTTGGTCTCAATGTTGAGGCCCTTCCAAAGATGGGTGCCGAACGGAGGTCCTGGAGTTTTCTTCTGTTATTGAAACAAAGCAAAAACAACCACCCAAGAAATCAGCATTTATTTTTTTTAACTGAGTACTTATTGTGTAGACACTATGCTAGGAACCACTTGTTAGGGAATATATTGGTGAAAAAAAATAAATTATCCCTGCTCTCAAAAAGTTTCTTAAATATAAGAAAACTCAGTAACAGAACTAAGCAAGCTTTTCTCTTTATATGTGTTACCGAGAGTTGGGTATTTTAAAATCCTGTTGCCATTCCACTGGATGGCATTTAGGCGAGTGCTGTGCTGTGGCAATGCGGCTGCGGCCTAGCGTAGACCAAACGCATGTGACTACCCCTTTAATGTCCACAGGTAGCCTAAAACATTGGGATCTAAACAGTCTTTAACTTTCCGGTTCCATGCATATTTTGACTTAATAGGAGGAATCGTCCACAGATCCGAGTGGTCTTCGAGCTCACTGGAGATTAAGCACACCTTGGAGTCTTCCAGGACCTCTTGAGCAGAACTGTCTGGTCAGAGCGGACCCCCACCTCTAAGTTACCGTTTCCAGGAGTGGTGTGGATGATGCCCTACGTCCTGCAGTGTGTCCGATGTGCTTCATTTTTCATTGTCATTCAGTGTCCACTGCCTGGTCAGTGATAACAGCTCAGCGTCTTGCTGGGGCGGGCCACTCCCACTGGGCATGGTCATAGCTTCAGGAGTTGCAGAGGTAGAGACGGAACTTCCTTCATGAATCTCAGATGGGCACATTATTTGTCAGAATGCAGTACTATAGACTTGGATACATAGCCTGAGTGAGCCATTTAGTGTGGACTTTTTAGTTTTTAGGCAAGGAAGCAGAGGTCCAGTGTAACTTGTCCCAAATCCCACATTAATAATCGGTAGAGTCAGGACTAGAATTCAGAGCATCTTCATTCACCGTGTTGATTATAGTCACCAAATTGAAATATAGGGCTAGGAGATCTTTGTTACCTTAAGTGTTCATTATCTGTGCCCCTGAGATTACAAAATTGTGTAGGAAAGCAAAAATCATAATAACTGAAAACATTACCGTCCTCACTGAACACCAGTACCTCTTTCTGACCATCTCAGCAATGCCTTCACTGGGTTAGTAATTTAACACCTGACAATGTGCTGAGCATGTTGCATAAACTGCAAAATGAGATGGCAAATCTTGCGAGATTCAGGGCCTCAGGTTTCTTGCTCAAGATATTTTCTTTCATTCTTTAAAAAACTTAAGGTGGGGCTGCTCTACTGGGACCTAATTACAATGCTTATATAGTTGCAAATCCCTGTGTATAATCCTCATGTTATTCTCATAAACTTAATTCGTAAATTAAAACATTAAGAAAAAAGGGAGGGTGAAAGCCTTAAAGTTGTGTGTTAAAATTAACAAACAAGGAACAAGGGAAGGGAAGATTTCTGTTTTGCATAATATCAGTAATTCCGTGACAGCAGGGCTGTACCGTGGGTTACTCAGAGTGGATATTGTTATATCATAAGAAGATGTCCAAGCCTGCAATGTAGGATAAAAGAAATAAAACAGATTAGCGAGTCCGCTGTATCTAAAATCTACAAGGTTAACATCTTCACTTATAGAATTCCTTAAACCCACTCACAACTGACATAAGAATGAAAATGTATGAATATATGGGAGAAGATCTGAGACTCCGGTTCAATGGATGCATATGCAAATACTGTGACTTTTCAGCAAGAAAAGTTGTACCTCAACTGGGGGAAACGTCTCCCACGTCCTGGACTGAAGATTAGGAGGAATGATTGTGTCCAGTTCTTTCTTCATTAACCATGGTGACGCTTCACAGAAAGGGCGAAGGACAGTGATGCTGAGGGCGCCTGGTCCAAAGAGAGTCATCAGAGGGTCGTTTCTCTATCAAAAATATTCTGAAAATTTCAACGGGCATTCACTAAGTTCAACAAACACTTTTTGGTAAGTGAGACACAGCAATTATGCTTAAGGACCTTAAGATCTAGAAAGAAAGGTGAGATTTCTCCTCACTGTAACACCTACGGACTGGATTCAGATCACCTGAAAGCATTCATTGACGCCTCATTGTCCTTCAAAAACCACACCCACGTCCTGTCCATCCCACCACTGAACATTTCTGCAGTTCATCACCCTTCCCTCTCCACTGTGCCCACCTTAGATCATTCCCTCGGACAGATCCCGTCTGGATCGCAGCAAGGACTAGCTTTTCTACCCATTTCCACACTGAGTGAACCTCCCCAGCAGCCGGGGTGACTGATTATGTTAAACCATGATTTCAACTCTTCGTTGACTTCCCATTGCTCACAGGATAAAACTGAGTCCTTAACATTTTCTCACCCCTGCCTCAGCCTGCACCCTTCTCCCTTCTGTGCCTCAGGTACTATGGCCTCCGCTCCCCCGCTATTCCGGTGTTTTACGCTCCCTGCTCTGCATTCTCTCTTCCAAGAAAGTTCTCCCTCCTGCCTTAAGTAACTCCTGCACACCCACCAGCTGCTGGCTCCAGCGTCTCCAGGGAAGCCTTCTACACTACGTCAGGCTCCTCTGTCAGATGCTCTCATAGAACCAAGTTCCTTTCTTTCATAGACCGTATCCCAATTTATAATCACACAGTTATATAATTAATGCCTATCTCTCTCATTAAACTTTAAGCTCTATGAAAGTAGGGCCCATGCTCTCTAGGCTCGCCACTGTGTCCCTAATACCCAGCCAGTGTTTGGCCCATGGTGGCTTAGCAAGTAGATGCTAGTTAAATGCAGCTCAAATTCGTATTCTCATCCAGTTCCACACATGCGCTCTCCATAGTCACAGGCCAAGAGCAAGGTTTTTACAGCATGCACATGCGCACTGATACACTAAAAGAGCAAGTGCACAGAGATGCAGGCACACTCATGGATGAGCACCAAATACATCCTACCAACCAGGGACAAAGGTTAATCCCCCCATAAACTTAGACCTAGCACACTAGTTTGGTTCACAGACGATATGCAAGTTTATATCTATGTTTAAATACACGCATCACACACACTGGTGGTTCTCACTTAACGCAACACGTGTCTCTAACCTTTAGTCGCCCACAGACTTCTTTGAAATTGGTGAGAATAGTATAAATGCCCAATGAATACATCATAAAACTTACATATTTCAGGTTGGCTTTCTAGCTGACACATCAAATCTACTTTCTCATCTTATTCTATTAAATTCTTTAAGGTAACACCTTCAAAATGACAAAAAATGAACTTATAAGAGATAGCCCACTTTTCTGTGTGTTTTTTTTCCTACCAAGATTAAACAAACACATGAATAGGAGCCTAGGTACATACCTAACATACTTAAACACAGATACAAATCTGCTTGTGGGTAGGAGAGGGACGCATCCTCAGTTTACACAGGTTGCCGCTCAGATGAAGCTTGGTAGGAACAAAGTACCTGTATAAACCGGTTGGCCTGGCCGGGTGGAAAGTGGAACTGAAAAGTGAGCCAAGGGCAAGAAGCGGAGGCGGCCCGGCGCGGCCTGGGTGAGAATGGGCGTTGGCGAGGGCACAGAGTCCCTACCCGGCTGCTCCTGCACCGGCTCTTGCAGCACGACCGCACTCGGCTCTCCGTACGCCAGGGACAGGTATTCTTCTATGTCGCTGTCTCGAAGAAGCTCCACTCCTGATCCATCGGCATAGATCACAAAAAACCTACTTAAGAAATAAAACTCTGATCACCTGACGTAGTCAGTTAAAGTGCTCCTTGAACTTTGAACTAAAAATAGACGTCCTGGTATTATTTTGATCACATCACCTGGGGACATGCTCGCCGTAGATTTGCAGGTGATTCTTATGGAGGTGAGCGGATGACAAGCTATCATAACCTTCGGGACTTGCACAGAAATCATCTTCCAGATTGCTTTCAGGTAGCATAGTTGATATGCTACCATCAGCCATGACCTAAGGGACAAAGTATATAAGCAACTAAAAGACAAAAAAAAAAAAAAAGGCCATAAAGCTTACATTTCTGCTGATCCCATCTGAGAAAGCAGGTGATTTTTGGTATTCTCAGAAACTCAGGGATATTTTTTTATTTGTAAGGCATTGCTCACTAAATATAGATTACATAAAAGTGAAACCTTAGTAGCATACGTCCACCCACAAACCACACCTAGACTGTGAACACGAACTGGAAGCGAAACCAGAATGCCCTGAGGAAGGTGAGGAGGATGGCAGGGACTCCAAACCTTATCTTCTGAGGATCACTTCAAAGAACTGGGAAGGTTGGAGGAAAGGTTGGTCAAGTGACAGCTGTCTTGAAATGCTGAAAGAGCATTAGCATGGAAGAGGTTTATATTCTGCAACTCCAAGCACAGAATTAGGACTCGTGGATAGAATACTTAGGGAAACAGCTTGGGTATCGGTCTGAGAGGAAATGTGCCAGCCCTTGCTGCTGTGTAGCTATGGCACGGTTTCGCCAGGAAGCAGTGGGCCCGGGCTAACGACCCCTGGAGAGGACGGCCCAGAGGCACACCAACGCCTAGAAGAACGCTTGGCCTGGATGACCCCGTGTTCCAACCTAGAGGGGTGGGGCTTCCCATTTCCATTTCAATTCATTGTAAACTGAAATGTGTTAGCAGCCTGAACTTGTGCTGTGAAGAGCTTTATTTACTTAGTACAGAAAAAATATGCTGGATCAGGGATTGCCTGCCTGCACACCAAAACAAAGCTGGGGGCTCCGCGGTATGGTTCCAATCTAAAAATAATTCACCACCCGCTAGCTGACGCACAAAACTCCACTGTTGAGTGAGGAGTGAAAAAAAACACAAAAAGATAAGGGCCTAGAGGAGGGGTTAGCCAACCTTGTTTTCAGGGCAGATAGAAAGTATTTTAGGGTTTGTGGGCCATACAGTATCTGTTGTAACTACTCAACTCTGCGCTTACACGCCCAGCAGCCATGGACAATGTGCCACAAGTGCACATGGCTGTGTTCCAATAAGACTACATATAACAACACTGAATTCTGCATTTCCCAGCATTTTCTATGTGTCATGAAATAGTCTTCTTTTGATTTTCTTCAACCATTTAAAAATGTAAAAACCATTTTTAGCTCATGCACCTATGTAAACAAATGGCCATGGTTTGCCAATGCCTGGCCTAGAGGTAAGAGGGTAGTTGTGGTTTTGAGGGACAGAGAACCAGAAGGTAAGCTCTGTTCCTCCAGGCTTCCTGCCTCCCCATCTCCAACCCCACCAGAACCCTCACCACCTGAAATGCTCACCGTGGATTCTCGCCTAGTCAAGCACACCTGCCTGCTGTCCCATATTCTGGCTCTTACTCTAACCTGGACACAGACCATTCTCACATCACTGCTTTGTGTCAGCATCATTTATAGATGTTTGGCACTGTTTCTTCCCTTCTGTTCTAATTAATTATTTGGCTTTAGCATTTCTACCACCCCAATTGCTGGGCTTGCTATCCCTTATGGAAGGACACTTGAGAATGAAAGAAACTGACCTTCATTACTGCTTGCCCAAAGTGTTGGCAGAAAGTAGATAACCCACCCCAAAGCAGCTAAAGTAAAAAGCTACATGGAGGCTCTCTCGAGCGAAATATCTGAAAAGCAGAGCCATGGCCTGTGTCTCCACAGTGATGATACACTTTACCTGAAAGATGTTTCCCTCCGGATCCAGGACCTCACAGATGACCTCTGAGGTGTGCTTCATGATGTACATGCTAGCTCTCAGCTGCTCACGGTTTTGGAAAGGATGGTATATATCACTGCTTGATTCGTGGCAATATATAGCCGAACAATCCCTATCAATATGAAGACAGCCTGTGTTTGGAGGTAACACCTGGAAAGGTATCAGAAAGAGAGAAATTATTTAAAATTTCTTCTTCAAGTTGAGGAATTTGGAAAATCATTTTAGGAAAAAAATTATCCCCTGATCTCTGCCACAAACTCTACTTCCAGGAAGAAAGCCCAAGAGAGGACTTAAGGTTCGGAAAGGAGGACCCGATAAGGACATACACTGAATAATTAGCATACAACTGGCTCCATGTCCTCATATTTTATCTACTCACTTTATTTCTTTCAAGTAGTTGCCTCGTGCCTTCTTATTTCAGATATTTAATATAAAATAATAAAACATACTTTAAGTAAAGCAAACACGCTTGGCCCTATTTAAAACGTTTGGGATCCTCTTGTTCTTGGGCAGGAATCATAAAGCTCTTGGACAAATGCTTCCAGAAGCTTCTGTTTGTTCTCACTGCTGTGGCGGCACCCTGCTTGCGACACATTATAATCACAGAGAATGACAGCTGTTCCCACCTCCTCTTTGATGCTGGATTAATATTTCTAGTGCTGCCAAGGTACAGAGTGGCCAGGACCAAGTTCCACCTCTTTTTTTATATGCTGCCTAAAATCCAGCCTCACTCATCAGACTGCCCAGGCCAAGACCCCCCAACAGAGGATGGCGGAGGTCCTTTCGAATGCCACTTTTCAGCTCTGCAAGACCACAGGATTATAAAATGGGCATTGGTAAGCTTATTTTGAGGGTTCTTTTTTCCTTCAGTTGGGAACTAAGTCTGTGTGTTTCTCAACCAGGAGCGATCGACCTTCCAATCTTTCCTTGGGCTGTTTTAGGAGACTGGCAAACCCGGGAGGAGGAAGAGGCAGACACGGAATGTCTCCAAGTTGGAGCTCTTTTCTGTTTGTGTCTCTTCCTTCAGTGGTAACTGTCATTGGTACTAAAATTCCTTGGCCCTGACAGTTGTAAACATTAGAGTCTGGGGCTATGATAAAGGTAAGGTAAAAGCTGGCCTCATCACAGAATCTTAGGAGCTGCTCATGACATCTGGTAGGACACATGGCACTGGAACATGACGCTGCCAACCTGCCTAGAAATGAACATTCTGAGTTCTAAGAAAGATGGCATCCCCTTCCTCCAACGCAACATTGCACAGTCGTTCTCGCTGTCAGCGCCTTCCCGGCCCCATAACAACCTGCGCTGGGGGAAGACTGGGTAGGACAATGTCGTCGGGGGAGATGGGAGGGATAAACGGGCTTCAGCAGCCTCTGCAGGAACAAATGCTTGTCACTGAGGCCTTTGCCCTCCATCCTCTGGCTGTGAGCTCTCTGCATCCCGGGATGGTATACGATATCTTGGCACTTGTGTCCCTTCTCTAGCATGTGGAAGACAAATCCTTCTAAGGCTAAAGGGACTGTAGGCTGACACCAGGTGGTTGTGTTTGATACAGGGAGGTGGAGTTGCTAACAGGGTTCTCTCCAACCCTCTGGGGACGAAGCCTTCCCTCAGCTGGGCAGGCTGCCCTCCCAGGACCACACACTCCCTCCCCTCCTGTGGGGACAGTGGGTAGAGTGGGATGGACTGGAGGTGGGAAGGACAGGAGAGGGACAGTAAGGGTAGAGGAGGCAGGAGGTGAAGCTGGTTGGTGGGCACAGGCCACGCTGCCTGAGCGCTTCTAACTCCCACAGTGCCCACCGCCTGCTGCGTAAAGGATCCCCACCAAGTGCACTCTGGGTGATGACCTTGATCCGAAAGTACCAAAGCACTCTAGGACAGGCCGCACAGTGCTCTTCTGGGATGGGCTGTAAAACGGTGAATAAATAAAAAGAGACTGAGAGGCGTGTTTTGAGATGAGACAAGAGAACAAGAGCCATCCACAGGCAGCCATGTTCCCTGCGCCAGAGGAGCGGGTTTTCCTAGCCGACTGGACACTTACCTTCGGCTTCCTCCTCCCCCCCGCCTCCCCCAGACCTACCTGGTACGTTCCCTGTGGCTTTGCAATGACAGACGTCCCATCCCCAAAGGTGGCACAGCAGCGACTGTCCTCGCAGTTGGTGATGACAGTGGCATAGTGTGCGCTTTCTATCCGCATGCACTTCACCTGCCTGGTGACAGTCTGAGGACCTTTGGCTGCGGGCAAATGAGGGCACGCAGATCTGAGAGGACGCACGCAGTGGGAACACGCTGCCCGCCGGTTTTGCTGCTGCCTCCCGGGCACCCGGACCAGGCTGCAGGCTGAGCGCTGGAGCTCGCTCGGGCCTGCCCTCCTGCCCACGCAGAGCAATCCCCCCGGGGGACCTTTCTCACTTAGTGTAGTGTGTGTCTCCTCCTCACTACTTTTCTTTGAGAAATTAAAAATATCCGGAAAAGCGTAAAGTGTAATTTAACTACTCATATCAAAATTTACACTTCTTATATCTGCTACATTTGCTTCAACACTGTTAATATGCATATAAGAATTTATTCTCAGATTGCTTCCTTCTCTTGCAATCCATTTGTATACTTTTATATAAATGTGTTATCAAAAACAATGCATAATATTTTGCATGCTTTAAATTGGCATAAGTCATATATTACTCTGTAGCACTCTATACCTGCTTTTCTCAGCCTCGTTTTGAGACCTTTAGCCATCTTGACATACATATGTGTGCGTACATGTGCCTGTGTGCTCCTCTTTCCTTTTGACTGCTATATAATATTCCTTTGTGCCTCTGAACCTGTTTCCTCGAACAAATGCATGAGTGTCTTTCTGTATCTACCCAGAAGTACAGTTAGTGCTTATATGATAGGCACCTTTTCAATTTCCTCGATATTTTAAAATTGGCCTCCCAAGTGACTCCTAATTACCACTCTGTCTAATGAGGAATGAAAGTTCCTCTTTTCCCACTCGCCACTTTTGTAGCACTTAATTTGGCAATGAAGCATTTAATGCACTACACAAATAACCCTGGAATTAAAGAAAGGAGAGTCAGGGAGTCATTTTTCTCTGAAAATCTTGTTCAGATTTAGGTTAGGGAGGCCGGTACGCTTTTAGACTCTTTGAACAGGTGCCAGTTACTTAGCCGCCGCAGCAGGCCTTTCTCTCAGGCCACCTTTCTAACCGAGAGGCACTCTCGAAATAGAAGGGGGCCTGTCTGAGGTCACCTACTGATGCAGACCTGACTCCTTAAGGATCAAAGAAAACACCTGTGAGAGCTAGTGTCCAGCACAGCTGAGTCATGATTATTAACTCTCAGCTGCCCCCAGCGCAGCGACGCAGCCGTAGGTTTCCAGTGAAGCGAACGGAAGAGCCGCTGCCGCTACCCGTGGTCAACCAGCGCTGCGATCCTCTCCACCTGTCTTATTCGAAAGACGTCAAATACTGTCATACACTTGAAACGCAAAACTTACTTAGTTCTTGACCGTCTGGAGGAATAATATGATCTTCGTAGGCTTGATGGAAGGTTGTGATTCTGGTTCCGTCAGCGTGATCCACTATGCGGGTCCCGTCCTTCTTTTCAACAATGACCACTTTGTCTTCTCGAGTCACCATGACCTGAGCGCACAAAGGCGGGGCACGCGCACTAGGTCAGGTGTTAACCCCAGTGCATTTGCTTGTGCGCCCATGGAGTGCCATCAGCGCCTCGTTAGTTACTTACAGGTGCAAGTTCAGCTCACCTGCTTGGTCTAACCTTTACAACCGCCCTGGGAGGCAGGCAATGGCATCCCATTTTGTCAGTGAGGAGATCTAGGCTTAGAGAAGTTAAGAAACTTGCTCCATGTCATTCGGCAGTGCCAGGGCTGGCGTTGGACTAAGGCCGTCTGACTTCAGAACTAGCGCTCCTTCCATTGCCACATATTTGTGAGTAAAAAGGTAATGTCGGGATGGGCCTGATCCTAGTCTGCCTGGGAAAATGGCCCCAGCTCTTGCTTCCTTGGAAACCAGAGGTTTAGGGTGAGGGTGGCATGCAGAGGCTGCGTGTATATTATGCGGTTGGCAAGCAGGTTTCTGCCTCATGTCATCAGAACAGAACGTGAGGATTGGAGGGGAACAGAGGCTGTGGCTTCTCTGAGACAGGTTAATCTGCACACGCATATGCTCCTGTGTGTGGCTGCCCACATGACCCATGTGGGCCTGACGGTGCCTGTGGGTCACTGCTGAGCCTCCCAGCTGGATGAGGTGCCACACTGACCAGGCCGATTTCCTGTCTTATGTCCTTCCCTAAAGCTGAGGGAGTGCTCAGTAAATATTATTGTTATTATTATTATTACTCTGCTAGATGTCTGATGTTTAATTCATGCCTGAATCCAGGCTCTTGGATGCTGGCTCATGCCTCTATAATTGCAATAGGTATCAATAAGATAAATCAAGCATTATTAATTAAGAAATATTAATAAAATTTGCATCTTGACCCAAACAATCTACATCAGGGGCTGAATTAAAATGGGCTGGGGTGACCTAGAAGCCTTCCTGAGATGATATGTACTTTGAACCTCACAGAAAAGATAACTAGCAAACAAGGCAAGAGATTATGAAATTATTTCAGAAATAGACTGAAGAAGAAAGGAAAACACACTTGGTTAGATAACGTAATTCATCTCAACAGCAAGGAGACATTTTGCTTTTGACCAGAAGCACGTGGTTGTAAACGGGTAGGACATACAGAGACCAGAGCAAAGGCACCTAGGAAATTCTTCGTCTTGTCTAGACTCAGGGGGTGTTGCAAAGCTCCACATAAGATGGCAGAGGACTAGCTGCGGAAAGGAGCCCAGTGCTCAGTCACCAACAACCGGCTCTAGCCCCAGCTCCCACACCTCCTGGATGCTCGCTCCTGACCACAGCGCGTAACTTGCCGAGACCTAGTTTCCTATCTGTGTAATACCAGCCACTGGTGCGAGGCCTGAGGAGACACTGATGAAAAGCCCATAACAGAAAGTCCGGCACAGAGAAGGCGCTATATTCATCCAGAGTTTCCATTTCACATCCTAAACAAAACCATTATTTTCTATATCACTCATCTGGCACCTATTTTTCTGCTACAAATGAAATATTTTGTACAGTTGCTCTGTGGTGTTCTTGAGTTTTTGAATGCAAGAATTTCCCTTAATATACTGTAAGTTCTTTGAAGTCAAGGATCATGAACAAATTTCTACCACTCACATCAAGTGCACACAAAGAAGTAGGAATAAGGCATAGGTCCTTATTTCTAGAAGGTAAGACAGACACAAATGCATTCAACTTAAGGAACTATATGACATCATTAGTCATGTATGTCTTAAAGTGGTATACAAAATTCATGACCTGTCTCTCATTTCAAAAATTAGGATATCTGAAATAAATTTGAAAATTAAATCATGATGTTCTATGCTGGTCAAATAAATGACAAAATGCTTTCAGATTTCAGGAGATAAATCCATCCATCCATCCATCCATCCATCCATCCATCCATCCATCCATCCCCCACCCACGTACCCACTCACCCGCTCACTATTTACTTCTTAAAAATTGTTATTGAAAATTTATTATTTGCCAGGCAATAATTCTGCGTGATTTAGGAAATCAGAATTCTGGTGATTTAGGAAATTGCCGTACCGTTCCAGTGACAGGATCTGTGGCCCGAAAGGATAAAAGTGGAGCCACAGCTATTCTTTCTGACCCTTTGGTGCCAATCCGATGTCCTTCGGGTGTGGTTGTAAACCAGGTGCCCACGTGAACCTCCAGAGGAGTCACTGTGTGAGCCGTTTCTGTGGGAGGGTCATGGGTTTCACTCTTGTGTAACAATGTTGACAGAGTTTTGTGACTTTTTCCTGTGGAAGTTCAAGTAAAATCAAACACAACAATATAACTATAGTATCAATTCTATAACTCTTTCGTTGTTTGATTCAATGTAAGGACACTGTGGCACAGAATTCTAAGTAGTAGTCATCGATTATATTATTTCTCAAATAATTTCTGCTCTGATGCAAATCCCAGCTCGACCACTTACTAGCTAAGAGACCTCAAGGAAGTTACTTCTCTGTCTCAATTTCCTCATCAGTAAATTGGGGTTATTAAAATGTGTACTTCACAGGGTTGACATGAGAATTAACTGATTTAATACAGGGTGGGGCAAAAGTAGGTTTACAGTTGTGCCCATGGGAAACAAAGTTTATTCTTGTATTATTCTTTATTAATTATTGTATTAGTTTCTACACGAACAACTGTAACCTACTTTTGCCCCTCCTGTATTTTAAAGACCTATTAAATCCATTAAGAGAGGTTTGGCTATTACCTTTCTTTGCTATGACAAACTCCGATGGTGCTGATTCCGATTTCTGCTGAGAAACCAAGTCCATCAAGTCTCCACTGTGAGGACTTGGTGACGTTTCGGCAGGGGGACAAACAGGCCCTGAGTCGGGACTACTGACCACAGTGCCATCTGCAAAGAGAACCTGGAGAGAAAGCAGGAGTCCAGCGCTCCGGAAGCCAGGAGGAAGCTGGTCACCAATCTACACGGTGAAACTGGACGGGGCAAAAACCACCCGCACACCCGCTGGCTCCGCACACAGACCGCGTGACGAGGTCGACTCGGAGCTCAGAGACAGCAGCTTAATAATCAGCACAAAAATGCCTCTTTGTTTTCCACTTACCTTCTATGCTGTTTTCTTTTCACGTCCTGTCTTTTATTAGATTGAATTTTTTTATGTTTTTCTCCTATTTACCCTTCCCCTATGTAATTGGGAAATTATCCACTGTTTCAGTATTTCCAATGACTACATTTAAAACTCTATCACATATTTAAATGTTTAGTTTCTATCAGAATCTGTCTCATATATATAGTATCCAGAGCACTATGGTATCATAATCTATCCAGTGTCAGTATTTTTATAGCCTCCCAATTAACATGACAAGAACTATCAGTTTTGCTAATAAAAAGTCCATCTTAATTCTTTATAGGTAACTGGTTTCCTCAGGCAGCTTTTGGGATTGTCTACCTATGCAGTCCTAAAATTGAGCCATGACATATCTAAATAATCTTTTAATAATGAATATCAATCCTGATGGGCACTTGGTTGTCCTGTTTGATCTGAAGTATTTTTTGAAGCTCTGGAAAATTTACTATATTATTTCTTTCATTAGTTTTCCCTTCATTGTCACTATTTTCTTCTTTTGGAAATTCTATCCTATAGATTTCTTTTCAATGTCTTTTAACTTCCCTGTCCTTCATAATCCACACCCCCATCTTTTACAATAGTTATTTTTAATATCTAAGAACTCGTGACTTTTTTCATAGCAATTTTTTTTATTGATTGATTTTCGAGAGAATGGAGGGGGGGAAGGGGGGGAGAGAGAGAGAGACTGATCTGTTGTTCTTCTTATTTATGCATCACTGGTTGACTCCTGTATGTGCCCTGACTAGGGATCAAACCCACAACTTTGCCGCACTGGCACAGCACTCCAGTCAACTGAGCTACCTGGCCAGGGCCCTTAGCAACTTAGCAACTTTTAAGAATTGTTATTTTTATGGATTGGAACCTCTCAAGTGTCTGCCTATATTACTTTTACTCACTTTCAAGTTCTTTTAGTTTAACTGTTTACTCTTATTTTTAAGATGTCATTTGTTAATTTATTAAATTTTGTGCTTTACTTTCACTGGCTTGTTTTTCTCCAAAGTTGATGATCTTGGGCACGTGGTCATATTTCTCATCGAGAATCCCTTTTCACTTGGTGCACTGTCTGGTCAGAGGAGCCCCTTCCCCGTGATCACTGGGGAGGGATGGAGCAGGGCATATGGCTTCTGGGTATTATGGTTTCTGGTTTCCACCCTCCAGGTAGTAGTGAGTTACCGGGGGCACTGCCCTGATTTCTGAGCCCAGAGCTCCATTTGTGAACCGTCTGTGTTAAAACTCTCATTTTTAAATTTCACTGCAGGTTTGTTTCTCCATCAGTCAGATTTCATCTAACTTGAATTTTCTAGGAATTCTACAACCTTCTGATCCACTGATGACACATTTTGTTGTTCTCTAGTACTGTTATGAATTTATTATTTACAAGTATTTTTCTATTATTTTAGGGTGCTTTGAGAGGGAGAGGAGGTATACACTGTGTTCAGGTTATAATCTTGGATCATATGTAGAATAAGTTTATTTGTGTGGTGCATGGCACAGATAGTGTTTTCTTCTAACTATACTATTTTTTATTTGTCACTTTCAAGTGTCATTCCATTTTCAAATGAGTTGTTCCTCTTCATGTCACAATACTGGTCCTTATCCATAGCTTGCTTGTATTTTACTTTGCAGCAGGAAAGAGTCGTTTACCTCACACATTCTCTTACCTGTGTGGATCCATCCAGCATGTACTTGACCACAGTGCCTTGACTGGTGACGACTCTCGATGCCTCCTGCTCCACTGCAGACATCGCCATTTTGTAGAACTCATAGTGCTTCACCCTCTGGGGGTAGCTCTGTCGGACCATGATGTCCCAAGTGGGTTCCTCATCCGCAACACGTTTATCTTAAAGAAAAAAGGCTTATTGTGAACCGGGCAATGCCATGTAGCTGGGATTTTATCTTCTCGCTCAGCTTTTCCCCATTCTTTTGTCTCCATATAAGTCACAGGGCAGTTTCCATCTGACAGATGCTCAGGGTACTGGCTCTTTGCTGCCTTTGTCAAATGTGGTAAGTAAGGTTATCTATAAGTACTTAACAGGTACCTTCTCTGTATAGAAGCCATTCTCTCTAATGAAGTCCAGGTCATCTCAGGGCAAAATCAGGAAAGAAGCAGAAGTATGCTGACTTAGATGTCCCCCTTTCTGTCCCCTGTGAGTAAGGTCGCACCTCTGGATGCCCACAATGCTTCCCTGATGTGCCCTGGTTGCCTGGAGCCCCAGGGGAAGTCACTCATGTGGCCTCATCTCCCTATGTCCAAGGCTGACCCTGATGAAGGTATTGCTACTTTGGCATTTATGTTGCAGTTATGTTCAGGCTTGAATTAGAATATTTAAAATATATGAAAGACTTTCAAAAGATTATGTGTTCTAGGCCCACCCTAGTTAGCACTCACCTGTTGGCTCTTGCCCAATGAAGGTCACTAGGAGCCCATTGGGGCAAGATACATTTAGGCTTGGGAAGGTGGGAACAAAAACAGTCTCTTGTAAAACAGGTTCTGGTTCTACTTCTTCCTGTAAATAATTTAACATGTGAATAATTGTTCATCATTTTATAAATGAGTTATTTGTTATAACCAAGTGAGAACTTGCTGAGTGCTTAGGATATGACTTGCTCAGGACTAGTGGGCCCTGCAATGGAGCCTATAAGGTAATGAGTCCCCACCCGCTATGCTTATTGGATGGCACACAGATATGCGAAAGTTAAATAACAGTACCAAATGGTTGGTGCGTCTTCCCTCAGAAAAGGGAGTTATCAAAGTTAATGACAACAATTAGGAAAAAAATCATGGAGGAGCTGGGGCTTGAGTTAGGCCTTGAAGGGTGCCTGTGTCTGCCCAACACCCCCACTGCCTTCTCTGTGCCGTTCATACTGTTGAATGCTGGAGACATTATGCTGTTAGGATATGTGCCCTTATTTTTCCATAAGGTTCATACACTGCTTTTGTATTAAGTAAAAATAAAATAAAATAACACATAATTACAAGATTATTTCTAAATTAATGAGGGGTTTGGTGTGTCTACTTAAAAATACTAATTAATTTGATGCCAGCTATGCCTGAACACCTCATCTAGTTATGTGAGCCTCAGAATGAAAGCTATTCGGGAGCACACATCCAGTCCCTAATGGTAACCATTTCAGTCTTTCTACTTGGCTCTCTTTCGTTAGCCACTGAAATCATTCCAACTGGCCTCCCATTGCTGGGCCTTCAGTTTATTCTAACTAGTCTTTTATTATTGGTCATTTAGGTTGTTCTGTCTTTGTTACTAACACAGAATAAAATCTGAATGGTTAGCTGGAAATCAATTGAAAACACAAAGCAAAATTAAGAGGGAAAACCTTAAAAATTCTGTAAAATGAACAACAATGTTCCCCGATAGGAACCTGCCATGAGGAACTTATCACCACACCCAAAACCGTCACTATCCCCACCCTTCTATTACTGTCAATTTAAAAAATGTCCGGTGAACCAATTGGTTTATTACCAAATTGCTTTCAGCCAAATTAATGAATCACCTGGGGTTATTCTGTTTAACACTTGCACATTTTACCTACCAAGCGTCACATGCCCTAGCTTGAGAAGACTCACCTAGTATAGCTATGTGAGCATGGAGAAGAGGCTAAGTACCATTCGGACTGCATGCCTTTTAAAGGGCCAGGGTCGGAAATCCAGGTCCCCGATCACCTTTTAACACATTTCCTTCCTCTAATAAGCTTGGTATTTGCACATTGTATAAACCACACAACTGGAGTAGTAAATACCAAAGAGTGAAGATTTGATCAGTGATTTCCTCCTTTCCCTTTTTTGGAACCTCTTTTTACCCATATTTTCCTACTAGGAAAATGGTTAGAGGTAAAGAGTGCGTGTGTGTGCGTGCGCATGTGCGTGTGTGGCACATCAATACCTAAGTCCAAGGCTGATGAATGGAAATGGAAATGTTTCCACTATTTAAACATTCTCCTCTTCCAATTATTTATCTTAATAGAGCTAAATAAATTATTTAAAATAAGAAATGGTAGAACTTGACCAACCGAAAGCAAAAGACACCCAAGAATCAGGTTGAACTCGTCTTCCGAGTGTAGAATGAGTGGCCTGAGACAGTCTGTGCATGACACCATGTCTCCTCATGGGGATTCAACTCCTCTGTGCAAACCTCCTCTTGTCCATTCAAAATGGAAACTCCCAGGGTGTTAATGCATCTGCACAATAGAAGGTGCACCCCAAGATAGCACTGCTGACGGAGCGCATGATTTTTAAAGTGCTGACGCCGGGGCAGAGCACACGTTAGAATCGTGGCCAGGCCCTCACCTTTTTTTCCTCTTCTTTCGGGTGCTCCTCTTCCTTAAGAGACTCTTTGGGTTTCTCTTTGCCTTTGGCTTTCCCCTTTCCTTTGGCCTGAGGAACAGGCACTATAACAGGAATTACTGTTGGAAGCAGCGCTGAGGGGATATTCAACATCGCTTCCAACTTAGGGTCCTTCTCCTCTGCAGGGGAAAACGAGGACATTAGACACTCATGCTCGATGTTTGTTAAATAAAATTCACATCTCGTGCATTTATACAAGTTGGCAACAAGTTTTACCTTGCCAAATATGATTTATCAGTTGGATAGATTTCAGGCATAACATAGTTGATTTGAAAATCAGGATTGTAGATAAAATATTTGAGGTCCTTAATACAACGATATATTTGATGGAGTCATTATTTCACATGTTCTTGCTTTCCCATCTATGCTGTAAACTCCTAATGATAGAGTAGTAACCATCTCTCCATTTAATTGAGACATATTTAATGAGAGAGTCTTATATACAAAATATTTGGAGCAGTGGGAAATAATAAAAAATACAAAAGACCTTACAAAGCCAAAATAGTCAAAATAAAGATGTGTACTCCAAAAGCTTCAACACAAGGACATATTAAATAGGAACATAATAAGGGATCCAAACAAGGAAATTCAGAAAAGACAATTTCTAGCTGAGATGATAAAACAAGTTTTCTTGCAGAACACTGATTTTATTTGAGGTTAAAGAACTGTCAGATTCTGAAGGGAGAGCTGATCTGCGGGGCAGTGACGCCGGGAGCCCCCGAGCCCTCTCCACACCTTGACCTCTATCGTCTGGGTTCCAGGCTGACACTCCCCCCGGACCTCCTTTCCCTCTCTGGTCAGTTTCTTCCTTAGTCTCCTTTACTGGTTCTTCCTCTTGCCAATCTGTTAAATGTTGCTCCGTCTAGGGGTTCTGTCCTTACCCTTACACAACAGATGTCCCCACCTCTGGCTGCCTGCGATAATTACTCATGGAACAAAACATAACAGCCAGTGCTCAGGTCCCCACTTTGACCTACTGGATCAGACTCTCCGGGAATGAGGCCCAGGCATTTATATCTGTGAAACATCCCATCTGGTTGTAATGCTCAGCCTGGAGTGAGTACCTTTATGAGATAAATTAGGTCTGAGTGATCTTCTTCAGGACTGGGGCTCCAACTGTCATCTACATGCTGATGACTCCAACGTTTACATCTCAAGACATGACCTTTCTTTTCTTAGCCCCAGATCCTTATATCCAACTGCTTTTAGACATCTCCCCCTGGACACATTTCAAACTCTCCTCTCCCAAGCTGGGCATCCCTCTTAATTTCTCACTCTCAGTCAATGCCATGACCAATAACACACCTTATTTCCCAAGTTAGACACTGAGATTATTCGCATTTTCTTCTTTTGACTCACCCTATACATCCATGGTCACCAAGCC
Organism: Miniopterus schreibersii; assembly: GCF_964146895.1. Lineage (NCBI taxonomy): Eukaryota > Metazoa > Chordata > Mammalia > Chiroptera > Miniopteridae > Miniopterus > Miniopterus schreibersii. The sequence goes on along the minus strand of NC_138119.1, from coordinate 10,482,751 downwards.
CTCAGAAATTCCTCTCAAATCATGCCTCTCCTATCTAACCCTAGCACCTTAGCTCAGATTCTCATTTTCTTCTACTTAATTTTTTGCAGTAGATTCCTAACTGGCATCATGGCACCTCCAATACCACCACTTCAGTGTGCTTTCCAAACTGTCACTAAAATTATGTCCCTGAAATAAAATCTGATCATGTGACTTCCATCCATTTACTTAAAGACCTCTGCCTCACGACTCATCCAGCATACAATGCTCACCTCCCTCCACTCCAGCCACACTCGGCTTTTCACTGTTCTGTAGAGATGCCAAGTGTTTACACAACTGAGTATTTACACAAATGGTTCTGTCTAGGATTCCTTTCCTTGTTGCTTTGTCTGGGTAAATATTTACTGAGTACCGAGTACTATGTACCAAAAGTTGGGTAGCCAACGATGAATGAAACTATCAGGAACTTGCAATGAGCAGTTCAGGTGAAGAAACCCTTGGGTACAGTGTCGAGAGTTAAGTCTGCATCAGGAGAAGTACAGCACCATGGGAACCCAGAAGCAGGTGATCTAACACAAACGCCTCCATCCAGCCTACACTTGGCTGTGCTGCATAGCCAGCCTTTCCATGAAGGTGTCGTGCTCTTATCCCACCGAGCTTCGTACACACCATTCCTGGCTTCTAGAATTCCCTGCCTTTGATTCTCTGCCCATGCAACTCTCACTCACCTCCAAAAACCCAGTCCGCCTGCTCCTGCTGCTTGATCTATGCAGCACTTCTCAGAGCAAGTACCCTGTTCGCTGAGACCTGAAGCGTGGGAGGGAGTTTGATTGTTGAAAGTGGCGGTGTATGTAGCAGGAGAAAGTGTTCTGAGCAAGTGGCACAGCATGCGCTGGTGTGTGATAGGTGAGAGAAAGCAGAGGTCATTCGAGGAACTAACAGGCACAAAAAGAACAGGGCAGCCAAGATGTGAAGACCACCTAAATGTCCATCGACAGATGACTGGGTAAATAAAATGTGGTATATACATAGGGTTCAGTTTTTAAAAAGAAGAAAATTCCACAATATGTGGCAACACGGATGATCCTTGAGGACACTACGCTGAGTGAAATAAACCAGTCAGAGAAACACAAATATTGCATGATCCTACTTATATGGCATCTAAAATAGCCCAATTCCATCAGAGTGCAGTGGGGGTGGCCAGGGGTTGCGGGGAGCCGTAAACGGGGGATTACTGATCAATGGCATAAACTCTCAGTTAGGTAAGATGGGCAGGCTCTGGAGAACTGTACCTACCAATTAAGGGGGGGAATTGAACTGAAAATTTGTTTAGCCATTAGCAGGTAAAAGTTCTCAAATATTAGTATTATATGCATCCTTACAGAATTTATAATATATTTTTTACAAAAACAAATGCCTTCAACTTTTTTTACTGCACAGGGAGTAAAACATTACTTATTACCCATACTATAAATATTTTCAAATGCAGTACCTATAACCTGAAATTAGCAACATTTGTTTTAAATGGAATAATTACCTATTAACTTAAAGAGTAAATCAAGATTAACCAAAGAACTTCTATGCATCTATGCACAACCCACGGGCACAGACAATAGTGCAGTGAAGGCCTGGGAGGGCAGGTGCCGGACGAGGAGTCAGTGGGGAAAAAGAGGACACCTCTAATACTTTGAACAATAAAGATACATAAATAAATAAAAGAAAACTAGGAAACAGCAGCAACATAGTTGATAGAGAGTAGAATGTAAATGCTTTAACCTAGAATAACGATAACCTATGTTCAGAGGGGACAGGATTTTTTAGAGACTGTGGGTGATAATGAATTTATACATAATGTTAGGCACCAAATGACTTCTCCAAGTGTCAGTTTACAAAGAAATCAAATACAAAATTCAAAAACATAACCCCAAACAAAACAAAAATACTAACACATTTAATGGGCTCTCTAACTCACTAGATATTACAATATTTGGCATAAGGTTAGACACTGGGTTATAAACATCCATGGGAATGTGTCTCTGCAGAAATGGAAGCCCAGAGTAAGGCAGGTCATTAACTCACCACGATCCACACAGTTTTAGGGCTACATAGCATAGGGATTACCTTTTGATTTTGTAAAGCTTTTGAAAATTCTGTTGTGGTTAGATCCCTGTAAAATGCATGGGAACCCACAAGATTTCCTAATTAGTTCTTGGTAAAGTGACATATTATTTTGTGGTTTGTAAGGAAATAGCTTCCAGTTGGAGAATTTGTTTATTAAAAGTAGGGTAAAGAAATCCTTCAGGATGTCCAATGAATGGCTCCTTTAAGACTAGTGTTCTGAAGCACACTGAGGAGTTCTATAATCGCAGGGTTCATAAAAATATTATCCTGTAGAAAATCAAGAGGATTCCTTGGCAAATCATGCTTCCTTTGGCACCAACTAACAGACTTATTTTCACAGGCTAGTTAACAAAGATAACTGGGATATATACGTGTGTATATATGATCTTATATGTCCATTGATTATAAGATTCTCTATGATAAATGCTGTTTCGATATACCATTATTTTCTATGTGCGAAAGATCACATATGCATATGTGTGTACTGTACATACACACACATATCTGAACACACACACACACACATACTCCCACCCTTCAGGAAACGAGGGCATTAAACCAGAACGTGTTTATCAACTAGTGAGCGGACTGAGGATGGGAGGACGCCCTTGGTCAGGGGACACTCATCCTTTCTGCTGTATCTGTTTCACCTGGCACGTTCCCACTAGATCCGTAGTAACTTATTGAGAGGCAGATTCCATTTTCCAAAGTGGCAGAAAAAGACCCAAACTTGCTGACAGCTTTACTCTGTGCATTTGAGTCTTCTGAAAGACAAAAGTGAGTCAAGGACATTTCCCTTCTATTAAAAAGAAATGTAAGCAAAACGCAGTGAAAGTCAGCTAAATATGCAAAAACGTGAATACAACCAAGTAACTTATGATATATATACCAACGACTTAATAGGAAATCATTTAAAAAGCTTGTTTTCAAAGAGTATTTAATGAATAAGAAAATGCTCGTGATAAGGTGAAGAAACGCACTATGAATAGTGGTTACTGCTGGTGTGGGAGAGTTACTGGCCACTGTTATCTTCTTTAAATAGTCCTATATTTCCTACTATTTTATAATAAACCATATATTTTATATCAATAAAAACAATTTAAAACTTTGTGTTTTAAATTCCTGGGTACATTCTAACCTGTCAAACATTGTGTTCTTGAGTTTGAAAAAATACTGTGATCATAACTAAATTTATTAGCAAGATTTAGTTATGGTTCTTATTACTAACTTGAGTCCAAAATATTTTATTAATGAACTCATCTCCTTTTTCAGGTACAACCCACATCACGTTGGACAAGAAGCAGTGACTGTCCCCATCGGGTGCTGCCTGGAGATGTTAAAGGGTATTTTCAGCGAGAGTCGTGGTGTAGAGTCAATGGCCATCCACTTGGAAGCCTCGCCTACAGGCAGGGAGAGGCTCTCATGGCCAAACTTAGGATTTTTCTCTTGTCCCTGCAGCCTGGGAAATTTGACACGGCTGGGAGAGCGAGGTAACAAAGCACAGGGGGCCCTCATCTGCAGTGAACACTGAGAGAGGCCCCACGGGCCGTTAGTGAGGGCCCGAGACAAGCGCGCCCAAGACTCAGGCAGAGCGGGCGCCGCAGCTCAGTGTTTCTAGATAAGGGTGCCAGGCGAGGAAGGCTGTGCGACAACTGCCACCAAAAGCTGGCGCCCAGAGCGCAGGCGAGCGAGCAGCCCGCGGTGGGCCGGTGAGTCAGCGCTGCATCGCCTTAGGGACCGAGCGCGGCCAGGGCGACAGGCCCTGTCCCACGGGGACTCCGCTCACCTGGCTCGGCCGAGGGCCAGCGCGCGCTGTCCCCTCCCTCGTCTTCTGAAGAGGAGGAGGAGGCCGCTGCTTTCTCCTTGTTTGCAGTTTTCTTCGGGTCTCTTAAGTGAATTATGAAGTTGTGCTTGTCCTTTCTCACCTTCACTTTGATGAAAGTGGAGCCTGGGGAGGGGCGAGGAGATGGGAGGTGGGCTGGTGATGCCCGGGAAGCTCCGGGGGCGCGGCTTTATTGGAGGGAGAGAGGAGCCCCGCTCGCTGCCTCCTGTGTGTGCCTGGGCCAGGGATCGACCCGCAGCCCAGGTATGTGCCCGGGCCGGGGATCGACCCACAACCTTCTGTTGCACAGGAGGACGCTCTAACCAAATGAGCCACCAGGTCAGGACAGGCCTTCTCGGTTTAACAGTCATTGGTGTGATCCTTTATTCGATAGTGGCAGCTACTCTCTAATGATGCTTCCACTCGTGTCACGATTTCACGTAGGGAATCGCATCTAACGTGTGCAATGATCTCCTCCTTAAATTGATAGTCACTAGGAGGAAGGAAGGAAGGAAGGAAGGAAGGAAGGAAGGAAGGAAGGAAGGAAGGAGGGAAGGAGGGAAGGAGGGAAGGAGGGAAGGAGGGAAGGAGGGAAGGAGGGAAGGAGGGAAGGAGGGAAGGAGGGAAGGAGGGAAGGAGGGAAGGAGGGAAGGAGGGAAGGAGGGAAGGAGGGAAGGAGGGAAGGAAGAAATGTGCTCTAAACTAACAGTATGTGCTTGGCTTCTGGGATAACACTGTGTTGTAATTAATATTATTAACTATTTGTTTACTGCAGTTACTACTATACTATTTCCCAATGGCATAGAAGTATTTAAATATTTTAACTGGAACTTTCTACTTGTGTGTGCCAGCTAACCTCTCAGGCGGCTTGTGCCTCACAGTCAGTTACAACAGAAGAACGTGAGTCTGGAAATGCTGAATGGCCTGGGCACATGACCACTCTCACTTATCACGCTCAGGAGCACAGGGACCAAGCTGACCTGAAACGGGCCAACAGCTTCCCAGCCATTAACCAGCTGCTTTCAAAATGTACCTTTTTCAAATGTTGTCTTTTCTACTTCAATCTGTCCTCCATCTGAAGGATACAGGTAATAATCTGTTCCCGAGACCTGGATGGGTATATCTCCCATATTGTATCCACGGAACTAAAAGAGAAAACATCATGCTCTGAGTGTGGAACTGCTATCGACAAAAATGAACTCAACAGCTGAACCAATGAAAGTTGCTATACACTTAATTTGTGCTGAATGATTTGTCTGTCACTGTAGACTCAGAGGCCAGCACCCACATGACCTTTAGCACCTCCTGTCATGTTACAATGACAGGCAGAATTAAAGGTGGTCCATGATTTTAAATTCTGTTCACTGGAGCACTCTCATAACCCAGTGAAAATCAAACCATTGCATCGCCAGGGCGGTGCAAGAAGAAATCAATTTCTCTTTCATTGGCTGAGTTTTCTGTTTAAAGTGAACAGAAACTGATTCATTGGGTGGTATTTCCACTTTAACACATGAAAATATTAAAGACAGTTTTGACTAAGTGTTGCTAACTCAGTGCCAAGTCACTGTTAGCTAGAAAGGACAAGGGCTGCTTATATCTCTTTCCATCTCCCCTCCCACTCCCATCCCCCCCCCATGACTTTTACTCCTAAAACTGCTTGAGGGACAGATTGGCAAAGGGAGGTTTTATAAAAACTAATGAGCAAAAAACATGGTGCCTACAGAGAGGCAACCAAAGGTCAAGTCCTGTCATCTAGATAAGGCCAACCTCTGACCCGTCAGTTGCTCATTTACAGAAACCTAAAAGTGCTTTTGTGTCAAATTTCCATCTTTACTGTCCTTAGTAACCTAGCTTCATGGCACTCAAGAAAAACTGGCCAGAGGGTGTCCTATCCTGGAGACTACAAAGGAGGTCCCAGGTATCAGGGTGGACTGCGGGTCTGAGGTCACGCACTAGAAGCAGCTCAAGGCCTTTGCAGGGGTAGTAAAGACTGGGAGCCTCCTGTTGCCGCAGAAGCTGCATTTTCCCCACCAAGTGATTCTTAATGACCCAATAAAGCTTATCAGAAAATTGCCTTTACCGGGTAAACGATCTCAGGCTCAGGCTCTGGCTCCGGAAGGGTTGCCGTCTCTGGAATATCAAGGAGCTTTATCTGCTCTTTGGATTTCTCCTTGAAAACGGATTTCTTCTTTAAGACCCTGCTCTCTTCTTTCTCTGCCTTCTCTTTGCCTTTCTTCCTGCCGCCATCCTTGCTCTTCTTTTCTGCTTTCTTCTCTTCCTTCAAGCGCTCCTCTTCTGCTAACCGATCTTGCTCTTCTTTCCAGGCCTGTGAACCATCAGAAATTGCAGCAGGATTTTAAAAGCAATTGTACCCCATTCAGGTCCACTTGGGAGAATGCACAATATGGTTTTCCTAGGTGGCATCTGACAAAGCTAAGTGCTGAACGAGAAACCTTGGGGTCACCCTCGATTCCCTTTCTCTCGCCCAGTGCTGCATGAGAATTCACGTTACTGCATGTGTTTGCCAAAATGTGTTATTGTGTCTGTTAAATTTTGGCCCAAAATGATTGATTTGACTACATAAAAGTTAAATAGTTCTATATAGAAACATAAATGGTACTTACTAATAAGGGAATTATTTCATAAATTCAAGTACATCTAAATTATAGACTAACATATTGCTATGAAAATAAGATCTCTACATATTGTCTGAAAGTAATATTCATGATATGTTACTAAGAACAAGAAAGCATATAGCAGAGTGAAAAACCATACCAAATCTAAACCCAAACCCAGCAAATGAAAACCCTCTTTCTACCTGTGCATGCAGCTGTACGAGCACAGAAAACACAAAGTCGTTAATCTTTCCCATTTCTGGGGTCTAGGAGGGCCAGGATAGCTTTGCTTTATTGTAAAAAGCATATATTACTTTTATAACTAAAAATTCCAATTGAAAATATGCAAACAAAACAGACAGCTGCCACAGAAGCAGAGAGTGTGACACATCTGAACAAGGCGCTGCCCTGGGTTCTGTTTACATGAAAATGAAGGACAAGCTTCCCTTCCAGGCTCATGGTCTGGCAGGGGAGGCAGCCGGTGGGCAGGCTGTCCTTTCGTTACAGGTTCGATTATTTCTGAATGTTGAGCAGATCACTTCCTCTTAGGCCACACAAGCTGTCACCACAACTTTCTGGATCTGTGACGACCCAGTGTCATTTTTTTCTGTCCTTGTACCTTCAGAGAACCTTCTAAGACGAAAGGCATCTTGTCCTTCTCTTTGTCTTTCTCCTGTTCCTTTTCTTTGTCTTTTTCTTGATCTGTTAGCTCTGTTTTGCTCATTCCTGTGACCAGAGAAAATTCAACTTCTTAGTAATTCCCTAAAGTAAAGTTTCAGAGAAGGGCCGAATGTCCAGGCTGCAGGGGCGAGCAAAGGCTACCAAGTCACCCCTGCTCGCTCACCCCGAATTCCCTCGCCCCCTCCGCGCGGGCTCCCCATGGCCTGCGGAGCTCGCCGACCAGGAGGCGGCCAATTCCAGCGCAGAATGTTGAGAATTTAAAGCTTTTATTGAAATGGACTCTCTCCCCCCAGAGCTTTAACCGGTTAATCCTAGGACCGCACAGGACAAATCTAAATTTCTCTCCATACTGAAGCCTCCTCTTGCCATCTGCAGTCATTCTGTTTGGAAGGTTTACATCTTTCCTGACTTGAGAGGGCTCTGCCCGAATGCAGTACCTACCAGATGTTTCCAACCCCAAACTGGCCACTTTCTGGATTTCCTTAGGCACCCAGAGGGGGTGGCCCTACATTTCTTTTTTATATAGTGCCATCCATTACCCTGCTATTACACTTAGTGTTCTCCTGCTGAGCCCCCATCAGGAGGAAGGCCCAGCTGACGGATGGGTTATATTGGAGAACCATTTTGGGGGACCGTGAGTGATTCATCATCAGCTTGGTTTGCTAAGTTTTATTTTAGAATCAAACCAAGCACAAATTCCTCTGGTAATTAATGAGGTTGCAGAAACGCTGGAAATTATATAGCTTTGCTTTTTGATAAGAAACCTGTCAACTTGGGCTGTTAGCAATAATGAGTTTCATTAACTTGGAGCCCACTCTCTTTGAGCAGACCCGGTGAAGTTCCCTTACTTCCCAGATGAATTTCCTCAGTGCTTCACTTTTTAAATCGAGGTTCTTTCCTCTTTGTCACCCTCTTCTCCCTTCTTCTGACAGCATCAAAGCCATGGAAATGACCAACAATAGAAACAAAGATAGTGATCCAACGTCCTGTCAAGTCCCTGCCACAGGCCCCCAAGAGTCCCTTTCCCATTTAATTTTAGATTCCTACCCCGGGCTCATCTTGGGACTCTTCTGTTTGCTCTTCTAAGGAAGATCTTGTTTTTACCTCACTTTTGGAATCTATAATTATTCTAATGGAGACACACTGACTCTGAATTTACCTGAGATATAGTCAGCAAGTCTAACATCACACCTGCTCTGTACAATAGACAGAAGCTCCCAGCCCTAGCAGGACGTGGGGTCCCTATTCCACTCGGGTGTGACCTCATCACACTTGAAATGCAGTTATTCTAGTTTCTAGAGAAGGCGAAGAGGCACAGCAATTTTGCGGGCAACTCTTTTTAATCCTAAAATATTCAGTTTTGGTTACACTAAGAAATAAGAGAATGTCTTTGCACTTCATGTTCATGTTCAACAGCTTACTTACTATTGGATTTTTTAGGAGCAAACATTTTGTTAGGAGGAACAACTTTGCCACCAAAGGAAGATCTCAGTTCCATCTCGGCCTTGCTCTTAGAGAGCTCCTCAGCCATTTTAGATTCCTGATATATAGCTTCTTCTTTTATGATCCAATCTTGGATGGATTTTGCAACCAGTTCCAAAAAATTCCTTAAAAAGGTAAAGAAGAGCAGATGGCAGCTGAGTGATTATTAAAGTCAATAACTACTTAAGACACTGACTGAGCAAGGGAACTTTTCAAGATGAATTGATGCTAAATTGCCCATGTAACAGACTTGGAAACACCTTGGATGTGTTTTGTACAAAGGAGTCAAATGCAAATACACAGAATATGAAAAATTCCCAACTTCATTCACAATTAAAGACATGTAAATTTTAAAAATGAGATATCTCCACCAAGTCAAGGATTAACAAGTTTGATAATACCAAGAGCTGATGACAGTTTGGAGAAAAAGTCTCTCTCAACACCATGAGCTGGTGAATTTTATGGTACAATCTCATATTAGGGAAATTTTATAGAACTATGGAAACTTTTAATTGACCGTCAGCTAACTGATTGCTGGATTAACTGAAACACTCCAGTCTAGCTATCAAATTTACTGGCCCTCTGAATACTCACATCCTCAATACTATGCCCTAAGCTGCTCCTGCATCTGTGCTCACATCAGAGAGCTGTTACTTACCAGGAGTTGGCCACATGTGTTCCCAAATCCATTCACCCTATTTATACTGATTATTTTTAACTAAGTGCTATGCATACTTTTTTCTATTGATGGGTTGTTTTTAGAGAGATAGAGAGGAAGGCAGAGAGAGAGAGAGAGATAATGATTTGTTGTTTCTCTTATTTATGGACTCATTCATTGCCTCTCATACGTGCCCTGACCAGAGAACGAACCCACGACCTTGGCATATTGGGACTATGCTCTCACCAATGGAGCTACCCAGTCCCAGGGCCCTAGGGTCAGATATTTTTATCTGCAAGTTCTACCAAACACCAAAGGAACGTATATCACAGTCTTGCACAAACTCTTTCAGAAAATCAAAAAATAGAGATAAAAAGGGAGAACTCCCCCCAGATAATTTATAAGGCTAAAATAATCTCAATCCCCAGACCAGACAAGAACATTTGAAGAAGGGAAGATTATAGCAGAATCTTGCCCACAAATACAGATGCAAATGTTCTAAACAATACATTAGCAAAGCAGACACAGCAATTTATTAAACAGATAACATAAAGAACAAACTACACTGCTCATGGGAATACAGGGTTGGTTGAACACTAGAATACCTATTAATGAAATTTAGCATGTTCATAGATTAAAGGAAAAAAATCTTAATACCTAAATTGATACAAAAAATCATTTGATATGACTTACAATTTGTGATTAAGAACTCACATAAGTAGTAGCGGGTGGGGGAGGGGGACGACACTAACATAAATCCTACAGCAAAAGTATATATTTAACAGTTAAATATTAAAAACCTGGAACAACACAAGGATCCCTTCTCAAAATTACATTGGAAGTCCCAGTCAGCAAAAAAAGATTAGAAAAGTATTATTATTGGCAATAAAAAACAAAGCATAGAAAGACTCAGATTAATAGTTCAAGATACTAGCTTGGTCCACCTACTATGTGCCTTAGTGAAAAAATAATTTTATGACTTCAGAAGGTATGTTCTTGTGTATGTGTACACACCACCTGTTTCCCTAGCTATTCTCTATGCCCATTCTCTATGTCTTTCTGTAGCCCTTCTGACTAAGACACTGCTATACAAATAATAAATACTGGGTATAGATTAAACAGTATTAAAAATACAATGAAATGCCCTTGTTATTAATGAAAAGACAGAGCAAAGTTTCAAGATAGTAAAGAAATAACTAAGGAGCTTGGAAGAAAAAAATCAGTGATTCCTAGAGGTCTCAGTTCGCTGGGAGCCTGACCGCTGTGTTGATATGTCACTCAGTTGCCCTACCTGTGAGTCTTTCCCAAGTCAAATGGAGTTACCCCAAACCAGCATGCAGAATGTCATGTTTTGTAGTTCCTACCTGGAATCTTTCAGAGGCAGTTTTATTGGAGTCTAAAGAAGTCAAATGTAAGGTAGTAACATTTCCACTAGACTTAAGGAGGCCAGGAGTGATGTCTTCTTTCAGCGCTTATCACAGAGGCTGGCACACTTCAGATACTCAACTCAGTGAGCTGAACTGAATCTACACTACCACACAAATGTATTCATTGAGCTGGACCACCTAGCTTAGGCTAAGGAAATAAAATCTAAGTAAGTAACTAACAAGCTAACTAAACTAAGGTGGCTAAGTAGACCAGGGAAGTTTGGTTACCTGAATCCAACGTTGGAGTGAAGAGCAACATTCCAGCGTTCACAGTGCAGACGTTGCCTGCTCATTGGGTTATGAAAGACTAAAAGTAAGGAGTTGTCTTGGGTGTGGTAATAAGAATCTATGCACTTGTATTGCTGACTGGCTTCTTGAAGAACCTGAAAATAAAAATAATTGCATTGTTGTGTCATTTTTTTCCAAGGGAAGGGTCTCCTGCTAGAGCATCTCTCTGTCCCCTACTCTCTTTCCCCTTGTCTCCACACCGTTAGTCAGGGTGAGAGCATCAGTGGTAGATATTTTTTGGAGCATTTCAGGAGTTCTTAAAGAAAAACAAGTACTAGGCTCCAAACATAGAGGCATTTGCTCAAGTGTTTTCCATTAAGGCTGAGCAGTTATTAATTTAACGTTTTCCATGCTTTCACATAGATCATCTCATTTTATTACTGTTAAAAACCCCAGATAAATAGGTATTATCATCTTTTTAAATCCTTGTTTTTTTAAGAATAAATTGGGGCTGAGAGAAGATAAGAGATGTGTCCAAGGACACAGAGTTCGTAAATCCCGGTGGCTGGGCTCCCAGCTCTTTTGGCTCTCAGTGTCACCATGTCCACCCCACAGAGTGCTCTCTGCTGCGCCAGGCTGTGTACAGAGAAAGGAGGAGAGCAGTCTTTCTGACACATACTGTTTCTGCCTCACTCCCACCCTGGCCTTTTCCAAAGCGGCCTAGCCACAGCACGCGCTGCGATCACAGCCCCAGGACAGGGGCACAGCAGGCAGCTTGTTGTCCTGTCTCCTTTTCATGCCAATCAACCTGGGAATGATGCCCACAGGAAAATAGACAGCAGTGGGGGTTTGTTTTTTGCTTTCATTGTCAATGCCAATCTGGTGTAGGCAGCTTTCAGCTCTCTGCTGCCTGGATGACATAAGGGCATGGAATTGCATATTATGTTGGGAGAGAACTGTTTCACTTTTGCCGTCAGTTTTACACGGGGAGCACAGCCGAAGTAATACACTGACTTCTCCAATCTCGTCCCTCGCTGAGTGCCTTTATGGAGCAGCATTCAAACTTTTACATCTGCTCTCTGAGAGCCTTTATAAAAAATACACATGTAGTGAACATATTTGCATTAATTTTAATGCAGGGCACTATTTATTACTTAACTTTTTTTGAAAGGCAAATTCTTTTGACTTTAACCCCCTCAAACAAATAATAGGTCTATTTCTGATTGACATGTAACCTTCCTTCTATTAAAGAGCTCTACGACCTACGTTTTCACTCTCACTTTGGCTGCTGGGATACACAGGACTAAGTTTCTGAGCTACAGTTCCTCTCAATCAATGTTTGTTTTCATTTTATAATGTTTTGTTTTCATTTCTTTCCTCTCTTTTTTCACATCTGGGCTCTTACCTATTATTCTGATTAATACTGTTGGTCTCGTTAACTAATTTAGTTAATTTCTTTCATAAAAATGAACACCTACTGTATGCCAGGCACTGTGCAGGTTCTAGGGAAACAAAAATGAACAAGACACATAAGATCGTCCTCTAACATCTGATGAGTTTTCTGGGTCATTCTGCAGCTCCGAGCTGTTCTGGGTGGAGTCGAGGGGACAGCTGACAAGCAGAGGATGGCGGGTCCGCCGCGGAGCGGACGCTGGTGGCCGGCTGGCGTGGCAGCCGTGGGATGGCGAGGGCCTCACAGGCATATTTTGAGGAATACCCCCCACGACCTGCTGCATCGCACGTGGGATAAAGGAAGAGCTGAAATAAAGGATGACTCCTAGCCTTCTGCTTTGATGGTGACCTTTTCTGAGACGGGTGAGGGCAGAAACATGCTTAGGTGGGAAAATTCTGAGCTTCATGTGGGACGGCGACTTTGAGATGCTTTCAGAAGTTCCAGTGGAATTTGGAGGCGGGTATGCTAGTGTGGAGCTCGAGAGTTTATTTCTTTATTTATCTGTGTGTTTTAGTTTTAATTTTTCAATTAAAGTTTACTTTCATTATTTTTTTGTACTTGTTTCAAGTGTATCGCATAAAAAAAAGGAATTGTATAAAAGTCTAATTTGGCATTGTTCAATAGAAAATAAGATGAGCCACAAATGTGAGCCACATGTAATTTTAAAGTAGCTATATTTTAAAATATTATCATTTCAATACATAGTCAATATAAAAACTGTTAATGAGATCTATTACTTTTTTATATTGTCTTTGAAATCTGGTGTGCATAGCATTTATATAGTTATATATAGATATATCATACATAGCATACTTATAACACATCTCCATTTGAACTTGCTACATTTCAAGTATCAGAAGCTACATGTGACTAGTGGGGACCACATTGGGCAATGCAGATCTAGAGACTGACTTGGTAAGAAGACGAACTGCCTTCCCCCCATTACTCAGCTCCCAAAACCCTGATAGGCAAGTTATGTCTTTCAGACAGGAAATTAGATTTTTTTCCTAGAGAATCTAAATGGCCCAAGAGAACAGATCTAACATACCAACACTGATGGGTCTCTCAAGAAAACCACCCAGCCAAGTCACCAGTGATGAAGCTCAGTTATTGACAACTCCTCACCCCTGACCTCATGCAGCACTTCCTGTCATATTTTAGTGTCTGGTTATTAATATGAACAAAGAGGCAGATATCAGTAGATATTACTCTCTAATATGAAAAATGGAGACCAAAAATAACTCCCCAAAAGAACTTGAGAAAAAAGAGACACTGCAGGGAGAAAACACTAAGACTTCAAAGGGCTTTAATATCCTTATGGAGATAAGAGAAGATATGGTTTTAGGGAACGTGAACAGGATACTATAAAAAGGTAATATAAAATTATAAATAGAACTTTAGAAAATTAAAATGATGATACCAGAGCTAGAAGACTCAGTGGAAGAACTGAATGAAAGCTGAGCCATATGCCCAGAACAAAAAGACAAAGTGCTGGAAAGCAGGAGGGAAAAGCTCATGAAATTGGAAGTTCAGTCTAGGAAGTCCAACACCAGAATTATAGTAGTCAGAGGAAGAAAGGATAGAAAAAATGAAGGGAAAAGATTGTCAAAGAAATGTTTATAGGACACCTTCCAGAATATAAAGACAGGAGTGTCCAGACTGCACTGGGCTCATCAGCGCAATGCTCGGACTAGAAGCACTCGGAGCAGCATCAGCAGCAAGTCCAGGCCACTGGGACAGAGAGACGGTCTTAGACCCTCCAGGCCAGGAACAGGTGGCCTGAAACAACTGATCAGGACTCAGAATTTCACTGATTGTTTTCAAGGAGAACCCAGGTAGCTGGAAGACCATTGAGGAATGCCTTCAAAGTTTTTGAGGGAAAATGCTTTTTAACTTAGCATTTTACATAAAGCTAAACTGTCAGTCAAATGTAAGGGTAGAATTAAGACGTCTTCAAACATCCAATGCCTCAATAATTTACCTGCTATCTATCTTAATTCAAGAAGCCACCGGAAGAGGTGGTCCCCTACAAAAGGAGAGTAAGTCAAGAGAGAAGACGACTTAGGATTCAGGAAACAGAGTATCTAACTGGAAAGAGAGGCAAAGGAGGGCCGGGATGATCCAGTAAAGGGAGCTCCCCAGACCACAGCTGTGCAGCAGGCCCAGAGGGCAAGCGGGAGTTCAGGGCATATGGCAGAGATATTGCTTAGATGATAAAATTGATAGAACACTTGTTAGGCGTTTAATGTATTAAAAGGAGGTTTACTCTTTGGTAGAGGGCTTGGGGATGAGTAGTGATAAACGTATAATAAACACACAAATGAAACAAATGGGGAATGAACTCCAGGAAAAATAGAAATTGTGTCAGAAAAGGAAATGTAATCATACAACACTACATATGAGTAACAATTATACAATTGAAATAAAGTAAATATTGAATATAGACCCAAACCAAAATTATAGTTAACAGTGTCAGAGAATGACAAGGAGAAGTGCTGGTGTGAGTGGTGTGTGTGTGTGTGTTGGATGAGGGTGGGCAGAGCTGTTTTCTCAACAAGGAGTCAGTTGGTGGTAATGCCTAAAACTAAACAAAATATACTTGTTATTTAGAGATAACTGAATTTAAGTAACAAAAGAAAAAGGTAAATAGCTTGAAGGTTTTTACATCTGGGAATGTAGATGTGGAGGTGGGAGGGAGCTGCTATTTTTCATAGGACTCTTTATAGAACTTTCTGGCTTTAAACATGTGGGTATAAAACTTTGAGAAAAGTAAAATTGAAATTAAAAAACAAAACAACAAAGAGTACAGTTTTTTGCACAAAATGTAAAAGCAACAAAAGGAGTTCGTTTTAGGATTACTTGTTAATATAGAGGTTAAGGGCACAAGTGCAAGGGCCTGATTTCTTGGGTCCATACCCTGCTTCTCTCACTTACCAGCCACGTGACCTTGGACAAGTTACTACTGGTCAAGCTGCCTCAGCTTCCTACCATTTACATAGTTTCTACTTCATAGAATTATTGAGAGGCTTAAATGAACTAAAATACATATTAACCATTGTCTAGCATATGGTAGGTGCCCAATAAGTGTTAGTTATGGCTGGTTCCATTGGCTTAACTGCATCAGAAAATAGTCTGACATTTTACAAAAACTGAACAAAACTGACAGGCAATATGGGGGGAAAAACGAGGTTGCTTCCCAATAACACCTTACATTTTTTTAAGAAAATATGTGCAGCAGTCACATACATTTCTCTTTTTCTTAAAAGATTTTATGAAAACATCCTTTTGGAAAGTACATTTTAAACTATTTTGGAGATTCTCTGGGCATGTGTAGCTTGATGTGAGGATAACTCATTTTATAGCTGAAGTAAATGGGAATATTGATCCACACTAGGCCTGAGAGTGACTTAGGAGTGAACTGTTCTGAATCACACCACGACCTCTCCAACTCACAGCCCATTAATACCTGCAGCACAACTTTTGGTTTAAAATGCTCAGTAAAACTCCAGTCCGTTAGGCTGCGCTGCTGTGTTTTCTGTATGTCCTCTAACTCGGCTTCCACAGTCATCTTCTTGGGTTTCTGAAAAATCACACAATACAATTTCAACTTTACTACGTGTAAGTCCAAATGGAGCCCTCTTGGACTTCATCAGCTAACTGGCATGAACTTCATTTAATTGGGGAAATCTGCATATGCATAAATCCATATGGCAACATTTTAGGAGACCTGCTGCCAGAAAGAGTATGCCTTTGACTTTTTTTTTATAGGCAACATAATCTAAATATTTTTATTGTTAGGTTATACTCTTCTGAGTCCTGTTAGCAATTACAGGCAGGTTTTCTGAACTCACTTCAAGACAGTATTGGTTCTACAGGGCTGTATGGCCAGCAGGTGTTTGTGAGGTTGCCAAGCCACATTGTCTAGAGAGGAGCATGGAGCTTGGAAGTTTTGCTTAATCGGACGAGTGAAATTAACTCCTTTCTCTCCGGCTGGAGCTGGTCTGGGGGTTTCTGAATAATCTTCCTCCTTCTCTGGCATCTGCATTCTCTTGCCAAGCATCTTTTTTTTTTAAATGTTTTTTATTCTGGGTCACGTTTTTCTTCGATGATCTTACTTGTCTCTACACTTTTAGGAAAGCAATTTCTTACCTTTTCAAGAGAGTCGGGCTTTGTGACTGCTTCATCTTTGATCTCACTGTTCGTGGTCTGCTCTGTAAATCAAAGACACCAACATCCAGTTGGGTTTGGGCTTTGTTCTTGCCTTGTCAGTGCTGTGCCTTTTTGTTGCCCAGATGATGTATGTTTCTGTGCTGAAAAGGTAATTCCTGAAAGGCATGTTTCATGCCTCCAAAAAGGTGTTTGTGTCAATAACTCTAAATCAGTGTCTATCTAGAAAAGTGATACTAATCCCTTTGAAAAGAACCCAGTTTCCTATATATACATTCCTAAATCATATCAGAGATGCTGACTTCAGACTGCACCACTCACAACTATGTACCTTTACCTTGACGAGTTGCAAATGTTTATTAATTAAATGGTATCAACTGTTTAGTACACACTGTCTGTCTTGTCATGCTGCCAGAGGATCACAAAAGATCAAAAGGATCACAAAGCCTTTTCAAAATTCTGTGGGTCATATCTCAGGAGTAACAGACTAGGTCGGGGCAGGGGATGTATGGAAAAGAGAACAACCAGATAAATGCACTCTGGTGAGAAAATGGTATGGTTTCACCATCCTGCAATGCTCTTCTTCCATTCATTAATCATTTATTAATCTAAAAGCATTTAAGGAGCATCTGTAGATGTATAGAGTTTAACAAAAGTTAGTTAAATGAATGGGTAGCTGGACTCCACGGAACCATACCACGGACCAACATGAGTCAGGCACACTATGATCCTTGGCTGTGGAGCAAACAGCCATGTGAATGCAGAGAGAGAACAGATTCACGTTGCTGATTTTGCATCACCAGGCTTTCATAATTCCTAAAGTTAACAATGTTACATAGAAAGAGGAGGTCCATGATCAATTAGTTTAACATGGATAAACAAGCATCTTTACTGAGTACACCTCAGAATTTGCAATATGCTCTTGTGATTGTGTATCTCTAATAGAGAAATAGATACAGTATATAGCATATTCCAAATCTGACCAAAGTAATGGAGTAGGGGATGAATCTTGGAAGATACTTGTGGTGCTGCTGAATCATGAGCCAACCTGCCTTTTTATCACCCTTAGAATAGAAAATTAATACCTATAAAGTAACATACGAAAGGGCTCCAGCCTCTCTCCCCAAATGCACCTCCCTGCACTCTCCCCTGCTCATCCCACTCCAGACTCACCAGCCTGCTCGCTGTGTCTTGAGGCTTTGCCCTTGTTTTTCTCCATCTCACATGCTTCGCTCTGAAATATTCATGTGTTTCAAACTCTTACTTCATTCATATTGTTACCTCCTCAAAAGCCTTCTGCCTCATACTCTGCTTTAATTTTAATCATGGGATTTATCGCTGCCTGATACTATTTGTTTATGTCTGTCTCTCCATCCCCAGCATGAATTCCTGGAGGACAGCTTTGTCACATTCCCCTCACTGTACCCCGAGCACCAGCATATGGTAGGAACTCAGTAAATATGTGTGTGTGTGTGTGTGTGTGTATGTAATTGAAGGGGGAATTTTCATCATATTTTGAAACTGGGAATGTGTGTAGAAAGAGCAGAAATGTGGAAGAAACCCTACAAAAAAGTTTATTTTGGGGTAAGCATAAGATTTGTGGCAAAGAGAACCATCCCTGGGCTTCCAGGGGAGCAGTTAATCATGTCTAACGAGAAAGGGACAATGTTCTTCTTTCTTTTAGGAGCATAACTGCTTACATTTTCACTTCTAGTTCCATTTTGCCTTGGGCTGCTGCAGGTGACAGCGTGAATGTTCCATTTTGATTTAGAGTAAAACTATAAAGTCAATTCAGTATTTATTTAAATACATCCACTCAAGAGAAAAGTCAGGCCAACTATAACTCTAAATAGACCATGATGTCCCATGTGTCCTTGAAGCAATTGATATGAAATCTGTGGAATAAAAATTATTCTATTCTGTGGTCTGCCAGATTTCCGGGAGATTTGATACTCCCTTCTGTGTTTAAGGATCCAGCAGAAAAAGTCTCCAGTTTAGAAAATATGTTCTAAAAACTTGTGCATCAGTTATTTTGTCAAAGGAACGAACATCCACAAACTAATCTGAACTCTGTATTTAACAGCAGAGCAAATACCATTTTTTCTTTCTTTCTGATTTCTGCCTTCAACCGCGTAACCCTTTGACAGTGTGATTCAGTAGTTTTTGACACATCTGGAAATGGATGCGTTCTCATGCCTTTGAAAAACAGCTTTCCTAATCTGTTTTACTTTAGAGATAACAAGATCCCTCTGCAAAGCAGTTACTTTATTAAAAAAACACCCAACAAGCATAAAGGGCACATCTAAACCTATAGCCTCACGGTTATCAACTCTCAGTTTTTCATAAATATCCAATAGGCCCTGTCAAGTTCAAAAACAGTCTCAGATGGAAATCCAGTGTTTGGTTAGGAAAAGCACAAATATTCAGACCTTCATGTCCAGGAGAAGGCTTTTATATGTATTTGATGCTAAGATGGCTGTGCAAGAAATACATGAACAATTTCTGCTTTGTTTGAAAAGATTGAAAGTGGCTGTTTTAGAAGTGTAGTTCATAGTTAAGGGGGAAATGCAAAATCACAACAAAAAACTCCTCTCATACACAATAGCCACAGTGAGGCACTGGGCTTCCACTGCCCTCCCCCATTCAAACGGAACACCTCCTTGAGGTGGGCCAACACAGGCCATGCAGAATCCCTTCCAAGTCATGGCTTTAGCTCTCAGGACTGCTCAACCTCCAGGAGACGCTGGTAATTTTCAGCCCTGATCATTTAGGAAGTTGTCATAACTATCTACTTTCCACCAGGACCCAGAGTGCCAATGTATGTGGTTTGACCACCAGGTGGCAAAAGTTGCCTGAGGAAAAACCGTGTATCAGTCTCTCCAAAGGAAAAAAGGCAAAAGCAAAACAAAACAAAAAACAAAGGAAAACCCTCAGGTCTTACATCGCTCCTGGCTTCTTCTGGCTCCATATTAATTCAAAGTGACTTATCTGTCATCCGTGTCTTTTCCCATAATATGCACTAATGCTATAACACCACTTGTTAACCTATTTGGCTTAATTTTTTGTGAGCTAGGATAATATATATTAGTTCTGATTATATTTAAAATTAAGTTATAATAATATAACTCATAATTACATTTTTAAGTAATTAAAAATGCACTATTATCTACTAAGGTAAGAATGGACTAAGAGGCTTTAGGATATTTTGAAAACCAAGGGTTGAAATAAAGAGGATTTCCTGAATGACAACACTCAGTAACAGTTTAATTACCCAAATAATTTAGATATTAAACAGTTTTTCAACTGAAATAGAGAGGAATTTAAATAATGCATCTTGAATCACTTTTTTGGCTTATACATCCTTAATAGTGTCTACACACACGCTTACTTACCCAAAGATTCAGATTGTTGCTGAGTCTCCAAGCTGGTCTCCTGCTCTGACAGCTCTCTGCTCTCAGGGCCTAAGAGTTTCTCATTATTTGGATCAGAATGCTTCATATTGTCAGCATCAGGTTGACTAGGATCTGAAGGTTCTTTATTGGTCTCACTATCTTGCACAGATGTTGGCCAATTCTGATTAATAAATAAAACTCTGTCTTTGGTTTCAGCATCTAATCAGTGTAAAGAGGATTCATGAGCTACTATAGTACAAAAACTAACAACCACAAAATGCCAAGAATGTCTTTCATTCCCTCCATGCAATGTACCTGCTTCGTGTTTGGCCTCTTGGGTGCTCATTTTTGCGATGTACTGTTGCCTTATTTGTTTAGCAAATCTGGCAGGGTTGTCCCATGGTATGTTGAACACCTCAGAATCTGTCCCATACATTTTTCCAGAATGCATTAATTTCCCTTCTTCATCAACCTCAGAGAGTTTTAGGCTCTCAAAAGTAAACACTTTGAAGGCTCTTTCTACTTCATTCCAGCTCAAAGGTTCTGTAAGAAAGCAGGCCATATGCTGCTAGGAATGCTCTTATTACCATATGGTACATGGCAGACAGAGGGACAGCCAGGGGATCTGTTCACCAGAGTAACAAGAGAGTCACACCATGAAGGGTGTTGACCTATCTAACACGGGCTCACAATTCTACAACCAACATCGAAGGTACCTAATGATATGAAAGCCGCATAATCAGCATACAGTTTATCAAGATGACTCTCCCCAATTGCCTCAGAGCTTAATAAATATTAGGTGTCCAGATTAATTCGCACGGACTTTCCAGGGTACTGTATTGGTTGAATATGCTTAAAATTCACCTTTTTAAGCAAAAGCACCCTTGCTGCCATTGTAATTGAAAATTCACTCCCTTGTGTCTAACATGCTGTTACATCCAGTAGGATTTCTTCTTCACGGCGATTCAGAAGAGGCCTCCTTCCAGGCACCTGAACAGGTGCTGCCCTTTCCCTAATGCACTTCAAAGGCCATCAGCTTTCAGTGGGCTCTGTTCATTTGCATATTTATTCTCTTACACACAAGGGTATCTATCCAGCCACTCACTCGTTCGCTCATTCATTCTTGTTTTCTATGTATTAGGCTTTCTCATAGGTGCCTGAGACTCAAAGAAAAGATTTGGTTCTTGCACTTCAGAAATCTAAGGTGGGAGGTAGGTATTAACACCTAATCATGTAAATCTATATAAAAATATTTCGTAATTTGTGTAGAGTTAGAGAAGGGAGGATCTGCACATGCTATTCTCTTTTCTTGTCACACAGGGATTGCTAGGTAATTTCCTACCCCTTCTCACCAGGAGGGCTATATCTGCACACTGCCTTAGTGGAAGCGGAATTTGTTTTGGGGCATGACTGTCTATAACAAAGAATTCCAGCAAACTCTGCAATGGGAAGCTGATTTTAGGTATTCTTTTTCTTCATATTTTTATTGATTTTTTAGAGAGAGAGGAAGGGAGAGGGAAAGACACATGGATCGGCTGCCTCCTGCACTATAGCCCCCTACTGGGGATCGAGTCCACAACCTAGGCATGTGCCCTGACAGGGAATCAAACCGGCAACCTTTTGGTGCAGAGGACAGTGCCCAACTAACTGAGCCACATCAGCCAGGGCAGATTTTAGGTATTCTTAATGAGCCCTCTTTTCCACTGTCCTCTAAGAGCATAAAATGGCCCTTCCTGTCATGAGAGGAGGTTCACTGGAATCAACACTCTCAGCACCACAGAGACAGGAGGCTCTCTCACCCAGCTATCCTCCCAGCTAGGACAGGGATTACCACACCATCTCCAGTGACGTCAGTGAGGGGATATGGCGTTGGGGGCAGGGAGCAGGAGAAAAGAAGATCATTCTTGTTATGGAAACACAGTAGAGAGAAAACCTGGTGCAGCAAATTGAAGAAGGTTAAGCATCGTATTGCTAACAACATGATTCAAGATGAGAAAATTGTAGTCAATCTAAATCCCCACCCTCAGCCTCTAACAGGCCTTTCAACAATCAAAGTGCTTTTGGGCATAATCTTAAGAGGCACAGATGACCCTAAAGGAACGAGTTTAAGCTAAGACAAAGCAATGTACTCACCATTTGTACAAAAGTGCATGAGCTCGTGAATTGCAGCTAGACGTCTTGTGCTGTTCCATGGTGGGGGCAGAGGGAATTCGAGGAATTCCCACAGTGGCAACTTGGACTGCATCTCCCGCTCTATTCGAACCGGGTCGATATCCTTTTGGTCCTGATGACAAAGAGCAGCATGACAGAAGACATTAGAGTAAGCTGCCAAGCGCCTCATGCATATGGAGAAAGCAAAACATAATACCTCCCCTCTCATTATTTGGGAACAGGGGAAATCACTGGTAATTGGGGAAGACAAACTATTGGTATTTTGCTGAGGGTCAAAAAAGCTAGTTCTCACTTTGCCAGAGGTTCCTGGCGCATAGAAATGACAGATTCTTCATCCACAGTAACAAACTGCCAAAGTCTCACATGTACTCATCTCTCCCTTCTGAGTCTTTTCTGGCCTCCACTAGTTTTTCATATTAGCAGATATTTAAAGCAAATAGCTCTAAAGTTTTAATGCAAATTTGGTGTAGTCACAATGAACTGAATGGTTAATTGGACCACTATCATCAGGCAAGTTTTCCTTGCTGGCATAATTTCTCCCTGACCAGTCTCCATTTTCTGAGACCTCACTTTGCAAATAGGCATTCATTTTGTATAGTATGTGTAATTAGCACTGGTAAAGCCACCACATTAAGATTTCTTTAACTGAAGAGTTACAGACGGGCCTTCCCGCGCCAGTCGCCCTCCGGGGGGCCAGTCGTCGGTACCTTCAGTGCGTACTCCTTGTGGGCTAATGCGTCGTGGTAGTTCAGCAGCAGAGGGCCTTTGGGCACAGCTTTGCTTTCACTGTCTTCTTCAGGTAAAAATATTTTATGGAGGTTCTATTCAAATGGAAATAATATTGATTTAAAGAGAGAATGGATTCTTTTCAAAGCACACAAGCACTCTGTCTCAGGCCACCGACCTTTCTCTCCCGCTCAGTGAGGCAGAGGGAGGGCAGGATGGACAGGATGTGCGCCGCGATTCTGCGGTCCAGCCCGTCCGCTCTGGGCCGCAGCTCCACCAGGCTGGGTGGCACGAGGTCTTTCTCTGTTGCCTCCACCTGTGGAGATAAAGGGTCGGGAGGAATGGGTTTAATGGCCAGCTCTTTATTGATATTTGCGCATCTCCACTGCTCTTAGTAAAAGCAAGGCAGTTCCCACCAAGAAAGTCCAGTGTTCACACAAGGTGGCCGTGTGTGACTACCAGTGAC
Source organism: Miniopterus schreibersii (assembly GCF_964146895.1). Taxonomy (NCBI): domain Eukaryota; kingdom Metazoa; phylum Chordata; class Mammalia; order Chiroptera; family Miniopteridae; genus Miniopterus; species Miniopterus schreibersii. The sequence continues at coordinate 10,459,362 of NC_138119.1, read as the reverse complement.
TACCAAGCAGAGGGGGAAATGTTCACAGTCCATGCGAAGGAGTAGGTGTCGCTTTAATACATGTATTAGAACAGGCAACAAAATACGAGTGGTAAACAAGAAAATTTACCATGATAGAAATTGAAAGAACAATTTAATTTTCTCTTAGTAATTTACTCTTTCTCTGAAAGTAAAAGCGGGCTTACGCGCCTTGACTTAGGAACATTTACTGAGCGCCGCGTGGTGCACCTTCCCTTGCGCGGCTCACCGAAGCCCCACAGCAGTGCTGTGGGCGCAGGAGATGCTGTTTCCATTTCACAGAGAAAGAAACCAGGGCGAGTAGTTAGGGGACTGGCTCGGGCCCGAGGCTCCTGCCTGGGAGGAGCAGGGGTCAGGCCAAGTCCCCACTCTTTCTCCAGGATAGAAAAGTTCTAGACGCGAGGTCAGTAAAGGGTGACAGTTTCCTGCAGGAGGAGAAGGTGAGATCTAGGAAGATTCGTGCCTTGTACAGTTTTACCTGGTAAACAAAAGAAGTTGAAATACCATCAAGATAGGCACCTAACTTACCGCTTTTCTCTTCCTGTGGGGAATGTTATATAAAGTATTCCAGGGCAGAGCAGAAGAAAGGGGACTGAAGCTGATGATGACAGCAGACCTTAGTTTTATTTAAGAGGTTCTGATCTTTGTACAGGAGGAGGCACTCAGGTATTACGTATGCAATTTTTAAATCATTTTTTTAAAAACGGAAGCCAGGAGAGATGCAGTGACTGACTGGAGTCACCCGCCTACCTGTTCCAGCATACAGTGCAGTATCAGGGCCACAGAAATGAATTCTTCAGGAATGGGATTCAGCAGATCATTGTAATATCTCATGTCTACTTCCGGCGTGATGACGGAAGCCACTGGAAAGCAGACAGAACGTCATCGCTCAGTCAAGATGCACTCTCCACGTCTCCCATCAACACCTCGGCCACCAATGAGACCGTGACCCTGCCCTGGCAAGTGGAGGGTGTGGAAGGGGGTGCTGAAGCACTGCGGAGCCCCCTCCCGCTGTTCCCTACAGCCCTGCCCTGCCTCGATCCTGCAACAACACGTCTCGCACGTGCCTGCTGGGGGCGCTTGCGGTTCCTCGTTTTGTGCTTTCTTCTTCCCAGGGGTCGGAGCAACAGGTTGCGGAGCCTGAAGGAAGAATTAAAAAGAAACAACTGAGATGCCCAGCTGGGAGATGCTCCCATCAGATGCTGCTCTGATGCGATCTGACAGGATCCTGAGGTTGTAGGACCATGTTGGCAGCACAAAATCATTTGCTGGTGTTGGGCTCAAACCAAAGCAAGCAGTAATGGGCGCAGACACTTCTCCGTTTTCCTGATGGAGCCTGCCGAGCACCGGCTGGGATGTGATGGGGAGATGGGGCACTGAGAATCAAGAGGGTTTTCTTCCCTGGGTGACCCAGAACACTGCCATTCTCCCTCTGGGAGGCCGTCAGCGGTCCCCATCACCCCAGGATGGGACTCAGGCTCCACTACAGTGCCAGTGGGCTTTCCGGCTCCCGCCCGGCCAGCTTCAGGCCATGCTCTTTCCACTTTGCCTGGAGGCCGGGGCGCTGACCTGCCCCGCAACCGCAGTCCTGGGCCGTGCCCTAATATTCTCTTCTCTGGCCTCCGTGTCTTCAGACATCTTTGCCCCTTTCTGGGAATAGCAGTCTGTCCCTTTCCCTCACCAGGTTTCCCCAGGCGACACATCCCCGCATCCCTAGCCTTCGCCAGGCCACTGGCCCCGCCTGGTAAGGTTTTGCTGGTTGCTCGCTCCCTCCTGCCCCCCAGGTCAGGGAGGACGCCACGTTTAATAGCTTCTGCTTCTGGGCTGACCTCGCAGCACCCACTGTGCTGTGGAAACTGCCCTTCACTTGGCTGCCATCCCCTTTAAGCGTTAGCCTCCGTGAGGACGGGATGAGTCTTGCTCGCTGCTGCATGCTAAGTGCTACACAGACATCGTGACAACTTATTGACAGCGCTCCTTGTTCCAGATACCACTCACTGTGCCACGGGCCGGAAACGGTGCGGCACCTCTGCGTGTGGCAGGTGGCTGGGGACATGGGTGCCCTTTCCTACTGCCCCTGTGGGCCTTTCCTTCTTCCCATCCTCACCTGTTAAATCCCAGCAGGCAGAATGACCTTGCTACAAGTATTTATATGATGTTTTCTTCATATGTTTTATAAGCGTGAAAATTAAGTTGTTCAGTTAATTATTCAGTCTGCTCAAGACACTCGAGCACGTGCCTACCTCAGGAATCAGCGTGGCTTCTAAGACCGGTTTCTCACTAACCACCTGCGGGACATTAATCAGCTGCATGCTTGCCAAATAGTGCTGGTGCTGCCGTTTCCAGTCCAGGGTGTCATACATCAAACAGGCGATGCTTTCAAAAATAATGGTGCCCAATTCCAGCTACAGGTGACAGAATTAATGAAAATTAGTTATTAGTTTCATATTGTTGGAATCAGATGTATTGTGTGTATAGACCCTAACAGCTAAACCTAACCCTTAAAATTTTTTTTTAATTTTTCAATTACACTTTACATCAAATATTATTTTGTATTAGTTTCACGTGTATAGCATAGTGGTTAGACAATCATACACTCTACAAAGTGCTCCCGCTCATATTTCCATTACTCACCTGGCACTGTATTATTGACTATATTCTCTATGCTGTACTTTACATTCCCATGACTATTTTGTAACTACCAATATGTACTTTTTAATTGCTTCACCTTTTCCACCCTGACCTCAATCCCCCACCCCTCTGGCAATCATCAGTCTGCTCATTGCATCTGTGAGCCTGTTTCTGTTTGTTTTGTTCGTTTACTTTGTTCTTTAGTTTCTACATATAAGTGAAATCATGAGGTATTTGTCTTTCTGTGACTGACTTATTTCACTTAGCACAATACCCTCTAGGTCCAACTATGCTGTTACAAATGGTAAGATTTCATTCTTTTTTATGGCTCAGTACTCCATTGTGTAAATGTACTACAACTTTTTATCCACTCATCTATTGATGGCTACTTGGGTTGCTTCCAAATATTGGCTATTGTAAATAATGCTGCAGTGAATACAGGGGTACATGTATTTTTTCTAATTAGTGTGTTGGGATTCTTCAGATATATACCCAGAAGTCCCATCACTGGGTCAAAAGGCAGTTCCATTTTTAATTTTGGGGAGACCCTCCACACTGTTTTCCATAGTGGCTGCACCAATCTGCATTCCCACCAACAGTGCTTGAAGGTTCCCATGTCTCACTATTTGATTTACTGATGACAGCCATTCTGACAGGTTGAGGTGATATCCCACTGTTAAATCTATCACTTTTCACAGGAAAGCACTGCCCCCAACCACAGAATCCCAGCCACGATGACTAGGTCTTCACTCATTGAACCCTTCTTGCTCTTCTTGTCCCCTCCCCTTGGAGGGCCTAATATTGTAAGAGCCTAATTATGCCTGAACTAAGTGAAAAGCACTCTATTCATTAGTTTCAGCAGCATGGCTTATTTTCTAGGTATCTCAGTTCCTAGAACAACACATTAGGTAATTTCGATGTCCTTAGCCCAAGACAAGCTATGGCTGACTCTTGCTCGGCTGGGCAAGCAGCACACTAGGAAACACCCGCTCAGCTTTGACACCATCCCTGCGAGTGTGCTAAAGTGTAAGTGCAATCAACACTCCTTCCTTTCCTCCCTGCCCCTCTCTTCTTTCACCTGTGCTACCTTAAGGGGAAAAAAACCAAAGAAATCCCTAAAGACTACTGCTCCTATAATACCCACAAGTTTATGATCTGGCAGGTAAGTTATAAATCAAATACTTCTATTATCTGGGCTCTCATTTCCAGAAGTAGAAAGGCACAGTTACTGCCAGTCTGTCTGCTTGAAAGCAAAGGGGAAATAAATAGGAACATCCTATGTCTGAGGTTAGAGGTACAGCAGAGTGAGATAGAGGTAAGGTACAGTGAGATAGGTTCTAGTGGGGCCCATGAATTGCAGTCTGACTAGAGTCCAGGGCAGTGCCTAGCTCTGCCCATCTTCATAGCACAGCTGTCAGTCTGGGCTTTGTGTGCCTACCCTAATATTGAGTATTCTACAGTTAGGCTTCAACCTGGTATTCTTTGCCCGAAGTCTGGCAATATGTTTTTGTTTGTTTGTATTTTAAGAAATGTAGTAAAACTTCTGCCCAATAATCCCTTAGCCTAACTAGTTAATTTATTTTTAAATCAAACAGCAACTCATATGCTAAAAGGCAGAAAATTATTTCAGCAACCAAGGTCTTAACTTGAGATGTTACAGCTGTCTTACTCAAGCAGTTAGCACTTCTTGATGGGCACTTATTTGATATAAAGCTTTCGTTCCCTTGGTTGAGCAGAAATATAGCCTGCCTGTGTGCAGCCAAAGGTACTAATGCTTCCCTTCTTCCAGAGAGAAGATGCCGCCATGGCTGGCTCCTGCCTTGATATGAGGCCATTGTCAACTTACAGACACAGCCAAGAGTGCGACACCATGTATCAGTACCGTGTATCCAGTCTACTTCTACTGGAAGTAGCTGTTTTTATAAATTGATTTTTAGAGAAATGGGGGGAAGGGAGAGAGAGAGAGGGGAGAGAGAGAAACATCGATTTGCTGTTCCACTTATTTAGGCATCATTGGTTGCTTCTTGTATGTGCCCTGACAGGGACCAACCCCATAACCTTGGTGTTCAGGACAACACTGTAACCAGCTGAGTCACCCGGCCAGACTCATCACCTACATCTCACTCTTGGTCCTTAATTTACACACTAAAAACTATAGAATCAGGCTGTAGCCATTATTGGTCACTCAGTGTTATCACCGTCTTGAAGAGAAAGGAGAAAACCTTATCTATAATCAGCGGTCAATAAATATCTGTGGAATGAGTGGATGAACGGGGTAATGGGAGCCCAGCGTCACGGGTCACGTCACTCACTCATTCACTGCGGGTACTGACCATCTTCTCACTGTCCGACCAATCGGCAGGAAAGTCATCTGCCTTGACCGTGTATTTAAACTGAGCAACATCAAAGAGATTCGTTTCAGGTTTCTCATTATTCAGGATTGGTTCCAAGTACTTCCAGAAAATAGCAAGCTCTTTGATGGCATTCTCTTTCTTCAATTTTTCAGCTTCTATATCTAATAATGGCAACATGTTTATAGTACAAAGTGAGAGTGCTGAATTTCTTCCCGCTTTAAGTGAACATGGCAAGTCCTATGCTTTGCAAGATGTCTTTACAGTATCAGGAAAAGCAAATAAAAAAATGTAATTTTGAGAAGACTTTACGATTATGGACTATACGATTATGAAATCAAAGGATTTTACTTCTGAAATTGGTATTAAATATGAGCTTGTCCCACCCCCTTCACCCTATAGTTGAGGCCCAGAAAGGTTATGATAAGAGTACATATTTTCGGAGCTGAGATGTTCAATATTTTCCTCACTCTTAGATGCATTTGTATAGAAGAGGTTTTCTGTCCAATCACGTTTTGACCACGTTAGTGTCTACTTGCCGCAAACCTGGTTGGAAATGCAAATGATTCGGTTGTCCTTTCCCACATGGCTAAAAACAACCTGGGTCACGGATTTATGCTCCAGTTAACTCTTGGTCATATTAAAAGAGCTACTGGCCTCTCTGGGCAGTTGGGATCTTACTATAAAATAATAATAGTTTTCCAAAAAGTTATACTTGAAAATTTGAAATATTTGTGTTTATTACATCCATAGCTAAATAGGTTTCTACTACCAAGATCTCATTAGTCTACTGTAAAGGTTATTTTTCTATTATTTACTTTTATAAATTAAATACTTTGTATAGAGAGACTGAAGTTTTCACAGCCTTTTTCCCCACTGGCTACAATAATGAGTTATTTAATGTCACAACTATCTTTGAAACAGAAGTATCTGGGTTTGAATCTCTCCTCTTACTTAATAGCTGCCTCCAGGTTGAGAGTCCTTTTTGGTAAAATGGAAGCAACACACATTTCTGAGGGTGGTTGTGAAGACTATAGGAACCATTGCATGTGTCTAATAAATGATAGCTATTATTATTATCAGTGGTAGCAATTTCTTACTTGGAACAGGAATTTAAAAAATGTAGTGTTATAGAAATAGGGATGTGGCTGCGTAAGTTACAAAACACTGTGCAAATGATATTATTAATAAATAACAATAAAAGTAACAGCAGGCAGCAGGAAGAGCTTGGACTTCTAGGTCATGCAGAACTGCCCACCAAAGCCCCGTTCTACAGCCTTCAATACGCAGCAGTGCTTGGTTCCCTTCCCGCACAGGTAGTTGAGCACAGTGCCCTTAGATGAAGACCTCTAGGTCCAACAGCTGAATGGTAGTGTGGTGGCGGTTTCACCCCACAACATGCTACTTTAAGGCCCGGAAGAGAAGGCTCCCTTTCTGACTCATCACAACCAACCAGGAGCAAAGCAGAGCAAGCATCCAACGCCAGGATCCCCTGGGCCACCTGGTGGCTGTGGCTTCTGGGAGAACGGATTCTCTGCAGTCCACCTATCCACCCCATGCTTTAGGCAAATGTTACAGGTCAAGTGTTCCTGAGGAATGTAGTTGGATAACCGAGTCTCCTGCCCCGCAGCCTATGTTCTCCGTGGCTACACAGCAATATAAACACAGAACATGATTTTAATTTGCGAAATTTACAGCCCCTGGCTAGTGAAGCAGAACAGAAAGCGATCAAAGCCTTGGAAGGATTTAATAACGTGTGTGTCATCTGACCGTGTTTTGGACAGAAGCTCGTATCTGGCCTTTAAGGACAGTGGGGATACGGACGGATGCGGCGAGCTGTACAGCAGGCTGCGTACCTTCTGGCTGGAGGAAGCCTTCCTGCTGCTGGCTGGCTGCTGCCAGGTGTGTCTGCAGAGGCTCGTAGTTCTCCGCAGATATTTTAATCACGCTGCTGATGGGAACGCCGAGCTCCGTCATGATGGCTAATAGCTGAGGGTGACTGAAGCCCACAACTATAATGTAATGCTGGGCACCATCATCTGGCTCGTCATCTGTTCAAAATACCAGAAAGCACAGGGGGCGTCGCTGTGAGAGAGAACAGGTTGCCCCCGCCAGCTCCATGGCCGTGTACATTACGCGTGCGTTTCCAATCCCCGGGCTTGCCAAGAGCAGCCCCGTTGGCTGGAATGCAGTCCTGTTGACTGGTTCTCATTACCGCCCTTCCAGTAAGAAGGCTGTGGCCATTTTACAAAATATTAAATCACTTTTGCAAATGAGACATGGGCGCAATAGAAAGACAAGCATACATGGGGCCTGTGGTCATGGAAAATGTGTGCTTGGGATTTTTTTCTTTTTTTCTTTTAAGTTTAGGCTGTGATTTTTTTTTTTTCTTCTTCTAATCTCTTTTGAGCAACATCTGGATTTACTCCTGAATTACGAGTAGCTGCAGCTTTGTGGTATTTTATAAGGAGAGGTGTTTACAGGAGAGGGAAATATTGAATATGGACATGCTCCCCACCAAAGTATTCTGTGTATTTATGTCAACAGGTGTGAATGCTGAGTGTGGGTTATGCAACTGTCGAGAGTAGAGGGTCCCTCAAAACACTGTATCCCACAATAGCCCACTACGATCAATTTTAAAAGAACGCAACAGATGCACACACTTTTAATTCTCAAGTGATGATTTTTACTCATCACTAAGCAAACCAGCACCGGTGCTGCCCTGGAACCCATGATGGCACTGCTTCTAAGCCAAGTGCATTTAGAGCAGGACGTACAGGGGAGGGAGGCTGGTGAAGGATGTGAGGGCCGCCCCCTCATTTAAATCAGATGCAAATAATAACAGGTACGTCCGTTTGGATTCGTGGGAAGGCAGCAATGGATTACTCACAGCTGTCTAGCGGAAATCCTTTTTATATCAACCATCCCAAATGGGAGAAATCTCAGTTGCTCTAGGGAAGCTGGGAGTGGGAGAAGTGGAGGTCAGGAAGCTCTGTGCTCTGCGCGAGCCCCACAGTAACTGGTCTGATTTTGCTACCGCTGTGTTTCACTCGTGACAATAACCACTTCTTACTTTGCCTTATAATTACATGACTTTTAAAAATGTTCCCAACAAGATAGCAAGCTGCCTGGTGCCACAATCAGCCCATATTTCAGCCTTTACATGCTGTGCGTAAACATGCCCAGAGCAAGACAGGAGCTAAACAGACACTTGCTGAAAACACGAGTGAAGTGCGAACAGAACTGCTTTCTACCGGGGAGTCGCGGGCAGCATGTGACAGAGGGGTTGAGGGAGGGGAAGGCCGGGGAGCCGAGCCGAGCTCCTGGGACGGTGCTCCGAGTTACCTCACGGCGAGGCGGAGGGCAAGGAAGCCGGGGCGAGGAGCCGCACTGACCCATGTAAACCTTGGCGTCCGCGTCCTCTCCCCGCCGCTTCAGCTGCGTTATCTTCTTCGCGGCCACGCTCGCCTCGGGCTGATCCTTCCCCTTCCCTTTGGCCGCCTTGGCGTCCGCCTTCTTCTCCTTGGGGGACTTGGCCTTCCCTTCATCCTTCTCGGCCTTAAACCTCTCCTCTGCCACCTGCAAGAGAGCACAGCTTGCCGCCCAATCGCGCGAGCGGGCAGCGGCTTCACTGCGGGCGTCAGCGTGCATTTCACTCGGTCGCTTGTTCACTCACGCGTCCAACCCTCAGGCCAGGACAGTGGACATCCCGGGCTGAGCCCGAGAGGCCAGGGGCCCACCTAGGCACAAGGGGTGGAGGGTGCACACGGCCTTGGGGCCTTGGGCCTGGGGCCTGGGGCAGGGCATTCATCTGAAGGGCTGAGTCAGGCAGGGCCTAGCAAAGCGCTCCAGGCGCCGAGGACACTGAAGGCAGGCACTTCCGTTAATCACAAGCCTAACCTGGCGGAGTCTCTGAGTCCCCGAGGCAGGTGGGGTTATTAACAAAACTAAATGCGAAGGAAAAAACAGCAGTTTCTCTAAAATCTCCTTGATAAAGTTTTCACAGTTTAAGTAATGTAGAGACTACATTGAAAGATTAAAAGATTCTTTTGGGAACCCAGCACTAACAAGTTCTTTTTATGATACTGCTGCTTAAAAATGTGTAGACATAATCGGTGGTTGCGATTTGACACTCTCGAAGGAGGGAAAGCGAAACATCAGTTGGCAAGGCTGGCTCCCTGCACGCTGTGTGGAGGCAGCCGAGCCTGCCAAGCGCCATGCGAAGGCCCCATCTTCTCACCACTTTTCTCAAACAACTGCTGAAACCTTCGCACATTATTTCATATCATACTGCATTTATGCTTTCAGTGCATGTGTTATGAGTACAAATAAGTTGCGCTCCCTGAAAGGATGCTGTGGAACTGATCATAAGGGGGCCATACGTAAGGTCCAGAATATGCCTATATTATTTATGTTTTCCACATTCAACAAAATTGGACACAAAAATAACTGAACAAATTATTATAACAACAATACAGGTGGGCTCTGCGTTTTCCCTAGGTCATGACATCAAATTTGAAAGCCTCTGTTCTAAGACGTCAGAGACACGGGGGAGACATGTCGCTTTGGCCCCCAGGGAACAGAAGGGAACAGAATGGATCACAGGAGGGGAAAGAGCTTTTCCCTCCTCTTCTTGGGATCCTGGAGAAGGCAGGGCTGACCACAATCAAAATTTCAAAATGAGCAGTATTAGCAGAGAACTGGCAATGGAATATGCTTTCCATCTTTAATTTGTTCTCTCGAAGGAACCTACAATGGTAATTGCATTCCCATCGTGTCAATTAAGACACAGTTTGTGCTCAGACACAGCTGTGGTCGAGACACAGGCTGGCTTGATGCAAACCCTAAGCGCGTTTTATTTCTGTGGTTCTCTGGTTGGTCTCAGTCCCTGATGTCCCCTCACCTCCTTTCCATGCCTGTCTGCCCTCCCCCTGCTCTGTCTTTCCAGCGGCTGAAGGATACTGGCTGGAAGCTCTTTAGCTTCACCACAGTGCTTCCCTCCCTCTCTCTCTCTCCCCCCCCTCCCTCCCTCTCTTTCCCTCCTTCCCTCTTCCCTCTCCCTCCCTCCATTCTCTACTCCCCCCTCTCTCCCCCAGCTGTCTTCCCTCCCTCCTTTCACAAAAGTATTTTAAAAATACCTATAAATGTTGATTCACTTCTTTAAATGATTTTTTAAATTATAAAAATAATCATGCTGGAAAATTTGGGGAAAAATAAAGAGAACTTACAAAAATCACCATAATTCCACCATCCAGAGAAGATGAGTGGGAGATGATATTTAATGCATTCTTTCAAATTTTGTTTATGCATCAGTTTTACATAACTGTTACTGTTCTCTCTAGACAACTTAGTGTTATGATTTTCCATTAAACAATGATGCGTCTTCAGTTGGTAGGATTTCAAGAGGTATTACCATGTAAAAATTTCCCAGGTAGAGCAACTATATATGCGCTGTATGGTAGCATCTGAGTGTTCAAAAAGTTGGCCCCTCCTAAATCATAAACTAAAATGTGTTGACCCCAACTTCTTTGACCGTTTTAGCTTCTGGATAACGTAGCATGTGGGTTCTTATTGACTCTATGGTGATCTGCTCACAACTTAAAGAACTCAGAGGCAACTCTGGCCAATCCAAGACAAAAATTTAGGAGGGGTGTACCCAAAAGGCCCCGCTTCCCACCATGCTTAGGGAACACATGTTCCCCAGCATGTGAAGGGAGAGTCGAGTTCATTACAGAGCACATTTCATTTAAAATGCACTGTGTACAAAAAGCATCTGGATGCCTCCTACTGCGAGAAGGCCTGGACAGGCATAGAGCTTTCCTAGCCAGTTAAGCGACATAGCAGACGGGGCTCTTGTCCCAGCGACTACCAAAAAAAGTATTAGCATTTCATGCCCTCAGGTGAGTATCAAGTGACACCTATTCAGAATCCTTAATCTTGTTATTCTCACTTTTTTAAGGGGAAAATACAAATTCCCCCGGTCTGAGACAGAGTATTGCAGTTGTTTGATACATCAAATATTTGAGATTGTATTTTGTTTCTAAGTGACTCCTTGATGTCTTTGCCCTGCTAGGCCTCACAATGGGTGGGGGGCAGAAGGCAGTGGAACGCAGGGTAAAGGGCTCTACTTCATCTTATTTTAGTTAACAGTGCTCTTGGTGTTTGTGTATAATTCTGTGCTTTATATGTTCTATCATAAGCTTTCTAGAAAATATTATTAAGGATATAGGTAAAAAGCATGCTCATGGAGGTCACGTGACTAAGCCATTCCATTATTATGTGGCTTATGAGGAGCGAGGTCTGTCTCCTGAGTGCCACTCTGGCTCTCTTTCAGGACAGCACTGTGTCCCAGAGACAATCTATTCTACTGGGCACAGGTGAGAGGACAAGAGATGGGCGGAAAGAAATATATTGTGTCAGATGAGTTTGAAAGGCAGCAGGCTGAAGAGACTTATTTTCCTGAAACCCCCCACCTGTAATAAGCTAATGTGCTATTAAATCTCTAAGACTTAACACAGTGATTTCCAAGTTCGTTTGACCAGTGGGCTATATTTCTTTCAAATGGAGAACAGAGTCTAAATGGTTCTAGAAACTACTTCAGATACACAAGGTTATGGGGACATTTGGGGGCCCAATTAATCAATTTCTAGAAACCTATTCTAAGGAAATTATCCAAAATATGAAGAATTCTGTACAATAAAGTTGTTCATCATAACGTTTTTATGAAAAAAATATGGAAATAGCTGAAATGCTCAACAATAGAGGAATGGTTAATAAAATTATGGTAGTTAGTAGAATATCCTATAACCAATAAATCAATAGATGTAAATGCTGTGGTAAAGAGTAAAAATTATCTTAATTTAAAAAAAGCTGAATAAAAAGTTTTACAGTGATTGCAGCTATGTAAAGAAACAGATCCACAGAAAGGACCAGGGAATACAGCAGTTGTTGATAGGTCGAACATTTTGTTTTTCTTTTTCTATATTTTATATTTATTCTTTGCCCTCTGCTCTCCTCCCACTTCCCTGACAAACAGAAAATACCATGGGTGGGATTTAGTTAGGAGCTCGCTTTTCTAGAGAACTGCTGTGGCGTAGAAAACACAAGCCTAGGAGTGTACTGGGTTCACTTGACCAGAGGATGCAGTCTTTAGATTGCATGTCCTGCAGCATGTCCCGAGGCCCAGATCCCAGTCCCCAGGGTGCAACCCTAACCCACAGAACAGAACCCGCCATGTGTGGTGAGGCGGTGGCTCTGATGTCTGATGTCTGCGTCCTGCAGTTTCCTGAGATTCAGAGGGGACAGCACCAGATCAGCCAATGTTATTTATTCTACACCTCAGTGATTTTCAACCTTTTTCTCATGTCACACATAAACTAATTACTAAGGCTCTGTGGCACACCAAAAAAATGTATATTTTTTGCCAATCTCACACAAAAAAATAGGTATAATTTTGTCATTCACTCTGGACAGCTATTGTTGTATTGGCTGTCGTCATTTTTTTATTTGGCAATCTAAGGGGAAAGAGGTCAGTGCCCCTGACTCACAGTCAGGTATTGCACGTTTTAAACATTCTTGCTGCACGCTGGTTGAAAATCGCTGCTCTACACCAACATCCAGAAGGGCAGAGAGAAGGGGCAAGAATGTCTGGAATAATCTCAGAAGTCTATCTAAGAGATTCCCCCAGAGACCAGGTCATTTCTGGGTGTAAGGGGGTGGAGGGCCGGGGGCAGGACTGGAAATGAAGTCAGGATTTCCTTGGGAATTGGTGGCTGCTTATCTCAGCGCTCTTTGTCTTTGGTGAGCTCTGTTACTTCCCCTGACCTGTCTCTGCACTTAACCTCGGGGTGTTGTATGCATGCAATTAGTGCACCAGCTGGCGGTTGGCAGATCACTGAGCAAAGCCTTTGCTCTCACAGGGAAACATCTCTGGGCAGGCACTCTGCTGGTTTTGAGCCAAGAGTGCCATTTTGCACAAATATCGAGGCACACTGGGGAGGGGCACGTACAGTGATTAAGAACAGGGTCTTTAGACTCTGACAGTTTCGAATTTGAATTTGAATTCCAGCTCCACCTCTGAGTAGCTGTTCAGCCTTGGGAAAGTTAACTAACTTTTTACAACCTCAGTTTCCCCATCTGCAAATTGGGAATAATCCTATGTACCTCATCAAAAAGTCATTAAAAAAATTCAATGCTATAGCATGTGTGAAGAGCTCAGTATATAGTGCCAAACAGTCAACAAAGGTAGCTAATCATTGTTATTAGCTGCTGTAACTGTAGTTATTTTATTTAAAAATACTGCTCGATTTTAAGTATGTGTGTTTCTGCACATTTTTCATGAAGTCTATAAAAGCTTTTATTAATTAAAAGCACCCCAGTTAGGAAAGCACTATTTTATCTCACACATCTGCCAGCCAGGGAGTCGCTCATCACTTAACCCGCGTGGCTGGACTTGCAGCTCCTCAGGTCCCGGCCTTGCTGGTAGGGCCCCCCTTGGACAGTCGGGCCCCAGCCTTGGAGAACCCCCCCAGGCGCGGGGGTTGTTCCTGCCTGAAGCCTCCGCACCCCTGTAGGCCAAGGCCCTGCTCTTCCTCTGCTTGGTTTCTTGAAATCGTTTCTGAAGATCTGAGCCACACTGAAGCACAACTAACCAGCCTGTAATTTCCTGGTATGTCCCTATGGCCTTTCTTTTCAAACAAACACACACGCAAAATGGCATTAGGCTGGCCGGCGTCCAGCGCTCGGGTTTCAGCCGGGAGCGGGCGATGCGTGAAGGTGACCTCGCTCCGCCGCCGCGCCCGGTGTCTTACAAATCCACGGGCTTTCCTCTCTGAGTTGTTTTAAGAAAAGTTTACCTGAGCAGCTCTTTAATGTGTATCCTTTCTCTTCATCCTAGTACGTCGGAAAATAAGGCAACTTGTACTAAGTACTTAAGCCAGAAAGAACCGTTCTGCTTTTATATAAAAAAGATGCTAAAAATATCCAAGAAAATGCGGACTGGTTATTTGAATTCACAAATTAAAAGCACAACTAGAATATATTTGCATCTTTTCCAAAACTCTATTCAAATATTCTGAACTTGACTCAACTCAGGCACAAAAAACTAGATTTAGTTTGACTGATTACTTAAATTGTTAATTTTTTTGTGTTACAGCCATTTTCATCTATTTTTGATGATTAAATGTTTTGATTTAGTTGAATTCTTAATACAGTTTAAATATTTTGATTCACAATGAAGTATTTTGGTTTTAATAAGTGTTTGTATTTAATATAAAACAGAAAAGTTAGAGTTAAAAAGAAGTAAAGTGGGAATGATACTATAATATTCGGATAATGCCTAAACGAAAACAGAGATCAGGATAGAAGCCAAGTAATTTATTTTAAAATTATAATGAACATTCTGAAAATATATGTGCCTGCTACATTGTTTCTCTAAATGTCTGTTTCAATAAATGTTTGTTAATTAACAACAGACTGATAATGAAGTACGAAAAATGTTTAGATGATGCGTGTATAGGAAAATTCATTTCTAAACAAAACACTCTCCTACTCCAATTTTAAGATACATAGAAATCTAATTTGAGATTAATTGTTAAAGAGTCATATTCAGAAGTTCTGAAATGCTAAAGTATATTTAAAGAAATACAGTATATTTCCTTCATGGTATGCATATTTGGAAGTAATCAATAAAGTAGTTCCAAATAGATAAAGTTTTCAAATATATTCAACTTATTTGTAGTTAGAGGCAGGCATTGCCTCCCAGAAATTCATGTGCTAAAGGCTTCAAAACTGTCCTTCTAAGAAATATCTTCCCTCGTACTATTGTTTATAATATTCATTAGCCAACAAACTTCCTTCATGGTCAAAGCAAATGCCATGTTAAGCACAGCCCAGACTAAAGTTATAAATTATTAAAATTAGTGGAATCTAAAAAATGATATTTTCACTGTAGTTGGCAATTGAAACTCTATTATTTACCATTTACTTTCAAGAAAAGTTTTAATAAAACAGGATCAAATATATAGTGATACATTATATTTGTTTCTTTGGGGAAAAAGAACAGGATCTGAATTATATTAATTTTTGTCCACAGCTTCTCCCTAGTATTTTCTATAATTACTGTTATGGATATTTTTTAAGCATTCATTTTTAAAACTAAAATTTGGAATATGTACAGATGTAAGCAATATAATTAGCATTTGAAAGAAACATCTACATAGATTTTGTGTTGATGTTAAAAAGCTGAAGAGACAGCCAATCCCTTATAGGAATTTCATAGTCTTACCCTGAGTTTCGGAAAGGAAAGGAAATCGGGTAAAGTCCTCTTTTCTTTTTTTCAATTTCTAATCCACAGCATGGTGTCAGTTTCACATACTTTATATTTATTTTGCTTCCTGCCAAACTCCCTGGCTGACAAACATTAACCTCAATTGTTCCGACTGACCTGTTGGGCAGTATTGTTGAAATGAACATAGATTATATCATCCCTCAAACAACCCCCTTAACATTGCCTTTACCAAGAGTATTTTCTGGAATGTACTCCATTCCAATCAGGTTTCATCACTTACTCATATGGTTGCAACACGGGGATTTGGGGCTGGTGTTTTGGGAACCCGACCTAATGAAGACATCAAGCTAGATTGTGTAATTGTTGGCTCTTAATTGCACAGAGCTCTCTTAAGCATCTATTACTTATACATAATATATAAATAAATTTAAATTTAAGACCCAATTCCTTAGGACTCTTGAATTTTCAACAAATAAATTAAGATTATCTCCATATTTTCAGAACCTCATAACTATATTATTACAGTTCACATTTCAAAGAAATGCCGAGCAAAATAAGAGTGCAGAAATGTTTTTATATCGTTGCTCACTTTAAAAGTTTCTTGAGCTCCCAGGATATTCTATTTCTTGTTACTTAAAATCTGTTAACTTAAATCTAAAATCTATTCCTATTACAAACAATTACTGACTTAATACAGGCAGCAAACAAATAAGTAAACTGACACTCTTTAGCCTGCTAGGTGTATTTGTAGGTGCTGTGAAAAAGCACACAGCAGACAGAAGGTGCAGGAATTTTCCAGAACTCACAGTCTACTTTTTCTAATTCAGATTCCCTGTGACACTGGAATTTAAAAAGGCAAGAAAAGATGTTTCTATAGTTTCAAATTTTCCAAGTTTTCCTCTGCCAAGTCTTAACGTCTCTGAGTATTTAAGGTACAAGTCTCCTGTACACGATGGAAAGTGTTTCAATGGGTGGAAAACTATCCCATCGCCTGTGCTCACGTGAGGAGAATTTTCCTGAGGACAGTATGTGCCACGTTAATAAGATGCTACATGAGAAATCTCTTTGAAAAACATAAAGCCCAATATTATAAATACATGGTGGCACTATTATTTTGTTCTACAACTATCCTGTCAAGAGAACAATTCAAGTAGGAGATCCAGATCTGGGGGTCCTACCAAGGTGAAGAAGGTATTATTGACAAATGTTCACTTTTCTCTGTCTCCTTTCATGAACTGATTTTACCTCTTCCACTTAGGGGCACAACTAACATGTAAATCCATTTCAAACATACATGTGCCCACAGGCACATGTTACACATGTACATACAGGAGCATGTGATTTTCCCTAAATATTTCAGCATGATTGGAAAAGAAAAACATGTCTTATTCTGAGTAATGACAATAGCAAATGGATTTGAACCTGGCATCACTGTGCTAAAAGTATTTTCTAATATTTTTTTCAGATGAAAATATGAATCTTTGGAAAACACACAGATTGATTTCCGCAGGCTAATTAAATGAAAAGTCTACACGTGAAGAAATAATCAGACGTATAATATGGAAATAGAAGTGATGGATTGCTGCTGGAATATTCAGATTATTATGAAAGTGCAGATGCAGTCGATTATTTTAATAGGACCTCCTGTTGAAAGTCACATAAAATATTTTAGGTAGGACCCTGACTTTGTGGTTTTTTCAGCTCTCTATATTTACTTCTCCTGTCTCTCTCTCCTTGGTTCCCTTCTTTGTTATTAGTATGTAAATAGACTGCTATACAAATAACCTCAGGCACAAGCCCTGAAGATTGTCATATTTCTACATAAGGGAACTTACTTTTAACGGGTTTGCCGTTGTGTAAATATAATTTCTCCGATAGAGCCTTGTGTAGCCTGTTCCCTTAGAAGTTGAGATAAACAGCTAAATGTGCTAGGGGACACTTAATGGCTGGCTTGTGATGCGAGGACGTGTCCCTGGAGGAACCTGCCAGTGTCACTCGCTGCTCACTCTCTTTAGAAAACCCGCCAGGGTACAGTACCTTCTTTTCGTTTTCCCGTCGCTGTTGGTCCTTAAATTTAATCTGGAGAAGTTGAAATTTCAAGAGTTTCCCTATCAGTGGTAAGGTTAATTTCTCTCCACTGTCCATGATTGCTTTTGCTGCTGTTAACACCTATGAAGAAACACAATTATTAGGAAAGGTGGCATTTTATAACCTTTGGCACAGGCTGTTGGTGATGAAAAGATGAAATGGTATTTTGGTTTTGTAATATTTGCCTTACTGCAATGGTGTCTCATTACTGGCCAAAAATAGTAGTGGGGGAAATGCCCTGACGCCATGGAGAGGGGCATTTATCCTTTACTCTAAATAAATTGGGGTGTCTGAAAATTAACTTCTTTTGCCCATAAGGCAAGGGGTGCTTCCCACAGGGTGCTAGACTCAAACTCTTGAGTGGGGAGTGGAAAGGTAGGCTGGGCCCACGATGGGGGTGCCTGAGAGGTCAAGTTCATGCTACAGAAAGTCTGTTGTTTGGCATACCAAACAGTCCGGACTGTCAGGCTGACTTATTAGAACGTTATAAATTAAACAGCGTTTTATAATAATGGAAACGACTCCGTTAGCAGTCATTTATTTCTTAGTGACCAAATTCGAAAGAAAGATAAAAGATGACTGACTCAGAGGCGCCATGCGAATGTTGCGCCCCTCCCCCCTTGCAATTTAATGTTGATCCTATTGGTATGCAGCCTAATTGGGGTGAAATAAGGTTATTGAGTTTTCTTTGGGTGACGACAGCCACTAGGAACATACAGCTGTATTGTCCAGATGTGTGGCACTGACAGCCTGTTTTATGACTCCACTTTTTACAGCTTGTTTCCCCTAAATGTCACACAACTCTCTAACATCTGGGCCCTTTTCCTTGGAGCCCTATAACCACTTTATTTACTGCAAAAAAATAAAATCACGTAAAATAAACCATAAAAAGCTGCTACGCGTTTCTCTTCATTCATCTTGTCTCCCTAATAAAGCTCACCTCTAGCGGAAGCACTGTCACGAACGTAGTCTAGTCAAAGTATTTCTTGACTTTGTTTTTAAGCAAGCATCAGACTTATTTATAAGCCCAGGATGAATTAGGTGTTACTAAAATGTCCTGACATGTTGCCTTTCTCCCCCCTCGGAGCAATTACTCCTCCTGCGCATATGGTGTCAATTTCAGACCCGTCCCAGACAATGACGGCGGCACTGCAGCCCATCGGCTGCGTCCTGTCTGAGGTCCCAGCAGCCTTGCTCGGGCCTTTCCTGACCAATCCCGTTCCTGCGACTTCCCACTTTGCCAAGTGAAACAGCTGAAAGAAAGGGAGATGGCTATTTTGCTTCTAACTGCAGAAGGCTCTGTGGATTATCAGAGGCCGAAATGTAACTGGACTTCTTAGAGACCATATGAGGCTTTCCTGCATTCATCGCAGACGAGGAAAGCCAGGGAAAGGACCCTTTAAAGCTGCTGTTCTGAAAACCAAAGAACTGAGTGTCAGAAAGCTTTGTGTGTGTCTAAGCAAACACCCTCCATGAGGCAAAGCTCTTTTTATCACAGTTCTGCTAACACTGTTTAGGGAAAGGGACACGATGGCCGTGATTTCTGGGAGCAGGAAAACAAAGGTACACACTCCTGCAGAACCTCACGTTTAGTGATGACCAGACTCAGGAGGGAAGAGAAACCTCAGGGAATGAACGGTCACGCGTTTACAGTAAATGAAAACTGTCCGGCTGGGCCCAACCGCAGGGGTAGATGTACTTGGTTTAAAATGACATTTTTCAATACCAGCTAAACAGTGTGCTGACAATCAGGCTGCTTGTGACATCTGGTTCAAAATATACAAATTTGGGATTTTAAAGCTCATGGCAGTCTAGCAGGGGGCATTTCCCTGCAATACAACTGTAATGACAGCCTTGAAGGGAAGGCAGCGCTGGAATGGGCTACCTGAGCACGGTGGAGTCTCTCTTCCTGATGACCTGTGAAAACAGGATATTTACCTACGTCTGGGGTGGTTTAGGTGAAGCCTGCCTGGCGTCATGGTGATGGATGGGATGTCTCTGGAGCTGCTTTCTCTCCCCATGTCTCTGAGTCCATGAGTGTTACCTCACTGTGTTAAAATGTACTCAAAGCACAACAAAACGTCCCAAGAGAAAGGTATTTTGCTGGCTATAAACGTTTTCTGTGGTTCATCTAAAGCTGTTTGTAGAGAACTGGGTTTAAACAAAAATCCGGTATGGCATCAAAATAACAGTGATGCCGACTGTGAAATGGGGACATGAGTGAGGAGGAGGGCCACTGAAGAGCTGGGCACCATGTTCTCATGACACAGGGCCATGGAGCAAGGGCAGGGGAAGCACTAGGGAGCACTGCGGAGGGACTGTGGACGGCCCCTCCTGCCCGAACAGCCCCGGGTGGCCCGGTGGAGGCAGGCTCCAGGCCCTGACACCCCGGAGGAAGGCAGGGCATCTCCATGGCACCATCAACAATGGCAGACACTGGGCACATTGTCCCTCCCCAGGGTTGCTCAGAGGAGATGTGATTCCCACACGTCTTTTCTCTCTGGGCTTCCCCCAAGGGGGACAACAGTGTGAATCCTTGGGTTAATTAATGAAAATGAAAGTCTCTGCTGAACTTAAAATCTGAGACTGAAAATGTTTATGGTATTTAGGTCATCCCAGGAGAGGCAGGAAAATGAATTAATTTCTCCTGAAAATTCTTTCTTCTCACACTCCATAATTCACAGTTCCACTCAATCAGGAGCCAGTAGTTTGATCTCAGATGAGAAACAAATCCTTAGAGGACCTTTGTTTTGAAGCCTAAGTCTTTGAGGGGAGAAAACAAAACTACAGGAGAGACGGAATTTAAGAGGAAATACTTCTCATGCAACATTTCAGAAAGGTTTCGTCTCCTTTGCCTTTCTTGGATTAACTGAAATAATCATCAAACCTTCGGCCTCCAGCACTGTAAGGGCGACTTGGCTGGTATCTTGTCAATGCATATGTGTTTCTTTTGTGTATCTGCATGTATGTATCTGGGTGTCTGAGTGTGTGCACATGTGCGTGTGTATGTGTATGTGTGTGACTGTAGGTGTTGGGGGGACAAAGGCTGCAAGAGAAAATGGGAGCAGTGAGCCCATCAGGGGCTGGGGACAATCAGATCAGACAAAACCCCAAGTTTTAGAATCAGGCAGAAAACCAGTCCTAAGTGGGTTAAAACCAAGGTATTCATTGAGCCAAAAAACCAAATAAATGAGCCTGGCATGAGTCAGAAACTTAAAAAAAAATGAGTCTTGTGGGCAAATGGGACTCATTAAAACAGAGAACTGTTGCCAGGCAGGGCCTGCATGCGTCTCCCGGACAAGCTCAGGCCGAGCTGGGGGCCCACCAGGGCTGGATAGAGGTCCAGGCCGAGCTTCCGGAGCGAAGACACCGGAAAGGGCTGTTGTAGGAGGAAATTTAGCTCAAAGAGTGCTGTGGAAGCTGTGCTGTATGAAGATCCTATTTTGAGGGTGGATGTTCTTTTTCTATTAGTGTGTGATTTTGAGCACACTAAGAAATAAAAACATTCCCCCCCTCTTTATCACTTACTTGGCTCAAAGACTTAGGCCATATTTACTATCTAATGATCTGATCCAACAAAAATATACCAAATGAGCCAATTCTTTCCTTGCCTGGGTGTCAGGCCCACCCACAGACATTAGAGCCCTCCCCTCCCCTCATCCATCCCTCCTCCCTGTGGTTCCTCCGCACATTAGCAGTAAGCTCAGCATCTGCCTGGACAAACATTAGAATTGCTCCACAGATTAGAAACCAAATGAGCATATGTGTGCAAGTGTGTGTATACATATATACATATAAACACACATATATACAAACACATGTGCGTACATGCATACATATGTATGTGTATATACAGGATAGATGAATGGATGGATCGAGCTTCCATGAGCTCTCTGCCTGGTTTCCCTGGTGTGATCACAAGGAGGCACAGGAACACCTTGACTTGTTGCTTAATTTGCTGCATGTTTGATCCAGGTGAGTTCTGAGCAAGAGTAGACTCTGGATCTGCGTTCCTCTTGTTTGGAACAGGTCATGGGAAGGAGATGATGGAGGAGGAAAGGTGTGGTTGTGTGGGGCAGAGAAGGGAGGGGTGATGGAGAGTGATGGGCTGAAGGAAGGCTTTCTCTCCAGAAGCCCCAAATAGCCACCAGTGCTCCTAAAAATAATTTGTTGGCTTCAGGGCCCTCCTTTTGGGAGGGCAGTGTCCATGGTGATTGTACAGGAGCTGTATTAGTGCACAAAATATGAGTTCATATTTAACCCACTATCCTTGGGTCCATGACTTAGGGTTGGTTTAGAGACGGAAAGACCTCAGCAAACAAGAAGCAGAATCCATAATCTTGCTCAGTCCAGACTAGCATAGGGCTGAGCAAAAAGTTCTTTGACATACAGGTGTGTGACTGTGTGTGCATACCCACACCTGTACACACCTGTGTGTGTGCATGTGTGCACCAGAGTATGTGTGTTCATGTGTGCAGCCGCCTTTGGGGATGATGATTATAAAGGGTACTCAGTATCTAAAAACACCATCAAAACTGAGCTTATGGATCCTGAAGAATTAATAAAAAGAGAGGAAGAATACTAGCATTTTTGATCGGCACCTTAAAAGTCATTCTGTTTACCATTTCTCCCTAATTATCCTGCAGAACACAAGGTATTATGTTTGTCATTAAACACCTGTAAGATTTAATCTGTATAATTTATTCATCAAAGTAAACTGCGTAACTTGTATGTGTCATCTTTAAAGTTCGTTGCTTAGGCAGCATCATTACTTACGCAGTCTGCTGTTATGTAAGTTGTATCTGCTCATAACATTAAAGAATCAGAGGAACCATTGCCCCCTGTGTGTGTTTATACAGTTTCCAATGTTCAGAGTGAATGGGCTGAGTCGGATGAGCCTCATTCTGCACATCTGATGAAAAGGCTGGATTTGCCCATGACTGAAAGGACCACTTGCATGGAGAGGCCTCACATAGGGAGATTCGTGCTGGGAACTTTAGCTCCTTTGGCTCAGGGATAACGAAGCAGCTCTGAAGCCACGACTGCTCCTGTGCAGCATCACCCAGAAGCGCGGTTGCGTTTGTAGTCCAGGCTTCACAAGTGCCACTGGGTGGCCCGGGCAGGTTGCGCACTGCCTTTCAACCTCAGCTTTCCATCGGCAGCAGGGTTTCCCAGCGGCGGCACTGCTGACAGGCAGTTCTCTGTCGTAGGAGGTTTTCCTGTGCGTCATGGGATGTTTGGTGCACCCCTGGCTCCTACAGCTCTGTACCCCAAAGGTATCTCCAGACATTGCCAAATGTTCCTGGGGGACAAGACCGCCCCTGGGTGAGAACCGCTGATCTAAAGAAAGAGAACATGAACTGTGCTGATCTGGTGACAGTGTCTTGGGAACTGAATGAAATAACATGTGAAAAGACTTAGCCTGGTGAATATTGCACGCACCGCAGGCCCTCCCTAAAGTGGCTCTACACCCAGGACAGTCGGAGCAGAGAGAAAAGGCGCGGAGGGCAGCGCATCTGGGCAGGCAACACAGTGCGGCCCCAATTTACCATCAGCTGGTGTAACCACGGCTTCGCCTTCACTTAACCCTTTCTCCACTCTAACAAGGCCAGATCAGGACCCATTTGGCAAACGCAGAGGAAAAGAGAAAATGTGGAAAAGCATTTTGTCCGGTGCAGAGTATGATGGGAGGGCGGGGGGAGGAAGTTCGCCATTCGTCATTTCCAAAACACGGGGTGCCCTGCCCTCCACCCCCCTTTCCTGTCCCCCCACCCGTCCCTCCACTCCTTCTGCATGTGCTGAGTGCCAACTATATTGCAGCCTTTGCATTACTTGATCCCCTACCCTACACGGCTCGTCTATGCGAGTCACATTCCCTAAGTAATGAATAATCCTAAGGAGGCATAATTGGGAAAACAGCTGGGAGACGGGGCAGCAGTGAGGGGCGGCCACGGAGACAGAAAGCAGGAAAGAAAAGGAACGCGGATGACTGGGACATATTTTCTCACTTCGCACGAAGGAAAAGGAAATAATCAAGCGGCATGAAGCTGTTGGTATGTGAACGTACAGGCGACTGGCGGTGCCGGCCCCGCACGCTCACGCTGTCAGGCTAAGGAGCGGGGCTATGAGCGTGCTCAGGCCGCCGCTTGCTGAGAAGTTCGCAAGGATGATGAATGCCCAGGGCAGGTGACGCCGAGATCGTTTTCAGCTGTCCGTAATTAAACCGGGATCCATCTCTCCGCAGTGTCAGGGCTGTAAAATAATTCCAGTCATTGGACCTCTTACATCTGTGCTGAAATGAAATAATATTTGGCAGTAACAAGGAGTCACTGAAACTAAATAAACAGCCCCTTTCAAGACTACATAAAAGTTGGTAACATAATAACATTTGACAGGGATTAAGACCTCTTTGGGGCTGTACGGAAGTTTCAGAAGCAACAATAACAAATACGTGGAAGGTAGAGCTGATCTCTGCTTTGACAGACGTGTGTAATTTGAAATGTGATGAATTTCCCCAAGGAGGCGAGCCTTTTGAGCATCTAGCACGCCTATGTTCAACAGCTCAGGCCTCTATTTGAGAAACATTTGTTGGGATTCTTCTTCCAAAGACGGAAAGAGCAAAGCTTCTCGTGTTCACTGGGTAGCGTTTTGGTTCTTGTGTAGCTGAAGAACACATAAAGGCACACAGCGCAATGCCTAACACGTGGAGGAGTTCCGCGGGCAGTTCAGGTGCGCGCGTTAGCTCTGTATTAACGAGCAACACACAGCTCTTACCCTGGCAGTCTTTTTTCTCACAATCTTTTTTCTTAGATCAGATCTGTTCCTTAGTCCCAAGATTTTCCCACCTGCCTGAAGTCATTCTTAGTTCTTTCAGCTTGTAGTGAGCGCTACAACTGAACAGCCCGACAACTTTTAAAACCTGTCCTTAGGGATTTAATTCTCATATTGGAATTATATGTTGCTCACGGTTTGCATCCCTTAGGAGCTAGGAAGTTCAGATCCTTATCTGATTCTTTTTTTAAATTCCCTCGCAGAATCCCTGGCATATGTAAATACACAGTATATTCACCCATTCAGTAAACATTAGAATGGTATCTTTGGGCTTACTGATTGTTTGGCTGAAGGTGTCCTCAAATGTTTATAGCCACAGTTACAAAGCTCTGGGGGTAGACTGCAAGCAGGAGTAGATTCTCGTAACACACAAATTGTCTGGCTGTGTTTCTCCAAGTGCAGGCTCAGAAGTACCTGGGTGCTTGCTCAGGTGTGTTCCTGGGCTCCCTGAAGACACCCTGGTCCCCATCACCATGGCTGGGATCGGAGCTGGTAGTTTTAGTGAGCTCTGCAGGTGATGTGAGGTGTGCCACTTTGAGGGCCACTACACAAGGAGCCAAGAAGAGGTTAGACATTGGAAGGGCTCACAGCAAAGAGCCTTCTGCATCAACCCTTCCCAGACTTCCTATCGGGTCACTCTTTCTGGGTCCCACTGCCTGGGGCTCACTCAGTTTCCTTCGAGGCCCCTCTGCAGGCTGAGAGGTGTGCCTTTATGAGCAGTCTTGCACGTGTGCCCTTCGCCTGCAGTCCACCTTGAGTTTGTGCAGGGTCGGTGATGGCATCTTCCTTTTTGTATTGCCTCACAGCACATAAAATCTGTTTGAATTCACTTAAAGCAAATATTCCCCATTCTGAATGTAGACAATAAAGGGCCCCTTCCCATTATCAGGAGAAATCTGAAAACAAAATTACCTAATCATTTCACGTTAATCAATTCCATACTCGCAAAACACAGCCAATAAAAATATGGTTAAATATCCAACCTTAACAATTTTTTTTGAAATATGGTTTTTTTAATTGATTTTTTTAGAGAGAAGAAGGGAGAGGGAGAGAGAGGGGAAAACATCAATGTGAGAGAGAAAGATCATTGGCTGCCTCCTGCATGCACCCTGACCGGTGATCCAGCCCACAACCCAGGCATGTGCCCTGACTGGGAATTGAACTGGCAACCTTTTGGTGCACCAGACAACATCCAACCAACTGAGCCATACAGGGACCAACCTTACAATTTTTGCTTATAAGATTGACTAAAATAAAAAATACACAGTTGAAGAGGGTGTGGTTAAATTGGAACTATTAGAAGGGATACAAATTGACACAAATTGTCTTGAATGCATTTTGACAAAATGTGTCAAGAGCTTTAAAAAGATTTATATGCTTTGACTCAGTAATTCCATTTCTTGAAAATTTTCATGAGGAAACAATCAGGGTTATAACTATTGGTAAACAGTCTAAATTTAGCAAAGGGGGAGTGGTTAGCTGAATTACTGAATAGAGAAAAGCTTTCTATTATATAAACACTGAATATAGATTTAGAAAAGGTTAACACCATAATAGGTGGAAATGATATGATAGAAAGCGCATATAATACAATTCTTATTTTTAAAAAGAAACATCTCTGAATGGTGGACTATTTTAGAGATACTTCTTAAGTACCTATTAATATATGGCCTGTGCTCTTTCTGTATTTCCAAAATTTTCTACAATTGACATATATTATTTTTATAATAGAAATGCTATACAGCAGTGAGCTGTCTCTAACACTGCCAAATAAATGTGTGCCAGCAGAAGCCAGTGTTTGGAACAGTTCTTTCAGAAACTTTAAGACGAGGGGAAACAATTCCTCTAGGGAACACCAGTAGAGAAAACTCCCGGAGCTGTGCTCTTTGGTTTAGATAAACTGCTAAGTAGGTTAACCTTTAGCTCCTTGACCATAGGGACTGTGTCTCAAAGAGCCTGAACTTGACTTTGGAGTCGGATGCCTGGGTTTTAACGTGGGCTCTGCCGTTATTAGCTGCGGGCGGTGGGCAAGCAGTTAACCCCTTCAAGACTCTGCCCTTTTGCTCCATGAAAATAGTAAGATGGAAATCAGCCTCACCAGGCTGTTGTTGGGACCAAACCTGACATTGCGTGTGAAAGTGACTTGCACTCCTAAAAGCACCTTCTAAATGTAAGCTGTTGTTATTAATCTTGTTCTCTTTAAGGGTCCCGGCAAAGAGTATTGCCTGTGTGAGATGATCTCATGTTCCATCAAATATTGATTCAAAAAACAGCTGTCTGACTGACTGAATATGGAAGTGTTTTAGTGTCAACAAACGCACCCTGGTTGTGCAGAACTCCCTCTGGGACTTGCATCGTTACCTTAAGCCTTGGACCTTGCTAACCCCACCCCACTCTCCCCGACTTCCAGGCCCGGCTTTGTCTCTGATGTAGGTGCACGCTGGGAGGACAGCAGACACAACGGGTTAACATTCTGAAAAATGCAGTTTCATTTCACTTAAACCAGGGTTTTATCGACACTAAGCCCGAACTCAATAGGCGGGTGCGGGGGCTATTTTTGGACAGGCAGGATTTCCAGCACCTCTTAAATCACATCACGGGCTATTGGCGGCTCCACCTACACACTGGGCGGGCCGCATCCATAAAACCGGACACCGGCCCGGAGAGACCCGGGCGTCTTTCCCCATCTGATGACTCATACTTGTCTCTGCTCTCAGGAAAGACAAGGCGAGCGCCGTACACACACCTTACCCGTCCAGTACGCTGTCCTCCGCCTGCTCCGAAAAGGGGCGTGTGTGTGCCCGCGGGTGTGCTCGTGCGTCGGGCGCGTGGGTAGGGTGAGCACGTGCGTAGGGCACGTGGGTAGGGTGTGTGTGCGTGGGTAGGGTGAGCACGTGCGTAGGGCACGTGGGTAGGGTGTGTGTGCGTGGGTAGGGTGAGCACGTGGGTAGGGTGTGTGCGCGTGGGTAGGGTGAGCACCTGCGTAGGGCACGTGGGTAGGGTGTGTGCGCGTGGGTAGGGTGAGCACCTGCGTAGGGCACGCGGGTAGGGTATGTGCGCGTGCGTAGGGCGCGTGGGTAGGGTGTGGGCGCATGCGTAGGGCACGTGGGTAGGGTGTGTGCACGTGCGTAGGGCGCGTGGGTAGAGTGAGCACGTGCGTAGGGCGCGCGGGTAGGGTGTGGGCGCGTGCGCGCGTTCCTTCAATGAGAAATCTGAACGCGGCTCTATAGGGAACCCTGACAATTTTCCGTAGATGGTTTTGCACAGGAACTGCAACAAGTTGGTAGGAAGAAGAATTTTTTCTGGGTAATTCAAAGCAGACATTTTACTGGAGGAAAAGCAAGTAAGAAATTTGCTGTCATCCCTGAAATTTTGTTAGTTACAAAAAGTAATATATTTGTCCCTCGCACTACATTCAGAGAGGATCCATCCTTCCTTTTTCTTCTCTCAGTCCTATTCCTAAAACGACTCCTCGCGAAGCAGCGCAAGACTAGCTTCTGCGAAGGACCAGAACCGCCGGGGGCCCCTGACTGTGTCCCATGTCCTTAGACTTTGCTCAGCCTGTCTGCAGCTCCAGCGATAAACGAAAGGGTGAGAGTACAAGACTTGAGCATAACTAAAATAATTAGAAGTTCCCTCTGGTAAATGTAATCTCATTAACACTCCCTGATGAGTGAGCTGAAACGAGTTTTTTCATAAGAATTCTTGACAAGGCAAATTAGGCTAATGAAACACTTGCCAGTCGTGGAGCGTTTGGTGTAGCACAGGGCGCTCTGCAGAGCACCCTGCGGGCCTTGCTCACCCTCGGAGTTCTGTGGACTTCAAATGGTTATGAGCATTGTAATCCAAATTATGAAGCTGAAATACAAAATTTTAAGGAAGGGGTCTACTGAACAATTTCACTTTTTCTGGGTAATAATTTTTGTAGGATAGGTTTCCAGTCTTTCAAGCTACTAACCTTGTAATTATATTTTTTTATCTATTTCTTGAATTGACATAGAGACCATATAACTGAAGTTAACTTACATTATCATGCTACTAAGGTTTGAGGGCTTTTTATTTTGTCAATCATGTTTGTGAAATAGAAGAATGGAAGGATTTTAGTACATAAACCTCTATCTAAAATTCATTCAAATTAATATTTACTAAGTATTCAATATGTACAGTAGCTCTTCAGTAAATATAAACAAATTTCTCTCTAACAGTCAATTCTCCCAGCCTTAGTTTGGTTTTTCTTCTTCCTCTCCTTGCAACCCAAGATTGAGGAGTTAGAATTTCAGAAATAGAGATCACATTAAAAACCTGAAGCAGCATGAAAATTGTTGCCATATTCCAGCTTCAGCTAGGTTTTCTCTCCTCTAAGGAAACAAGGCCTCCCACAGCTTTGCTGCATCCCCCACTGTTTTGGTGAGTGTCCTGCCCCTCCCATTCCCCTCTTTCCAGCAAACCCTGTCTGGGGACTTTGCCCTTTTGGCCGACACGGGGCTCAACTAACAGACTCAATTATAACCGGGAATTAAATGTACAATTTCCACATCAGACTTGCTACAAGGTATTAAAATGTCATGAAATAGCAGGAAGCAAACATATTGTTTATAAAATCATCCACTATGAGCTCTTGAGGGCAGAGGCCACCAGGTCCAACTCAGTCTTGTGCCCATTAGCCAGTGTCTGATAAGAAACTCAGTTGGCTCTTTTCGTCTCTTTTACTTTAGCCTAAAGCATTTTCCCCTATAATTTTCTCTGATTTGAAACAATTATCCCAATTCATAATTTTATATTTTTTTGCTTAATGCCTGCCTTCCCCGTTCAAATATACATTCTGTGACGGCGGGGAATCTGTTTTATTCACCAATATAGACTTAGCCACAGACTTGGTGCATAGTAGACACTCAGATACTTGTGGGATGCATAGAAATAAAGCATTTCCTAAGGCTTATAGGTTGTGTCATTTGATGTTTTCGCCAAAGTTGTGCACCACCTGTACTGCGAACCTAATGTTTTTCTCTAAACTGACTGCAAACAAGGTTTTAAAAAGTAATTTAGCCACAAAGTTAGGGAGATTGCAAGTTAGTATTCCAATTTTATTTTTCATGCTCATTAAATAAATATATATTTAATGAAATAAATTTTTTATCCTTAAAGCATCTGAAGTTATCTTGTGAGAAATCCTGAATGAGTCAGACTGGCTTTTTAATGAAGGAGGCCGGCCTTCTGAGGTGTGGAGCAAGCCCTGGACTGTTAGGAACGCTGACACTGACTGCTCTGGGCGGTGAACAGGTTTGCAGTTGCTAGGTTTCCCTTTCCTCGTTTACACTACAGAGAGATGACCCGCTATTCTGCCCAGAGCACATGAAGATGTAATGAAAAACTGGTTGTGAAATCCATCTTTTTCCGTACATGTGAGGCTTTATTATCATCATCACTTATTTTAGAAATGGTCACTGCTGCTGTTAATTCCTTTGGGTATTAGCCATGCTTATTCATTACATGACATGACAAAAAAGAATGTATATTAGGCTCCACGTGGCCATGACTACTGATTTTTCTTTCCTTCTTCCCTTACTTAACTGTCCGTGTATCTTTCATTAATTATATTTCACTTAGTAAAAACCCTGCTCATAATCGGCACTGCCGTATTTATGGCAGCATTATCCTCAACAGTCAAGATACAGAAGCAACCCAAGTGTCCACTGATGGTTGACTGGATAAACAAAATGTGGTCTAGACACACGATGAAGTCTGACTCAGCCTTGAAAAGGGAGGAAATTCTGACAAAGGCTACAATATGGATGAAACTTGAAGACATGCTAAGTGAAAAAAGCCAGCCAAAAAAGACAATATTGTATGATTCCACTTAAATGAGGTATCTAGAATTGTCCAATTCACACAAACAGAAAGTATACTGATGGATGTCAGGGGCTGGGGGGCAGGGAGAATGGGGACTTGTTTATCTGACTATAGAATTTCAGTTTTGTAAGATGAAAAAGTTGTGGAAACCGGTTGGTTGCCCAACAATGTGAATATATCTAACACTACTAACTGTCTACTTAGAAAGAGTTAAGATGGTAAATTTTATGTATGTGTTTTACCACAAGAATAATTAGCAAATAAAAAATCCTGGTCATAGATGTTCCTAGTTCTTTCATGCTTCTATGAAAAAACAACATTCACCATGACTGAGTGGAATTTTTAAAATAATAAGAGTATTTCAATATTAATTTTTAAATAATATAATAATGGTTAAACTTAATTGGACACTCACCCTATGCCAGGGAGTAGGCTAAGCATGGATTTTGTATTTACTCTCTCGTTTGGTCGTCGCTGCAGCTTAATGCGGTAGGCACTAGCAACAACGCTGACTTCACGAAGAGCAAGCTCATGTAAGGAAGTTACGGAAGTTGTCTGCTGTCCCGCAGCGAGGAAGCAGGGGAATCCGGGCAAGAGCCCGGGCCGTCCGGCTCGGATCAGTGCCTCTAACCACTGGCTTCCAACCCAGTGGCTGCTGTTCGTTAGCTGAACCTCGCTTCGTTTCTGTCTCTGCCCCTCCGCTGGCACCTGTGCCCTAGAATTTTTGACCAGCTTCCTGCTCGCCCAGCAGTCCCCCCACTGATCCAATGTCCTAGTCAGCACCCCTGAATCCCAGGCGCCTCAGCTTGGGGTGCCGCTCCTCCCCTGTGACTAGCTCCCTCCTCCTGGGCAGCTGCCTGTGCCCCGGGGTAGAAAACAGCTGGGGGTGGTATTGGGGTGTCTTTGAATGCCTCTGTCTCAGTTGTGCTTTTCTTTCAAAACAGAACTCCTAGTTTTAGATCCGAGAGGCAACCATATTGGAGCCCCGAGCCCTGGGAGCCGATTCCTAAAGCAGTGGAGCCCTGACCTGCTCCTCAGTTACCGGCCTGGACTTGACCTCCTCTGCTGGGCTGCCCTTCCTCCTCCAGCACCGGGGGGCCCAGGGCGTTAACACACTGGTCTGCTCTTTTCCCCATCTTGACAAAATTTATTCTGTTGCCGTCCTTCATAGCCCTTTACTCTATAACTGCTTCTACCCTTCAGATTTCTCATCTTCCCTTCTTTGGGTGAGAAATGCCCCCAAAGCCCAGATCTTGGCACAATAACTCCCAGATTGTTTTTATAGTCCCAACGTAGTACTTCTTTGTAATAGCTCAATATTCCTAAATTTTGTTCCAAGTCATTATTTTACATTTATAAATATCAGGCTGTATTAATTGGTTCCAGCTTTAAAAATGTTCCTTCAGAGGTTATTTTCTGCTATTTTGATAGTGGTTTCTAATCCTGGAGCACCAGGGCCCCGGTGTGGGCCCTGTTCTGCAAGCATCCCTGAAGGGCTGGTGTGGAACGAGAAAGATACACAGATCCTGGGCCTCGCTGTCTTCTTTGAAGACTGTACTGGCCATAATAGCTTCAAAGAATTTCAACAAGTTCCCAAGACATGACCTTCCCTTTCCGAAAACCACGTTGGCCGGGCTTGCCTTAATCAAGCTGTGCTTTCCTAAGCATCCTTTTACTTGATCTCCTGCAGCAGTTTTTAATACTTTCCCCACAAGTGAAGTTAAACTAACTGGCCTGTAATTTCCTGGTGTGTCCCTGAGCTCTATGAAATAACGGCATTAGGTTGGCTACCTTCCAACTCTTCCTGAATTTTGTTTTGTTTTGTTTTAAAAAGCAGGATTGAAAAGGCCAGAGAATGCTTCCTGTCTCCCTTTCCCTTCATTTCTTCCATGACATACTGCTCCTTCTGGTCCCAGTAGATCTGCCATTTTAATAACTTTAAACCTCTTAAATGTTTTCACATATTATTTGTTCCTATCTCTGAAGTATGAGTTTCCCATTTTTCATTTTGACAAGGGCCACCCCCCAAAATAAGGGCTTATAATTTTATCGAACAGACTGTTAATTTGAGGCACTGTTTAAGAATTAAGTTTTATATTAGGAATCTGGAAAAGGGTGGCAACCAGATTGTAATGGATTATGTGTTCTTGTGAGTTATTATAAATATATGTTTGGGAAAGAGCTGAGAAATAGGTCTACACACCCATGGAGAGGAACCAAACATGGGATTATTATTACTAATCCAATGTACTAGCAAAGTATCTTCAAAATGTGGTGAGACTCATTGGATCTGACCATGTAAAATTTGCACCCTATATATTTTTTAACTGCATTTGGTTCATTATTCTCAAATCTAACAAAAGAAAACTCTTTCACACTTAATGATCTCCCAATAGAAAGACCCATAGAAATGTTCTAATTAAAATATATCAGTTAAAAACTAAGGTTTTATTTTTTTACTGATAGGCCTAAAGAGGAAAATTAATTATTATTTGCATTTGTAAAATTGCATTATATCACATAATCTTTAGGACTGTCCAAGCCCTTTGTTATACAGAATTGACTATTTTTTTTAAAGTAAGTGAGCCACCAACTAGGGCATAAAAACCTTTATTTTTATAGACCATTTTTGTTTCAGCAGGCTTTTGGTTTTTTGTTTCTGTGGTGACCTAATTTGTCTTTTCAGAATAAGTCACAGACAGGCACGCAGACCACAGCCCAAGTGTGGATGGAGGCCTTCCAGGTTGAAAGGTGCAATGATCCCCATCACGCAATGGAAGAAACCGTGGCCTAGAATCTAAAACTTTTAAGAAAGTTGACTTTGATTTCAAAGACATGGGATAAATAAATCCCTGCCCAGTTGGGAGTTTTTTTTCTTCTAATTTATCAAAACCACAATGTCAAAGTCCAAAGTCTGTGCATCTCTCTTGTAATGCTCATTCACTATGTATCAGGTTTAATCACAAGCGGGGGAATCTGTGCGTGTGTAGTTCGCCCAGACATGTCTCATAGGGCACTTTTCAGTTGGCCTTGAATGATTGTTAATATTCTCTTTTTCACTTTTGCTCAGGAATGAGTATACCTGTAAGTGAACAGGTCAGGTTCTCTATGTGGGCCATAAAACACACACAGACAGACGAATATTTGTGAATACTTAGCAAATTAAGTTCCAGGCATGAATCTTAAAGCATGGATTTTTCCCAGTGTTTGAAATGTTTTCTCATAGACTCCCATCTTTAGGATTTTAAAGTTATAATTAAAATAGGCACGGGATTTACCTTTCCTATTTCCTAGTTAATATATATCATACCATGTAACTCCAAGTTTAGTACGTATTCATCAGCCTTCTCCCACTCCTCTGTCTTCGCTTCAGTTGTTCCCTTTTCTTAGAATGCCCTCTTCCACATTCAGATGTCAAGCCCTCCCCATCCACGGGCCAACAGCTCTGAGCCCAGTGACAGAGTATTGGGTTTGGGAAAGTGGAAAACCTTAGGGCGATGTATTTAACGATCGCTAAACCCAAGTTCTTCGATTTTCTAATTAGTAGACTTTCTTCTTTCTCCTTGCTTCCATTTCCCTATATGTAAAATGAGGATATTTATATATCCTTTTAGAATTGTGATATAGGTCAATCGGGATAATATATCTAAAAGGACCCCCTTCCTTACCCTCCAAATAGCACCTTCTCCACAAAGCTCTCCCCACCCTGGCTAACAGCAATCTCACCTTCCTTGGAAAGCCATAGTCGCTGACTATCTTCTGCACTGGGCTATCCACTCATTTAACAAACACTTGCTGAATACCTACTGTGTGTCATGCTTATATTTTTTCCTTTTATTTCTTCTTAACTAGTCTGTAAGCTTCTTGAGGTTAGAGTCTCTATAATACTCATATCCCCCCTCCATTATCCAGGTAGTGTTTGACACTAGTGCTTGAACAATAATATATTTGTTTTGTATTTGGTATAATACTACTATTGGGTAAAACTGGTCACTATCTAATAGTACAGGCAATATCTGTATCCATTTTCATATGTGCCCACATCCTCAAAAGGGGTTACATGCTAGAAGTTGTACTTATGTGTGATGCCAGTGCATGAGATCATCTTCATTACTAAATAATAATTATATAATAAAGAAATAGCTAACATTTCTCAGACTAAAGAAGATAATTCTCTACCTGTTCCCACAGGAGTCCTTGGAGTAGTTCTTATAAGAACAAAGCACGATTTCCAAAAAGAGATGAATGAACAAATGGGCTCAGCTATGTATGTCTCTGTGGAATTACATTAGCACAAATCTAAGCAAGTTTTCAAAAAGCTGTGATTTATAAATAAAGACTCTCATATATACAATATCATGGCTAGATGAAATTCTAAAGTTTCAGGGGGAAATTACACAGTTTCAAAAATGACGCAGTGTGTACACAACATCAAGCCATCCAAACGAAACCTGAGCAAATCAGTTAGGAATGTGGTCTTTGCTGGCCCGGACATTTCCAGGCGTTATTGGAAATATGTAATGTGGTTCTGACACTATTTTACTACCTGTGGATGAACTGCACCATAATGAAGCGTCACTTTAATTTGCTACTCCTCCTAATTGACCGCAGGCTAGGAAACCAGAAAGCCAAACTGGTTAGAGCTGTGTTTAAAATAAGAACGACTAGGCTCTGATTTAAGGCTAATGAGAGTGTCCTGCAAATAGAGTGAATGCAAGTGCAGGGCTTTATAGTATCTATATCTCTCTCCAAAATGCAGGTCTAAAAGGAAACAATGCTATGAATTTCCCATGTCACATAAGCCACTTTGTTAGAGTAGCTTTTCTTTCCCATTGCAGCTTCCTTTGAGAAAGAAAATGCAAGGCTTCCTAACCAGGCTCCTGAGGAGTTCACCTGTGGCACATGTACCAGATGCAACGGACCATGCACGACTTTCAGCAGAAAGAGACTCACAAGCAGACTGTCCACATGCCTTGAAAGTCCAGAGATTTCAGGAAAGTTTAGGCTCTGGGCTTCTTTCATGATCACCACTCACAACTACCTCGGGCTGTCCGTGGCATTGCCCACAGCTTTTCAATGCACTTGAGATGAGGCACCAGGCGACAGAGTCCTCACCAGGTCCTAAGTGTGGAGGAACTGAGAGTGGAAATGGGCCTGTCTTCTCCAGATGTGCATCCTGTCCTTGGCTGAAGTGACAGAGCCTGAATTTGGTTTTTGTTCTTTACCCATTTTTGCTGTGGTGATTGATATTAATGCGTGTCTGTTGCACCCAAGCTCCAATCTCTGTGGTGCTGCTCATCCTGCGTCCCTTTTCTTCTGCAACCATTCAAAGATGGGTGTGTGAGAGGGTTGGGAGGCTCACTGCCCAGAAGCTCCACCGAAGGGGGTGGTGGAGCCAGCTGTGAAGTGGACCTCCCCTGAGCGAAGGGTGCACAACCAAGAATCACGGCACACTGGAGAGAAAGGCATTTTAACCGAACCCTGGATTTGTAACACTGTGCTACCCCACAGCCAAGTCAAAATGCCTGTCCAGATTATTGTTATTGTCTCTGATTTTTACTGAGCATTTCTGAAGAAGGAAGGTCCTTTGGGGGGCTGATCGATCCCAGGCCTGAGAATTGGACATGGGTTTCTATCGCTACTTCAAAAGAAAACTTCCAATCATTTAAACCCAGGTATCACCTAATGTTCCAGCTGGAGCACACACACTCAGAACATCATAACAAACATAGTAGGTATGTTATTTAACTCTAACTGCACAGAAGAAGTCTCCCATGATAGTGTAGCAAGAGTCAATGCTATAAAATCCACAGTATTGTCAAGCGTAAATAAATCCAATGAAACTTGTTCAGATAGCACTCAGGCTATGCTAAGAGGCCATTATGAAATCATCCAAGACCCGCAACACATAAAAACTTTACTAGTCATTACCAAAATAAACTGCAAACAAGTTTGTCTTATAAAGATCCAAAAATCCTTATGTTTTTTTTTGGTCTGCAGAGCCATAAAACAGTGCCTGACAAATTTTAAGCAATAGTCTAATTAATCACTGGATTTTTATAGTTTCATGTGAGCTGTAAGCTAGATATTAACAAGGCAGGGTGAGAGGAAATTCTGCACTGAGCGAGTTCTAAGTCCTCTGCACAGACCCACAGGTCAGCCAAGCCAGGTCTTGGTGTTAAGCACTTGCTAGAAATGGAATGGACCGTTAATCAGAAGGTTATTGTCATTTTCACATGGATTAAAGCAGAACGTAGAATGTGCACGACGTTCACAAGCTGATAGAAAATCATTCCAGGTGGCTCTGTCTTGTCCAGGAAACATTTTCTTGGGGGGGCATTTTTACATTATTTCTTTGGTGAAACTAATACTTTTTAATACACTAATAATATGACCCCCTTTAATACTATCATATACTCAATAATTACCATGAAAAAGTATGACCATATAAAATTTCTGCTTTATGTTCTTCAGTTGGACATAGTGATGGTGCAGACAACATAGGACAATTTTATTCCTGGAGAGGAATTTTTTAAGCACCCATCACCAGAACCAAACAGCTCCAATGAGAAATGGGAATTTGCTTTCAAAGAATGAATTAAATTTTTAAAAAGTGACCAAAAGATTATTAAAAGTGACCAAAAGATTATTTCAATTCTCATTTTCTGCAACAAAAGTCCCTTCAACACCCACGTCCACCTACCTCATAGTATAAGGGAACGCTGCCGCTCATGCTCACGTGTTGCTTTGCCTTTTTAGGTGCGTTTCCAAATAATGCATTTGCTTCATTGACCTGTAAGGAAATTAAATCCATCTACGATGAGAAAGAGAGGCGTACATAAAGAACACCTAGATATATGTGACTTTCAAATACCTAGGTGACTTGAGGGGTTGGGAACCTCGCGAGGAGGAGCTACTCATTGACAAGGTGAAGTACTTATAGTCACTGTGGCCAGCGCTCAGCGACTGTCCCAGTCTGTGCCATCTGACAGGACTCAGCTATGCCATCGGGCCCCTCCGACCTCTGACAGCTATGAGTCTCTATAGATGTCACCTTCCTCTTTACACTTCTCTGGAACATTAAATAGTTTCATTTTTTATTTTATTGCATCTTTCATTAAATAATTCCTCATAGAACCTAGCATGGAGCCTGGTATGGCCTCAGAAATTTTTGGTGAATGAATGAAAGTTGAATGAGCAACATTCACGGACAAAAAAGAATTCTTTCAGATTAAATGATTCAAATTATTCTAGCTAAGTGTTTAAAATAATCTGCCAAAAGTTACCAAATAGCCCGAGAATATGATAGTTCTATTTATTTTATTAATTTACCCTACTATTTTAAGAAAAAAACCTCTTCAGGGGCTTGGGAGTGGGGACAGGTACCTGCTGGAGAATGTCGTGCCATGACACTATGCTGAAGAGCCTGCGCTGAGGGACCTGGACGGCGAGGGTGAGCGCTCGGATCAGAAGATCGTCCTCAATCTGGTTTCCAACAACAAAAGCGATGGAGCCCTTCCAGTCGTTCTGTTACAAACCCAGAAGGAATTAGACCCTCAGTACTCCTGGCTAGGTAATCGTGGGTCAGGGCTTCAACTGGAAAACAGAATACTTTCCCCGTAAACCTTGCCTTGAGCACAGAGTTGACCTTGTGTGTAGCCTGTCTATGTGGGTTCCTGACTCAAGTAGCCGCCAGGCGGCAGTATTGTGCCAAATTTCATGCAGCTTGACCAAAAAGCAATTTTCTTGAGAAAAGTAGGCCTTTTATTTTAAGGAAGACAATTTTTAAAAACGACACACTTTCACTAGAATGCTATCCAAGAATAATTTGGTGTTGGAAAGCTATAGTTCATTCATGTGTTACAAAATATACATTAAGATAACCGCAAATGCCAAAAACTTTGTCTTGTTCCCTGATACATCCTAAGATTCTAAATAGTGCCAGGAACATAGTAGGAGCTCCAAAAATATTTGTTGAATGTTGCATGATATTGAACTGGTTGCCAAATGGGCTTTTATATGAGGTAAAAATACAACCTCTGACTTTTTTGTAAAACACAGAACTAGAACACATCTTTTCCTCCTGATGTAACACGAGAATCTCACTGTTAATTCACAAACGAGTTCTTCCCACTCCCCCAAAGCAGGCTAAAATATTAAACTGGGACATGAAATTTTGCGTGAAATGATTGAAAGAAATGTTACTAAAGACGATTTTCTTATTCAGTAATCCCCTTCTCTCTATTATAATTACAATTTCCGTTGGGGAGAAGCAGTTCTCTGGAGGAGATTAAGAAAGGAATTTCCTGAATCACCTGAGGGAGGAACCAACATGGGAATCAGGCCTAGAGCTTCTGAACTCTAACTGTGGGGAGATGGGCCAAGCAAACAGGATAAGGCATCAGGAAAGAGAGAACCACAAGGGGGGCACTCTAGCCTCAGCTCTCGAGGCCTTAGTTTCCTCACTTGTACAATGAAGGGTTTGGACTGGGCAATATTCGCTTCCCTTTAGCTCCACTCTAGACATTTGATTCAAACACAGTCTAACTCCCCCTTGGTGGATTCCAAAACAATGTCTAAGTGATCTGAAAAAGTTTTACACAAATCTAATGAAATGCATAATTTTATGTGGTTCTCTCTGGCTTCTGTCCACTGTATTATCAGAGTAATGACAGAGCTAGGGTATAGGTAGAAGATCTTAGTGCAAATCCTTCCTAACCATCAAAAAGTTACTATCACTAAACTCTTACTTTTCTCCATGGAAACTGCCTAACAACCTAACAAAACCCAACCAATTTTCAAAGCTACCACTAAAATAAAAACCACACATAAAGACACACAAATGTATATTTACCTACAAAGAGCAATACCTTGAATTTCCTGTCAGTCACACTGTCCAACACTAGAGATTTTAATGACCACTACTATCCCTAACCCCTCTCCCTACTGCACATTTCCTTGCCAATATTTGAAAGTCAGTGGTGACAAGGAAGGGCTGCCTCTAGGCTCTTTTGGAGACAATTCAGTAAAGGGCATTGTAGTTCAGCATCTGCCCTCAGTATCTGGTGTTAAAGGCAGGTATTCACTATTTCAGACCAGAAAAAAGAAGGGAGGGGGAAGGAACTAACAATTATTGAAAAATGCCATGTGCCAGGCATATGTTATCTCATTAAATCCCCAAGTAATCTCTTTAAATAGGTGCATTAATACTTTATAGATGGAAAAATAGAGGCCCTACGAAGTGAAAAATCTTGTTAAAGGTCATTTTGGCAAAAACCGCATGGAGACCACATACTGGCTTGCAGTTTTGTGATCATTTCAGAACAATTTTGAAGGGAAGCCTTTGGGGTCAGAATGCCTTCCCATAATCCTCAAATTGCACCTAATGGCTACTTCAGCCACAGCAACCTAATAGATGAAGATTTATATCACATACCAAAAAACATAAAACCTTTAAAAATAGATTATGTATTAAATCCTTAAAACACCATAAGATTGCTTTTTTATAAATGACAGTTTTACAGAGATTCTAAGAGGTTAAGGAAATTTCCCAAGGTTCCTTCTTTCAAAGCCCAGTGGTCTTGTTGCTTTGCTCTAGAACACACTTGAACACAAGGCCTGCTTCTCTGATTCGTGGTGCTGGACTGAAACTTCTGGGATCCTGCGATCACCTTAAGGCAGCTCACCTGGGCTAGAGCAGGCCTAGTTTGTTGAGGTTCAGAGCTCCCTCTGAGCCCTGCTGGGGAACTAGGCCACATCTTTCCAGTGGAAGGGATCTGAAGAGTCTGCTGAGGCTCAGTTTCCCATCTGCACTCTCTAGTCCATCAAACTCCTGCTTCAGAAGTCCGGTCTATTTGGCAAAACGGGACCCCTGGAGGGCTTTGTTGGAGTCCTGAATTAGTGTCTAACCACATAGCCAGAATGGACCGACTGACCAGACAGACATGATGCAAACCCATAGTCTGCAGAGAAGGGTGCACTCCCTGGCGAGCTGCACTAGGGGGCAGCGAGACGCCAGGAAAAGTGCAGCATTCGAATAATGGGTGAGTTGTTTCCTGTGTCTAATTAAATGATGCTCTGCAAATATAATCTCCAAATCTTTCTCTTAGTAGTTTAGGATAAATGTAGACTCCAAATCTCTACTAACTGGAAGGAGTTTTAGAAATAAGAAAAAATTTGGGAAAAATCAAACACAAAGTAGATTTGGCAAAACACTATTAAAAACACCCCTCCACTCGTATGCCACCTGCACGCAGTTAAACCAAGTCCTTACACCTGAGTTCACCGGGCAACAAGAGGCATTTAGAACAGAAAAAAACCAAGGCCAGCCGTGGGGGAGAAAGGAAAGCGGGGTGTGGACAACCTGATTCATCACACCGAGTCCCGCAGTGCTCCTGCCTTTGGGTGAATTTGTTTAAGAAAGTTCAGGAAGGTTGGGTGTAATTAGTAGCATAAGCCCAGAGAAAGAAAACATTAATCATTTTAGGAAAACTACCCTGGATGTATCCAGGGGTGAAGGAAGAGGGTTTTAGTCTGGCACCTCAGACGCCTCAGGAAGCAGAGCCGGCTCTCCGCTGCCAGGAGGCATCTACTGTACATGTTGTTGCTGAGTCTTGCCCTCGAGTAGTTATTGATAAAGTCATTCAAAGGATGGAATGAAGTCATGTATGGACACAATCCATTACCTTTTATTTACTTTACCAGTCTCACCTAATTTGAAGCCTGGCAGGAGGGCGTCTTAACCCAAACACTTACATACTAGTCTCCCAAGGCAAGAAAGAATTCATGTAAATGCAGACAACCTGGCCGTCTCATCTAAGCCTGCTGTCCCACAGACAGAGGGGAGATTGATAACTATTTTTCTTCCATAGATTGCAAATTCTCCCAGTTTTATTTAGGCATTCCTATACTGTATTATGATTACAAAGACCCTTTCAAAAGCAAGTGAAAAGTAGCTTTTGGGTGACGGGATAGAGATTGCTTCCTTCTATCAGCACCAGTATCAGCTGGTATGGGGAAGGCAATGGCAGGACAGGGATGCCGTCCTCTGCGCCTTGGCCCTGAAAAACCTGAGGTGAGAGTCCCA
Organism: Miniopterus schreibersii; assembly: GCF_964146895.1. Taxonomy (NCBI): domain Eukaryota; kingdom Metazoa; phylum Chordata; class Mammalia; order Chiroptera; family Miniopteridae; genus Miniopterus; species Miniopterus schreibersii. The sequence continues at coordinate 10,418,219 of NC_138119.1, read as the reverse complement.
TGGTCCTCTACTCAGGGCTGACCTGAGCCTGCTGAGCTGACCGACAGTGGTTGGCACCTTTATTTGGAGAAGGTATATAAAAGCCCCAAGTCAAATCAATGCATTGGAAAAGTCATGTTTAGTTAAGAGTTATTTAACACTGCACAGATACGCAAACCTGTACTTTGTGTCAATACTCTGCTGAAAGGATAGCCTTTTTGTTAAGTAGATTTGCTGCCAAATGGACAGGGATTTGTGAGTGTCTTTCTCATACTGGGTTTTTCCTTCAAAAGGGGTCTTGGATCTCCATCAGCAAAGGAGTGTTAGTATGGGCTGTTGGCCAGCAGAAGAAATATTTTTATTACCTAGAACTGGCTGCTGCTATAATTGCATTTGTTAAAAAGGAATTCTAACTGTGAAGTAAGTTGGAAATACAGGTTAAAAAATGGGTACACATTGTTATATAATAAACAAGAGCAATACAAATGACCAGGATATGCTGTTATTTAACTCCTTTTACTGTCTTTACTAAACAAGTTCTTATTATAGAGTCTTCTCTAATTATAGGTTCATCACAGTTTATTAGAAAGATTAAACACTAGACCCTACTTGTCCATGGGGGATATGTTTCCAAGACCCCCAGTGGATGTCTGAAATTGCACATAGTACCGATCCCTGTGTGCACTGTTTTTTCCTGTGCATACATACCTATGATAAAGTTTAATTCATAAATTAGGGAGAGTAAGACATTACCAACAACAACAATAAAATAGAACAATTATAGCAATATAATAAAAGTTATATGAATGGCTTTGGGGCCATTGTTAAATTAAATAAGGGTGATTGAACACAGGCACCGAGATACTGAGAGAGTCGATGTGAACCTAGACGGCTTCTAAGGGACTCATGGGCAGGTGGTGTCCACAGCATGGTACACGGACAAAGGGCTGGTTTGCATCCCCGCTGGTACAGAGTGGGACGGCACAAGATCTCATCATGCTACTCAGGACGGCGCACAATTTAGAACTTATGAATTGTTTATTTCTGGAATTTTCTATTTAATATTTCTGGACCATAGTTGACCGTAGGTAACTGAAACCACAGAAAACAAAACTGCTGATAAGGGGAGACCATTGTAGTTTGACATGTTACCATCATGCTGTGATAAGTACTAATTATTTAGGAACTGGTTCACATGCTGTCACATTTTCTTAACTGGATCGTAAGCTCTTTAGGTCAGAAATTATGTTTTATATGCTTTTGCACCTTATGGTGCCCAGTGGTAAATGGAAAACAGAGCAGGGCTCTATCTGTAAAACTGTCTGTTGATCAATATCTAAAAGCAACAGAGAATGTGCTTGGACACTAAGGATTCTGACCCTGGGAATGGTAAAATGCTAAAATGCAGCATGTCAGAAACCTGTGCCGGGTATACAGGCTACAGCCCTGAAGTCCCTCAGGAGGAGAACACACTGTGTCTGATCTGACATGGCTCGTACCAGGCATCAGTAACAAGGATCTGGGGAGTTAGGCCCTGCACCCATTTGTCTGCTAAGGCAAGTTTCCTAGAGTGACTCAGACAAGCCACCAGATGCCAATGGAAGGAGGCAGCTCTTCCAGACTCAATTTGTAAAATAGTTTTCTCTTTGATATCAATAAACTTGTCAACTGATATGCTTCTAAAATATTTTAGGTCCTTGGAAGAGGGGCAAAAATCATGAACACAGGATTTTTATTTAAAATTCTACAGACATCTAATTTGCAGAGCTCTGGGCGAGAATATGAGAGTGTGGCACGTGGTGCAGGTCTGTCAGAGAAATCAACCCATCACCCATGTGAAAGCACATCGGTGAGAGCCAAAGGAGAAGCACAGAGCTGACTCAGGAGACAGTGAGCTCTGAGGCAGCCAGAGGACTGGGCACCATACGAATTTTCATTAGAAATGGGGACCTATTTACTTGGCTTCAAAATATAGAGAAGTGGATCAGATGTTTGGTATTTGGACTGTGAATACTAATCTGGTTAATTTTATGATCTAGATCTAAAATACACATGTCAGGTAGGGCTAGTTCTTACAAACAAAAGCAAGGTGATGAAGTTCATTTCTGATGGAGCACCTTAGTGCACCCCTCTCTCCAGGTAAGATGGGCTCCCTGGCCTGCTGCCCACTCCCTTCTGGCTCCCCGCAGGCCCCATTACAGGACCTTCCAGAATCCACCATCCCGTCTCCTGGGGAGAACACAGCTTACCCTCATCCCCTCCTATTCGGCTCAGGGCCTTAGCTGATTTTGGTAACTGGATAAATAAAATACCCCAAAGTTTTAGTGAAGCTAAAAAAAAATAAAAACTTTTAAAAGTATTATTTCTCTCCAAGCTACCTGCATTTTCTAAAAGGGACCCAGTGACTCCTGGACTAAGTCAAAGGGATGATCTGTGACGGTATTTCAGGCAGTGGGCTGGGCCAGTGGAAAAGGCTCCCCTGGACTCATACCATCCAGACAACTTCCTACTTTCCCCATGTTCCTGGCATGCAGTAGCATCCAATAAATGTTTCTTGAATTTAGCAGCCAAAACCACACACTAAAGAGAATTTTTGCACGTGTTTAGTAGGGGAACGCCAACTAAGTATGTGGCATTTTATCAGCTACACTCAGAACCTTGGAAGGAAACATGTCTCTGAATCACTGAGTGTTTGAATGAAAGAAAGAATGTATTCCTCGGATGCTTTGACAACACTTCAATGTCTTACTTTCGCTGATGAGAATGCAGCCATCTAGAAGCATCTCTACTGTGCATGTACGCACTACCTGGCTGGTTGTCCCTGTGTTCATAAATATTGAACGTGACCACTAATTAAAATTATTGAAGTTCTGGTGTAAAGACGGAGAACTCTGAAGTGATATCACATTCTTCCTCTGTAGTTTATCTTTGTGACTCAGTTTCTCATTTATAGAAGTAGAGGTAATAATACAACCATCCAAAGGTGGTTGCAAAGCTCCAATGAACAAATATATCTAGATTCATTTTGTAAATGGAAACTCTATGCAAAGACAAAATATTAATATATGCAAAAATATTCTAATTTCCCTTAGCAAATTCTGCAAAATGGGTTAAAAGAGGTGATTACTTCTGTAATTTTGAATTTGGATATATCCCGAGGATCTTCTTTGGACAGGTTAACCTCTGAGCTTAGGCTGTTTGTTTTTCTTTCATTTTTCAGAGTCCTTGGCCCATCCCACCAACCCAGCACATGAGCCTAATTCTGTCTTGCTCCATGCATCAGAGAGTTTTAAGACAGCTATTAAAACACCACATGGAAAAGCTTTGTAGGGAATTCTACTCCACAGAGAAACCACAGAAACCACGACACACCTTAACTATCTCCCCACCCCCACGAGTTGGCTAAAATTATGGGCTCCATTATGTTAGTGCAATCCAACCAGTTTTATTGCTCGCAGCAAAATCTGAGGTCCAAAATGAACTTCAGAACATAAAAAGTAAGGCAAACCTCAAAAGGAAACAAGCTTCTTTGGGTTTTCAAACAAATATTACATATCAGAGGCATTCTTCGAACAGAGAAGATCAAGCAGAGCCAAGAGGAGTCCTGCTAATTGCCCCACAAATGTAAAATTGGAATCAGGGACTCACCCCAAAGAAAGATCTCTTTTCATCATCAGATATTAAAGGCTACAAACTTTCATCAACTCCTTCCTCAGACATGAGACCCTCTTGTGCCTTCCTCAAGTCTCCAAGTGTTGAGTTACTATCTTCCACACTAAAATTAAGATATATTTTCAAGACCCAATATTACCTCATTAGTTAGCCTATTTTAGCATTTTCTCTACCTCCCTTTCTCTAATTTAAATGTTATTTATCCACTAAGCATTGTGGTGTAGTCCATGAATTTGTACAGCTTTGGCACTAGGCCTACCCAGAGGAAACGAAATAACCAACCAGTACTCTTTCTAATGAGCCATCCATCCTCATAGCTGTTGCTTGGTTTATGTCTTATGGACAACTCATTTTCTTGCAATTAACACAAGTGTCCTCACTTATTTGTTTACTACAAGGCCACTGGTAGAGTTTAACTTCAGCATCCATCTTGTGTGAGAGTAGAATATGCAAGGACACTTCTGACAGCCACAATATAGAAGACTGTCCTGATTACAAGTACTCTATCCTATTCTACCCAAAATTAAATAAAATGTCCAAGACATGCCAATATTTTGGTAACCAAATCATATCCCCTATACTGTCTCTAATACCTCGAAGCAGGGCAAAAATGCTCTGTCTGACAACCTGTTCTGGTTTTTAGGTCTAAAACTATGGTCTCCAAATTAGGCGTGGGAAAGAACGGGTGCCCAAGGATGATCCTGGGGCAGTGTCAGATCTTCTAGATCCCCGAGTCTGGATCATGCAAGTAGGGGGTGGCGGGGCCTATCCAAGCACTCCCTGGGATGTCTCAGAAGAACCCTGAGAGTGTGTGTAGAGCAAGAAGTGTCGTAGGAAACCTGTGCCTGGCCTCAGTTCAACAACAAGAGAAGCGCTTTAACCCGACAAGCACTTATTAAATTACTATGATTAACAGTCGGTAAAGGATACACAAAAATGACTAAGGAGTTTGAAAGTAAGCAAACTTACTTCCAACTAAGAGCCTTAAAACACCTCTTCCTGTGCAGGCTACTCAATATCAGTCACTCTGACTGGCCCATCGAGGGGGCTGGGATACGGCACCTCCAGAGCAGGTTCGCTCAGCAACCCTGACTTTTCCAGCTGCTCAGGACCCAGAGGCTGTTCCAAGAAGGCAAGAGGCGGCGAGACCTGTCTCTGATGAGGAAGTTGGGAGAAGACCCCCAAATGGACAAGTGAAGGGTAAAAAGTATTGATCTATGCCAAGCAATCCTAGCAGGAGGGCAGACTAGAGTGTGGGTGGTGGATGAGGCAGTTCCTGGGATGTTTTTCCTAGGGTGCTTGTAATTTTCTTCAGACTTCCTTTGAACTGCCACTCAGAGGGACGGGTTTCTCAGGAGGCAGAAAGAAGGTGAGATGGAGGAGAGCCAGGGGAGGGAAGGGATGGAGGGAGGTGTCTCTGTAGCTAGGAGAGGAGTGGTGTATGTCGTCAAAAGCAATTGGAAGGTCACCAGTGATCTTAGCAGAGCAGTTCCATCAGAGTGAAACTGCTTCCTGCTCATCCTTCCACTCCTACAATCCTATACACCCTCATAATTCACATATCTCCTGTACAATACGAACTTCATTTGAGAACCGTGTGACAAAATATTCCAAGTTAATGATTATGATAAATTTGAAGCCCTAGATCAGGTCACTGTTATTAATTTTTCTAGTTACACAGGTACATGGGGTCTATTTATTGGTTATATCAGGGCAGTAATTCATTATAATTCTTCTTCTCCTGCTGATTCCCTAACATAGTCCTTACAACAGCGCTTTCAATGGTGCAATGAACAGACCACTGGATTTAGTATCAGAAAACCTGATTATTAGTCTGGATTCCAACCACATGGTCTTGGAAAAACACTCAAGTACTCAGAATCTGGTCCTTAGCAAAATAATACTGCAGAGTGTCATTTGTTCATTCGACCAATATTTACCGAGGGGTTAGTATGTTCCGAACATTGAAAGGGGCTTAGCAATAGGATGCAGAGGCATAAGGCATAATCACTATCAAACAGCAGCAGCTTGGGGGAGGAAATAAATAAATAAAGGTGAAAACAGATTGTAGGTTAAAGTGTTTCATAGCTATAAAGCAAAGTCTCCAGTTTTGTTATTATATTGTCGGCCTTAATTTATTCACTAATAATCAGTGTTTCCCATGTGGGCGCCTGTGTTGTATGTGGTACCCTACAAATGGAGACTGCAAAGACGAGTGAGAGAAGAGCAACTGAAGGAAATGAACCAAATCTGCAGAGTTCCCCAGGGACAGACCTCCAAACAAGTCTGAAGGAAAAAAGACAAACTACAGAATAAGTGTAATCAGGGAACCATTTGTGTAAATTTTAGAAATCACACAGTAAACAACACTATGTATTATTCATGGACAGAGATGAACAGGTACATGTGAAATTCATGAAGTCTGCTTCTGGGGAGGGAGAGAAAAGAATGGAACACAGAACGGGGGTAGGAACAAAGTGTTCTTTAACTTTAGTGTGTATTTAAAGAAAGAGCAACTTCCAATTTTTCATGATGGCACAAATGTGATTATATTATCTCTGCTTTCTGCATTTAGAGAGTACTGGAAAGAAGTCTCTGCTCTCAAAAGGCACAGAGTCTAGGAGGGGAAGGGATGCACGAAGAGTCACAATGCAGGTGACAGGCGTGCGGCATCTCTCCCGGGCCTCAGGAGTCCCGCGACAGACGCCAGCTGGGTGACTGTGGGAGGAGGCCTCTGTCCGCCTCCTCCGTGGCCAGTTTCTGTCTACACAGCGGCTTCACTTCTTGCTCAGGCTTCCTCCCTCTCCACATCTTCATCTCGATACATCTTCACCAGTCTTAAGAACCGGCTCCTTTTTCTTGGGCTGAGGAGGAGACTCTGATCCCTTCCCTTTTGTGCTAGAGGAAATGACCCACTTTCCTTTGACCTCTCTCACCACGATGTCCCTTCAGTTCCCCCAGGGCAGCAAGAATGGGAGGAAGAGACTAAGCTCTGAACTTCTTGGGCTACTTGTAGCTTGGATTAGGATGTAGCAGTAGGGGTAGTGCCAAAAACACAGATTTTAGATAGAACCAACAGGATTTACTAAAAATTCATTATGGGGCTCAGAAAAGAAGAAAGCAATGTCTGCAATGTTTTCGGTCCTAGTGGCTCGCTGGGTGAATGGTGTCACCATTCAATGAGAAGATGAAGGCTTCGGGAAGAGCAGGCATGAAGGGAAAAATCCCGGGGTTGGGTCTGGATGTGTTAAGTCTGAGATACTATGTATTAGATGCCTTTAAATCCTCTCAACAATCTCTTAAATAGCTGTCAGGGAGGTATGACCACTGTCCCTGTCCTATGGATACAAAAACTAAGGCTTTGAGATTTTCTTCAGTGTAAGTTCTGAGGACCAATGGGTTGGGACGAATTCTGGAGCTCAAGAGAGAAAACAGGCCAGGAGGCTGCGATAGTAAAATACAGTCAATGAATTTAATTCAGCAGGCCACAATGTGCCTATCACTATTAGGTGCTGTGACCAGGAGGGAGAGAATTAAAAACATTAACCTTTTGCTACCCTCCAGGAATTTGCAGAGATACAGTAGATAACACTGAAATTGTTGAACCACAGCTCAAAGGTGGTGTTACAGACAGCAATCACTGAAGTAGTTCAGGAAGGAGAAAAGTCAGTGAGGGTCAGAACGGTGGGATTCGAGCTCTACTTTGGAAGATATGGGGGGGTTAATGAGGAGGAGTTGGATAGAGGTGGGAGATCTTCAGGCCAGGAAACGGCGTGGGTATGGGCACTGTGTGTTTTGGGATACCACAGAGACCTTTCAATTGGAACAGAGTGAGTCAAGATCGAGCACAGAAAAAGGCCAAATTAGACAGGGCCATGAGAGCCAGGCAGAACATCTTGGATTCTGTCTTTGGGTAACTGGGAGTCAGTGATGGTTTCTATAGCTAGAGCTGAAACATGGTTAACATTCACCCTTCCTTACCTAATATTTTCCTCAGATGTTGCCAAACTTACATTGGCAACACTTACATTTTACTTATATTTAATATTTTTCATTTTCAATAAAAATGATCACATATAACATCTAGGTAGATATTTTGACATACTAATACCCTTTGGTTCCAAACTCATTCAAATAATACACTTTTGTCCAAAAAGAGAAATTATAATGTGAGGTTATGAAAAGTCCATTTCCCTCTTAACATTCTTCCTAGCAACTCAGTTGTTTTCATTGGCTTTTATTAAAACAACCTTTGTGTGAACTGGCAATTTGTTTTGTAAATATCAATGAAAGCATATTTCAGAAAACACAGTAATAAAAACCAACCCAATTTCAGAAATACGCTGGCTGCCAGACATCAGTCTTCAGCTCGTATTATAAGTATTTCCAGTAAGTCTTAAATACACATTAACATGAGAAATAGCTTACTGTTTAAGATCAAAAAAGCTGAAAAATCCTTCACTGCCTCTCAAAAATTATTCAAGGGTTCTGTCCAATAAAATGTATTTCCCTTTTTGATAAACTACATTTATAATGGTGCAAGCACTTCAATTCAAGTGAACATTTTTTTTCCACGAAAACCTACTTAGACTCAGTTCATCATCATCCTAGAATCTATATATTCTGTAACTTTATAGATTTAAAAGGGTTGGGATATTAACATTTCAGCAACACCTATCTTGAAGGCTCATCCAATTTCCAAGCCTTTATAAGACTTACAAGCTTTGTTCAAGAACTCCAAGGAAACTCCATTTCAAGTGTGCACAACTCAGCTATGGTCACTAAGCTACATTTAATAACAAAAATATTATCCCTCAGCTGAAGTATAAGGAGAAACCACTATGTTAAAAACTTTCACGTGAGTGCCTCCTGCTTGGCAGCTGAAGTGTCTCTGCGAAGTGGAATGTCTCTGCATGGTTCTCTCCAGGGCCCTGCACAGTCAGCCTCCGTATCTGCCGGGGTGCTTTTCCTCTTCATAGCGAGCCTCCCAGGTGGGTATTATTATCTCCATCCGGCCGAAGGAAAAGAAGGCTCAGAGAAGGTCAGACAGTTGCTCTAGGTCACCCGTCATCCACTTCAGGACCGGAGCTCAGTATCTAGGCCTGCCAGGTCCCAGCACTGCACTTTCTCTAGGAGCTCCTCGCCTTCTTCCCATGTCTGTGCTGCAGGGAGGAGACTGTTTGCCTGCAGCAATGCAATCTGATGCTCGATGGGACCAGATTAAAGAAGCCACGATGATTAGGTTTGAGGCTACAGATGGTGATTGATAGTTCGTGAGCTGGGAGTGAGCATGGAGGGAGCAATGGTTAGGAAAGAGAAGTTGGTTGTTGGTTTGATACACAGGAACGGATGATCCTAGAGTGAGTATAGGCACAGGACCCATGTAAAATTTCAGTGATCAAAAAATGAAGGCTTGGGGTGGAATGAAGGCATCGGAACAGAGAAGAGATTGAAGTGAGAAAATGATAAAAAAACAAGTCAAGAGGACTTAGAGGCAGACTGGATGATTCATAGATGCTCTTTGACTCACAGATGAGCTTTAGTGACTGTGAGAATTACAGTGCCATTGACATCTGGAAAGTTGAAAGACAGAGGTGGTCTCAGATTTTTATGAGCCAACTTTTGGCAGGCATGGCCAGAAAATGCAGCATACTTCCAGATAGCAGAAGTCACTTTTCTGAACTATTCTTGGAAATAGAAAAATAATTTTTTTCCTAATCAGAACACTCATATTTCTATTTGTCCTGCTTAAATGATCTCAGAAAGAAGCCAAAGAGTTGAATATAAAAAGAAAATGCTACAGCCTGTGTCTCTCCTAAATGTCTAAGAGTCAGAGGATGGCAAATATAAGGATAATGTCTAGTTTCGGGTAAAATAAGTACCCTTTCCATTTTAATTTATTGGTGTCAAGCAACACTTTGATCTCAAATTTAAGTACTAATCAAATAACTTTTCAATAGACATTTCTTAAATAACTTGTTCTACTCTAATAATACCTACCTCATAACACTATATGGGGATTGACATAAGATCAAATATGTACCATTTTGTTTTATTGCAAGGTTTATATAAAATGCTATAATTGCCATATCATAACTTAATCATTTTGTTAAGGAGGAAAGATTAGTGAGAAAAATCTAAGATTTGGTCCCTCAGGTGCTAAATCACTACATGTCTTTGGGACAGACCTTGAAATGTTTGAATCCTTGGTTTTATACAAGGGGGCCGGTTAGCCGAGATGCCCTGGGAATCTCCACCACTGAGCATTGTGAAGGAATGCCCTCCTATGTATAGTATCAGTTCATGTCTTTGATGCGAATATTATTACTGTGGCCAATAGAGGACACCTTGAAAGTTGCATAAAAAGATTTTAATTTTCATGACACCTAAGTATCTTTAACTTGCTAATGCTGCTGCAAATCATCAATATAATGTTCATGTCACATACAATCCCACACTAAGATGTATTTTGATCATCTTACTGTCAAAGTACCGAAATATTTTCTTTTTATCTAGTTGGAGGTGTGATATTTCACACCTATTAATAAGCTCAATGTTTTGGTACATGATAGCAAAGTTAGTATATGACCATTTCATTGACAGAATTAATTTAGGCGCAACGTACACCCAGAAGTAGTCTAATTTAGATTTTTTTGTCTCTCAATTTAAATGTGCCACATTTATTTAAAGCACATATCAGTCTCCTTACCTAAAATAATCATCCCCCCTTCATTCTACCTGCTCAAATTTTACCCATTCTTTAGGACCCAGCTAAAGGCAAGTATTTTACAAAGCATTTCCTAACTATCCCAGCCCATAGTCATCTTCCTAACCTCTAGTCTCTATCTAATTTGGTGCTCAGTAAAAGACTGCCTTGTATTATTTGCTATCATTTTATGTTTTAGAACCAACTAAAATGTACTAAAAAATTGACAATTATTCCCACCAGAAAGGACGGCCCAAAATAGTTATACAAGGTAAATTGACTAAAACCAAATTGTGAACTTGTTGATTCTTGTCAAAGTCTAGTGCAACTCGATATGAACATCAGTTCAAAATGACTATTCACTCAAATTATTCAATCAGTCAGTTCTAAAAACTGGCTTATGGAAGACTGGGAGGTAGGACCTGTCTCTTCCACCCCCAACACACACACACACACACACACACACACACACACACACACACACACACACACACCACATACTCTGTAGCACACACATACTCAACCACACACACTGGAGCACAAATTTATACATGAGTAGCAAACTATGTAAGAGAAACTCCCTGGGAACTGAAGCAATAACATTTTTTGAGCACCCATTTTGCTGAGCCCTGTGGGTAAGGAATTCACACATCTACAGTCATCTTTAACCCAGATTCAGAGTCTATTACAGTCCATTACATTGGTGGTTAGGGCGCGCCTCCGAGCATCGGCCTGCTGGGTTAATCTGGGAATTTTCCTCTTGGGTCAGACATGAAACCAAGATGAGAAAAAAATATGAGCTGAGGAGGAGGGCAGCTGTCATCCTCCTGCAATAAAAACCATGTATTCCACCAAACTGAAGAAGTTCACTCTTTGTAGTTGAAACTGCACATTACTTTGAGTTCAAATTCTTTCTATTAATATATAAGATTTATTGAAATTACATTGTTTGAGCAGGAGCAAGAAGGTGGAATATTATTTCAGGTTTTCAAGCCATCAGGGAAAATAGTTCCTTTAGGTTTTCCATTCAAACTAGGAAAATTACGGCTGCATATTTGCAACACTGAAGCTAATGCAGTGTCAGCACCTCCATCACACCCCGTTGCGCAGCAGTTTATAACTCACGCAGAGTGTTCCCTCCAAGCCCGAACTTGGCCTATACAATCGCAAAGAAAAATGCGGAAAAATTATTCTGGCTAGTGTTGACTTATAAAAGCAAAAGAGAGGGTGCTTTTACAGAGTATTTTGGAAAATATCTTTGAGGATTTGAGACTATAAAGGGGAATTACTGAGTCGACACCCTTCATTCCTAAAGTTACAGAAATAACTAAAAATTACATGATGTCACGTCAGCATCAGCAGCATCTTAACCACTTTCCTGACAGTCTTCACCAGGTGGAAGTATGTATCAGACAGAATTACTATTCATCAAGAAAAAAACAATTATAGCGGAAAATAAGGACAAATAGGTAGAAATTTCTCCTAAGAGACATCCTACGTCTTTAGGTACATTTCCCCTTTAAGCGTAGCTCTCCAGTGCACTGCACACACACATGCAAAATAAAAATATATTTTTTCCAATTGGAAAAAATATGTTTTCCCGCAAATCAACCTTCCTCCTTCCAAGTGTTATCTTGGACTCAGAGACAACTTCGCGTTGAAGCGGATTTCCAGGGGCAGGTGACGAGCCCAGCTCACGGGCGGCGGGCGGCTCCGCGGCGGGGGTCACCCATTGCCTGGCGCCCCTGGGGCGCCCCGGGGTCACGGCAGCCAAGCCCTGGTCGCTGACCACCTGCGGTGCCTTCACGACGCACCACAGCGCCGGCTGGCGGCACCGGGGCGCTGCGGCGCCAGGCACCCTCGGGCGGAAGCTCCCGGACGGAGAACCGCGGCTACCCGCGCCCCGTCTGCTCGCCCCCCGCCCCCCGCACTCACCACAACCTTCCCATAGGCCAGGCCACAGGTCATTTCACGGAATGTCTGTTCTCCACAGGTCGGGAGGGAGGCAACTCCAGACAATTGTGGGGTGCCGTCGGGCCGGCGTCACTGAAGGGTCCTCAAGGGCCGGCGGCACCCCTGGGTCCCCCACCGCGCACCGACTCCCCTTCCTTTTGCCTTAAGGCTCCCTGTCCAGCGGAGGCTCCCTGCGAGGGGCACCCCCAGGCCTGGGGGAAGGTACCGAGGGCGGCTTTGGGGAGCGGGCAGCTGCAGCGCCCGCGGGCGGGGCGGGGCGCGGCCGGGGTGCGCCGGGCCCAGGCTCACCTGATTGAAGTGCGCGGCGATGAGCGACGGCTCCCACGCCTTCGAGTTGATGGTGGCCGAACCTCCTTTCTCTTTCTTGGGGGCCATGCGAAGGCCGGAGGAGAGCTGGCCTCTGAATTAGGAGCCGGCCGGGACTAAGCGTCCCTGTTGCCCTGGCAACCGAAGCCACGCGGGTTCCCTAACGGCGGGTTTCCCAACGCCCGCGGCCCGCCTGCGCCCCAGGCGCCGGGCTTCCGGTCAACGGCTTCCGTCGCCATAGCAACCGAGCTCCTGGCCCGCGGGTGAAAGCTCCGGGCTTCGCGGCAGGAGAGCCGGGCCGCGGAGGAGACGGCGAGGGCCGACCAGGCCGCTTTCCTTTCTTCACCAGCTTGGACCCTCTGCTCCTACTTGGAGCCTTCTGTGGCCCGCGGCGTTGTCTAGAAACTCAGCCCCTGGAATCCGGGCCACGACCTCCCGCCAGGACTTCTTCCATCGGGGGTAACCCAGGATGGAGAACTGACCCCGCAGGAGGCGACCCAAGCCGGGTTTCGCCTCCGCTCGCACCTGTCCACATGCTTCCTTTTGTGAAGCCACATGTGCCTCCAGCCTCTGCTTTCATCTCGGTCCTGCCTCCCAGGGCCCTTCCGCAGGGGTCCAGTAATTCCTCCGCGAGGGCCTCCGTGGAACTGTAGAGGGGCCGGTCTCTTTCTGAATCTCCTCCTTTGCCTGAGCAGACCCAGTTCCTTCAGCTGTCCTGCACCGTCAGCAGTGTCTTTCAAATACTAAAACATCCTGGTCAGATTGGGTCCCCAAATAGTAATAAAGTAACAATAATGCTAATAGCACAGCTCTTGTGTCTTGAACACTGGTTATATCCTGTACAGCACAGTTGTATCATTTAGTTCTTACAACCACCTTATTTCAAGCCCCATGGGGCGTGACTGAGGGCACCAGGATTAGAATGTAGCTATATCTGAGTCCCAGATCCAGTGTGGTCACCCTCTGCACTACCACCTACACTGTTTCAGGCCTTCCAAAAAGAACAGATGTCCCCTTCTGGGCCTAGACTTACTTTATTTTTTATTGCAATGAGACAAATTTGAGAGTAAAATTTCTGATGATGCCAGAGGGATGATGCCAGAAAGAGGTTTTCCTGAGCGTCTCCACAGCAACCACCGGGACTGCCACTAATTCATTATCATGGAGTTTTCTCCAAATTTTTGTTCTTCACTAAATGTTTCTTTTTAAGATGAAAACTGTCTTTGGATTATGGCTTGGACATAAAGATTAATCTGTTGCAGACAAAAATAATAAATGATTACATCATTCTGAATTTTGATCATAATTACTCTCATAGGTTTAAACAGCTTGGGAAAGAAGTCCTGCACTTTTATTAGAAAAGCAGTAAAGAAAACTGTTGGCCTTCCAGTTATGTTCTACAGAAAATTTAACGATGTTTATGTACGTCATGCTATGTTACTAATTTTCTTCTTGAATGTAAATGCATGTTTAAAAATAAACATATGTACAGTCAGTTCAGCCACACCACCAGCAGATGATTAATAAAATAGGCTGCAGATAAGAAAGAGAAACAAAGAAGAAAAAATAGGAGAAACATGTAAAATTAAGTATTATTTTAAATTGTAGAGACAGTGCCACTAATTATGTCTTCCAAGCGACAGCTCTCCAACCCCAATTTTGGTAGCAATAAAATGTTTGTGACATTTATTGTGGCAAAAACTAAAGCTGTTCAATAAACATTTGGTTTTCTTTCCTACTACTGTGAGAGTCAATGCTTTTCAACCTTCCCTGTCCTTAGGTGTGAGAATGTGATTGAGTTGCAGTCGGCGGGACATGAGCACAATGCTGTACTGCCACAAGCACGCCTGGCCCATGAGAACAGCCCCCAAGCCTTGTTCACGCTCTTCCCCCATCTGCCCAGATACTGGGGCGACAGTGAAAGCTGCTGTGGCAGAGAGCACTTTCCCCGACCGTCATCCTGCCCTCCACCAAAGGCATTTGCTTGGGTCTGTTAATTGGATGAGAAATACATCTTAATATTCTTAAGCTGCTGAAATACTGGGATTTGTTATACAGTTACCCTAAATAATCTAACATTTTTGATCACTTTCATATGAGAATCAGCTTAATACATCTCATAAAACAACCTTGTCACTTTCCAGTAGGCAGGACTCAACGCTAATTCCTACTGTGAGAAGCACACGGATCTAATCCCTGCCTTTAGGGAGGTATTACCCACCCGATTGCACCCCTTACCTGGCCTTCTGTTTATACAGTACATTCTTGAACTTTTTTATCAAGTAAATTTCTTACTGGAAGAAGTGGTTTTCATATTAAAGTAATACAATAAACTAGTCTGCTGATGTCACAAACATAAAAAATTTTGCCCATTTTTCAGATGAAAACAAGATCCATTGCCTAGACATCTATATATATAAATTATAATTTAGCAAACGATTGAAAGGAATAGAACATATTTTAAAAGCCAAAAATCAGGAAGAGTGTATTTCCCATATAATCTTTTATACTTTTCTTTGTAAGTTCCTACCAGAACAAATTTAAACATAGAAGGTTTTCAAAAATTGATTTAGATAATTTTTTAATACTCACCTGAGGATATGTTTTTATTGATTTTAGAGAGAGAGGAGGGGAGGAGAGGGAGAGAGAGAGCAGTGTCAATGTGAGAGAGAAACATTCATCAGTCACCTCTGGTATGCTCCCTGACAGGGGATCTGCTGGGGATTGAACCCACAACCTCTGTGTGTGCCCTAACCGGAATCGAACCCCTGAACCTTTGGTGCATAGGACAAAGCTCCAATCAACTGAGCCACACTGGCCAGGGTTGATTTAGATAATTTAAAATAAGGGTTTTATTACAGAATGTTTTTTGCCTAGTTTTGGCCTTTTTCATTATTCTAGGGTAAGTGGTACTCTTGGTAATTTATGACACAAAACGGGAAGACATTATTCAGCAACCAAATTTATAGGGGGTTTCATCATAGAATTGGTCTGTTTAATTTCAGAGAATAGGTGTGAATGACAATATTCATAGTTTTAAGAAGCGAGAGCCATTTAGCTAAAAAGGGACCCTGCCAAGAATAGAAAAAAAAGCATTACCATCTGTCAGACATTTATGCTTTTTTGGTATAATAAATTGTTTCCCCCACTAAATATAAGTTGAAACTTTATAAGCATATACTTTACTACATAAATTTTCCCATATGTCAGTGGCTAAAACAAAACTATACTATTTGGAGAATTTTCTTTCACATTGGCAGGCTTATTCCTGGTTTGTTCAATTTTGCTTTTCCAGTAAGATTTTGCATTTAATATTGTTTAGCTTACCAATGATTGTCTACTCTTGAGGACGTGCTGCTTTTTTAGGATACTATGATTGCTGAATAAAGTTTTTTTCCAGGTTTATACTTTAATCTTACAGTATTCGGTAAACTCCTACTCAGGTGTGATGTCTGAGGCATTATTTCTCATACTTGAAAAGGTCTAGCCAGCTATTGATGCATCCAGATTTCTACTGCTATCAGGGATCAGGAGCTACGGACCAGCTCACTCCCAGGCCAAGATTCCAGGTACTCAAAGTACACTTAGCTGCAGCAATCCGCTTGCCTCTGGCTAGGAAAGCTTCACAGATGCTCACTACATCTAAGAACGCCTCTCACTGTTTGTTTGTGTTATTTACCGTCACGATCTTTGTGTTTATAACCTTCAAAGTAGAATGTTATAATGCGCCATCCTTGAGTTTTTATTGTGTGTGATGCAGAAGGCTTGATCTCTTTCAGCTACAAGGTCCAAAACATATGGAGGGTATTACACCTGCATTTTACGCTCAGCATTAGCTTCCTATTCAGTTGTGAGTGCAATTTAAAGTGTTGACTTTAATCTTTAAAGCCCCTCATTGTTTAGAAGCCAGTTACTCCAGATATCACGTCTCTCCCTATGCATCATCATGGCAATTAAAATCAGCTGCAGTACTTGCAGTTCCTAATCCCCAGTGAACTGTGGGGAGCCTGGGAGTATATCGCTCTCTAAAGAAGAACTTCCCTGAGATTCCTCTTTCTGTCAATGATAAAAGCAATAATTGGAGTTTATAGTTTTGGCCTTGAATGTCCTGTCATATGTCTGTAGGTTTCTGGAACTATTATTAAGTGCTGTTGATTTAATTTTTATGTTATTTTTGTGTTATTTGTGGCCAAGAGTTTAGAATACCAAATCTACCTTTTAATGAATCAGAAAAATAACAGTTGTGTATATTAAAAATAGAAAAAGCTGAAATTCATCTGTTTCATATTTGTTAGTGTGGGAGTCTTCACTCCAGTATTCTCCCACTCAAGTTTTTCTTCGAATCTAATTTTAAATACTTTCAGTAAAGGGATTTGCCATAAATACTTTGGGGACTATTTCGAAATCCATAACTCATGGTAAGGCATTTCTCTAAATGCTTAGCTAAGTGTTTGATTTCTTAATGTTTTATCAGATGTCTGTGATTTCAGAATTGTGCTATGTGAACTAGTAACTTTCTTTTTACTGTATACCAGGTTCAAAAGCTATTGTTGAGGTGAACCTGCACCAAAGCATATTATGCCAGACCATGGAGTGATCTTCAGGGGAGAAAAGATGATAGGTAACAGGGCCTTGAGAAACTGGTAGCCTTATGTATAATGGTTTAAACAAAGAATGGCATCTGCTACTTTTCTTACTCCTCCCTCAACTTCTCTCTTTCTCTTTCCCAGCCTGACCTTCTCTGACCATCAAAATTCCTTTAAAAATACAGGGCATGACTAGGAAGATGTCTGAATGACTTCCAAGGAAGTCAATCTCTGACTATAATCTTGTAAATATTAAATGCAGTTATAAATAGTTACCTTTTCTATTGTATGTATGCCAATCCATGTTTCCGTGAATTAATTTTGCTTTTGCTGGCTTCCAATTTTTATGAAATATTCTGGTGTTAAATGAGCCCAAATTAAGACTATCTGTAGGATTCTATACTGTTCCACTTTCTGAAAAGGGGTATTATTCAGTGGAACTAATCTACTTCATTTCCTCTTACATTTCAAACTCATAGATTATTTGTTTATCCAAGTCAACAAGAGTATATAACATTTGTAAACATTTATGCACCCCAAATAGGAACACCTAAGTATATAAAGCAAATATTAACAGACATAAAAAGAGAAATTGACAGCAATACAATAATAGTAGGGGATTTTTATACCCCATTTACATCAATAAATAGATTATCCAGACAGAAAGTCAACAAGGAAACAGTGGCTTTAAATGACACATTAGATCAGATGGTTTAATGGATATTTGCAGAAATTCCACCCCAAATCAGCAGAGTATATATTATTTTCAAATGCACATGGAATATTTTATAGGATAGACCACATATTAGGTCACAAAACAAATTTAAGAAGACTGAAATCATATCAAGCATCTTTTCTGATCACAACAGTATAAAACTAGAAATTAACTACAAGAAAAAAACTGGGAAACACACACACACACACACAAACATGTGGAGACTAAACAACATGCTATTAAACAACCAGTGGGTCAACAAAGAAATCAAAGAGGAAATTAAAAAATACCTTGAGACAAATGAAAATGAAGACACAATGTTCCAAAATCTCTGAGATGCAGCAAAAGCAAGTCCTAAGAGGGACATTCATAGTGATACAAGCCAACCTCAAGAAACAAGAAAAATCTCAGATAAATAATTGAATTTTACACACAAAGGAACTAGAAAAAAAAGTCAATAGAAGGCCAAAGTTAGTCTAAGAAATAAAATAATAAAGATAAGAGCAGAATAAATGAAATAGAGACAAAAATAGTAGGAAAAAAGATCAATTAAACTAAGAACTGGTTCATTGAAAAGACAAATAAAATTGATAATCCCTTAGCCACATTCATCAAGAAAAAACAATAGAAGGCCCAAATAAATAAAATCATAACTGAAAGAGGAAAGGAGAAGTTACAACTGATACCACAGAAATACAAAGAATCATTAGAGACTACCATGAACAATTATACACCAACAAATTGGACAACCTAGAAGAAATGGATAAATTGCTAAAAAAAGTTCAAACTTCTAAAACAATTTAGAAGAAACAGAAATCTGAATATATCAATTACTAGCAATTAAATTGAATCAGTAATCAAAAACCTCCCAACAAAAGTCTGGGACCAGACAGCTTCAGAGCTGAATTTTACCCAACATTTAAAAAAGAGTTCATACCTATCCTTCTCAAATTATTCAAAAAAAAAATTGAAGAGGAATGTATGCTTCCACACTCATTTTATGAGGCCAGCATTACTCTGATACCAAAACCAAAGACACTACAAAAAAATAAATAAATAAAGAAGACAAAAATTATAGGCCAATATCACGAATGAACACAGATGCAAAAATCCTCAACAAAATATTAGCAAACCAAATTCAACAATACATTAGAAGTTATCCTACACCATGATACAGTGGGATTTAGCCCAGGGATGCAAGGATGGTTCAACATCTGCAAATCAAGCAATGTGATATACCACATAACAAAATAAAGGACAGAATCACATGATCATCTCAATAGACATAGAAAAAGCATTTGAAAAAATTTCACCATCCATCTAAAATAAAAACTTTCAACAAAGTTGGTATAGAGGAAACATACTTCAATACAGCAAAGGCCATATGTGACAATCCCACAGCTAACATCACATTCAATGGTGAAAAGCTGCAAGCTTTTCCTCTAAGATAAGTAACAAGACACGGATGTCCACTCTCTCCACTTTTATTCAATATAGTATTGGAAGTTCCAGCCACAGCAGTTAGGTAAGAGAAGAGAAATAAAAGACATCTAAATTGGAAAGGTAGAAGTAAAACTGTCATTACTTTCAGATGACATGATACTATATGTAGAAAATCCTAACAACTAAAAAACTATGAGAGCTAATAAATGAATTCAGTAAAGTTGCAGAACACAAATGTAACACAAATGTGCTACATTTCTATATGTTAGTAATGAAGTAACAGAAAGAGAAATTAAGAAAACAATTCTATTTGTAATTACATCAGAAAGAATAAAACACCTAGGAATAAATTTAATCAGAGAGGAGAAAGACTTACACTCTGAAAATAATCCATTAACTTTTAAATATGCTTTCTTAAGTTTCTTCTGCCCTTCAAATGTCCTTTGCCTGATCTGGGACATCCATCTTCTTCTCCTCTTGGACATCAGAGCTCCTGGTTCTCAGTCCTTTGGACTCAAACTGGGACTTACACAATTGGCTCCCTTGGTTCTCAGGCCTTGGGGTTTTGACTGGAACCACTCCACTGGCTTTCCTGAACCCCCAGCTTGCAGACAGCAGAGTGTAGGACTTCTCAGCCTCTATAATCTCGTGAGCCAATCTCTCATAATAAATCTTTCTATATATCTATATATCCTATCAGTTCTTTTTCTCTGGAGAACCCCAACACATTAATCTTTAAAAGTAAAAGATTTTTTTAAATTACATTTTCTAGTAGTTTAATATGCAGTAAATTCTTTGAAAAAGAATTTTCAACACACAGTTTTATTTTATGCATTTTTTTTGCTATCTTTTTTTAGATATCAACAAGCATTGGCCTCTACGTGAAGTATAAAAATCTTTACGACACTGGCATCTTTTATGTTTTTACAAAGTTTAAGAAAGGATTTTATTGAAACCTAAAGATTCTTTCTAGTAAGAATATAACAGAATACTTTAACTATGTTTTGTGAAGATGTAAGTCTGAAAAAGGAGCAGTGATTCCGTAATATTAAGGAATAGGTCCCGTACTCCATTTCTGTCCCCTGCTGAATGCACATTCTCAGAAAACTTCCAATGAAAGCTCCACATTATGGCTGATATAAACAAATATAAGCAAATAATATAAGGTAAAAACAACAAAAAAACCCCACACACTTGGAGTCAGACATGAGGAAGAAAAGGAAGATTATAAAAACCTATTCAAAATTAAAATAATTTCAGCCAATACACAAGTCAATCAGCAGAACAAATGCTGCTTTTAGAGGTCACGCATGAGGCTGCTTTCTCTGCCTTGTTCCATTTCTGAATGAATCTATTCAGGTCTTCCACCATTTCCTTTGCAGGAGCCAACTGCTTCTGACTTCACCTACCAAAATAATGGCTTCATTGACTCTTTCTCATATTTCAGCTCTCTACTATATTAAACAAACCCAAACCTCATTCTTTGTCTATGATTTGATTGTTGGGTTTCGATTTTTCTTTTGTGCAAAGCAGTGCCTTCAAATTCTCCTGCAATTTTCCTTATGCCCCGTAGGCTGGCTATAGTCTCTAGGCTTCTATTTCTGTTCACAATCAAGTTATACAATTCATCAATCTTTCACGTTTTAAAACTTTTATGATTATTTTTGAGTAACAGTATGCGCTTCACCTGAGCCAGCTGTCATAATCCTGTAGAGAGTGGCCATTTTTCTGTACTATACTTCTGGGTAATAGTCATTGCCAATTTATCCCACTAAATAAATTCCTTGTTTTATTAAAATTGTTTTTATAAAGCTTAAGTTACTCACAGTTGTACTCATAATCTCTTCTCCCCCACACCCTTGACTCAGGTAGGAGTTTGAAACACTATTAATCTATTTGTTATCACAGTTTCCCGAACTCCACAATATTAGCCTTTTAACTTGCCACATGCTCATTCCTCAACACAACAGAGACTTATTAAAAACCAGAGAATCAAATCTGAGTGCTGAGAGGCACTTTCAGAGATCATCTTATACTAAGAAGACAAAATTCTCTCTCTGGGGTTCAATTCCTTGCCCCAGCCTTGCAGGCTGTGTGACAACCTCAAGCAGATTACTTAACCCCGTTGCTTCAGTTTCTTTATGAAACAGAGGCTGGGAAGAGGACATTTGTAATAGTGTCAAAACTAAAAGTAAAAATAAAGAAGAAACAAAAAGATGATGGTGCAACATGTAACCTCTTTCCTTTTAAATTGATTAACCCCACACTTAAGATATCCTATCTGGTCAGTTGGTGGACGTCTGGTCATTGTTTTACCATATGCAGCTTCATGTGTGTTTATATCATTCAGGAAGAATCATTTTTCTATGTGAATTAGTTTTTCCCCACTATTTTTTTATTGTTGACATTATTGCAGATGTCTCCCATTTTCCCCCTCCACCCATTCGCCCTGCCCTGGCCTTCAACACATTGTTGTCTGTGTCCACGGGCTATGCATAGACGTTCTTTGGCTAATCTCTTGCAGCCCCCTCCCTCGCCCCTCCCATCTCTGTTACTCTCTAAAACATATGACCATAGGAATATCCTCAGGAAGAGCCAAAGGTGATGATGCCCCAAAGAATTTGAAAAATAGTGTAAGCCAAAAATGCAACAGAAGGATCTTCCAAGGGAGATGAAATACATCTTCCAAGCATAGAATCAATGTCATTGCCATCAAAGACAGTATCTACCACATGAGAGGAATACTGAGCACACATGCAGAACATAGGAAATCCTCCAGTCAAAGGTCATACGCTAATAGGCAACGAACTGCAGAAAATCACTTACTGGGGGAACAGCATAGACATAAAATGCAGATCTGAATGGAACCACACTCTGGGTTTACTCCCTTTCCTGCCGCACGGGGCCCTACGCTGCCTTTGGGAAGTGAACGAAGCACTAAGAAGTACTGAGGAGGCACTTGGTGGATAGTGACAGATGGAGTGGGCTCCTGGCAGAACGACGACCCTGTGCACTGCATGTCCTGAGCATCTTGAAGTGGGAGAAAGCAAAAGAGGAGAGCACAAAGAGCCAGAGGAGGAGGGTCCCGGGCTTAGACTTTCCAGAACAGAGACTAGTTGTGGCAACCAGATGGAAAGACGTCTGGGAGCTCGTTTGGATTTTCTTTGATTTAATAAGGGAAGTCAATTTTGGCTTGATTCAGAGCCCCTTTATAATTGCAGCCCCCCTCCTCCCCACGTTTGTATCCAGTGACAATATGGAATGATGGAAGATCTTTATATTCAACTTCCTGTCAAACTTCCTCAACCGAAAAATATCTGACTGTTCTCAATGGGCTGCATTTCCAATGCCCAGTGAAAGGCTGATGTAAAAAGATCCCTTCTGAAAATAATCTACTTGAAAACCGCAAGTATAATAAGAATAGTTTTATACTTATTAAATTCTATTCAGCAGCCCAGGAAAGGATAAGGGATAGATATTTTCCAAACCTCCTAAGTTAAAATCCAGAATGTTCCCAGTTTTATGTAAAATAGAATTTGCCGTTTACTTTACTTACCTTTGTCATTCTCATTGGACCTTAAGATCCGCAGATGACATGTACTTTGCACAACTTAAACTTTACTGTTGGAATTCAAGCTGAAATACGTATGCGTGCTGCAACTTTGCTTTGCAGACCTTCCGAATACTTATACTCAGCTAAAATATCCAATCCAAAATGTGTGGCTCTGAAACCACGTGTGTATCATCCCTCCCAATGCATTGCGTGTAGTCACATGATTCTGATTAAAATAAAAATTCTGATTAAGGTTGGAAGTTAAAATGAGGAGACTGTTTTGGGAGTTGGCAGAGGGGTACCAGACACCAAAAAAAAAAAGTAGTCAAAATTACTGATTCTTGCTTCTGCAATTTTTCCCACATATACTCTGAAAAATATCACGTACTCCATGGCACCAACAATAGAGTATAAGAAGCTTCCATAAAACCAACATTACCTTAGTGCTCAACACAGCCAAACATCAATAAATGGTGGCCATTATTGTTTTCACTTCATTATTATTATTATTGGCCTAGTAAGTAGAGGTTATCAGTAACTTGAGCTGACAGTCTCTGCTAAACACCAGCTCACACATACAAAACGCCATCGCTGTGATCCCTATTATTTTACTCTGGCCACCTAATGCTTCTGGTTCGTCTGCTATATTAGACAGAAACCTCTCCTATTCTATTTCTTTCTTCTGATTTCTCTCTTGCTCTTCCTGCCTTTCTGTGTCTGTTTTTTCCCTTTCGAGGCTGCAGGCTTTGGGAAATGAAATGAACCCTCTGCTGGGTGAAGAAGAGGTACATCCTGGGTGGGACAGCGCATTCTGAAAAATGCACCCAGGAACCTTGAACAGTCAGCCAGCCTGTGCACTGGAGCCACGCCTGGGGCCCCGGGCACTGGGGGGAGGCTGGGGGAGGCTGGGGGGAGGCTGGGGGGAGGCTGGGGGGAGGCTGGGGGGAGGCTGGGGCGAGGCGGGGGCGAGGCGGGGGCGAGGCGGGGGAGCCTGCAAGGGGCCTGAGCAAGTGCGCCCACGGAGCGCTCGGGCAGGGCCTCGCCGCCACGCCCGCTGAGCAGGTCCTTGAAGGCCTCCCAGGTGTAGCCAGACGCGAGGCCTAATCACGGCAAAGTGCTCCCACATGTTCCCGCCCAGGGACGAAGGCGCGGCGCCCCAGCGGGCCGGGCGGGGCAGAGGTGGAAATGAGGACCGGCGGAGGAAGGGGAAAACAGAGGCGCTGCCAAGGTAAAGAATTCATTAGAGGAAAGTCGTGTTGTGACCTCCACGATGAAGATGAGTGAAAATTCCTGTACGATTTAATATTCCGTGGAAATATTCCAAACCACACGCTCTCCGGGCGGACGGGGCCCTGCGCGCAGTTGCAGGGAGGCTCGGCTGCAGCCCGAGCGCCTGTGTGACAGGCTGGCGGGGCGGCGGCCGGGCTGGCGCGGGCCGCGAGGGCGGAGCCTGGGCGGGGCGGAAGGCCTGGCGGCCGGGAAGTGTCCGTGAGCAAGGACAGCGTCCTAGAGGGGCCACACCAGCCACAGGGCAGCCTTACTTGCTAGGACAGAGGTGTCATCAGTTCACATTATTTTCTCCACCTCGCTCAGGTAGTCAGATTAGTCCAATGGTTTTTCAACTTAAAAAAACAAAGTATTAGCCCCGGTTGGCGCGCTCAGTGGTTAGAGCATCGGCCCGCAGGCCAGAGGGTCAAGGGCACATACCTGGGTTGCAGGTTCAATTCCTGGCCCTGGCCGGGGTGCATGCAGGAGGCAACCAATCCATGTGTCTCTTTCGCATCAGTGTTTCTCTCTCACTCTCTCTTTCCCCCTCCCTCTCTCTCTTCCACTCTCTCTAAAAAATAATGGAAAAACATCCTCAGGTGAGGATTAAAAACAAAAAAGTATTAGAAACCCTTTCTTAAGAACAACTCATGAGGCAATGGCATCCCTCTGGAAAACAAAAACACAGATCTACTTTAAAATCTCACACATAAAAAATATATCTGCTCTGGCTAGAAGTTAGAATGGGGTCCTGGATCCTTGCCCACTAGCTGCTCTCCTCTTGGGCAAACCGACCCTTAAAGGCTTCACAGAGGAAGCGTGGAAACTCTAGTCCGACTCCTTCAGTTTGCAAATGAGGAAATGGAGATGCTGAGATTGAGGGAGTTGTCCACATGCCCGTAATTAATTCGGGGATGAGTTAGGGTTCCAGTCATATTCTTCTACAACCTATCTCAGTGCATTTTCCTAGCCCTAGGCTCAGAGGTATTTGCTCTCGGAATAGAGAGGTTTAAAGTGATGTTGTGTCTTATCAGCTAAGAGATACAGGAAGCAGTGGGAGAACTGGAGGAACCAGATGCCCTTTCCTCTGTGGAAGCCCTTCAGGAGGCCTCCATACCTGGTCATCACTGGGCACAAAGTACACATCTGTTGAACTGAACTGAAATGCTGTGGTTTTAGGCAAGAGTCCCTGGGAACCCACAGTCCGTCCAGTCTTGGACTTCCCCTGTCTCAAAGGCACTTGGACTCTGAGGGGTTGTGCCTCTCTGGAATGTGCTGTGCTCCTGGAAGTGGGCCCTGGGCTGCAGACTCAGGCAGATAACCTCAAATTGCTCGTTTACTGTTTAGACAAGCAAGTTCATAACAACTTGCCACATGTCCCAGGTGTGGCCAAGAGGACCGGAGCAAAGCCTTGCTGGGATTTTTGTTGAGCTGTAAGTCTCCTTCCAAGTCAAAGAGGAATGATTGGTTTGGCACACTAATATTTATTATGAGTTATAAAAAATGTCGTTTGAAGATTCTTGCTGAGCTGCTGATTTCCCCAAGGCATTCTGAGTCGGGTCCTTTATCTCTCCTTAACCCTACTTCGTTCCCTGAACCATCAAGAGACGCGGATGCCTGCTGAAGTCATCAAGGTATGATGAGACTCCTCACTAAACATTCCTTCTGCTCCCTCACACTTGCCAAATCCCTTGCTTTTAGGTGAGACCATGAGACTAGTCCTGACTAATGAAATGTGAGCTGAGATGGTGAAAAAAATCACGTGCAAATCTCCAGGCTCTGCCTCACAGCTGCCAGCACTTTCCAGATGGTGAGGCTCTCATCAGACTGGGACCTGAGTCACGTTGGTAAGCGGAGTGCCCTCCCTCGTGAACCCAGGCTGGACATATGTTATGAATGAAATATAAACTTTTGCTGTTTTAAAGCCACCGATATTTCAGGGCTAATTTGTTATGTAGCATAAACTAGCTAATCAAGACTGATGCAGAAGAATTTGGGTAAGAAGCAAGGAAAGTCTGAAGAGCTGCTCTGGCAGGAGCTACACTGAAGAATTCTCTTTAGATCAAGGAGTCTCAAGGTGTCAAGCAGCGGTGTGCCGGAGCTGGCTCATACCGGCTTTGAACAGGTGATTCTGCACGTCTTTCCTAACTGCATTCAGTGACGTCACCTTGGTAACTTGTAATTAGCCTGAGGGGAGTATTTATACCACAGGAATGGGCAAATGCTACAAGCCATGGCATTTTTCCCCCTTGGAAAACTGGTTGTTAAGTATTTGTTAAATATTCAAGTCTCTGCAGACAGATGTAAGGTCAGAGTGGGAAATGGGACAGGAGAGTCTTCAGTAAATAAAAATCCCTTAAAGTCCTTAATTGTTACATCTTTCTGTAAGGTGGAAATTTGGTAGAGAGATGCCCTGTTAGATAGGTTTCTTCCAAATCATATAAGTGGCAGTCAAAGTAATGTTTTTGCCAGCATAGCCTCAACATCAGAATTCTAAGCTCATTTTATTTCAGTGGTTGCCTTTGCACAAGAAAGAATGTCAGCCATCTTTTACTTTTAGGTACTCAATTCAGCATTCTTTCTCCCCTCCCAGCATTCTGTTTTATTTTTAAGAAGATAGTTTCCATGTATTTCTTTCCTTATTCTTACCACTATCCTTTTTTCAGAAATACAAACTGAATAGATTTAAATTTGATTTTGTTGAGAGTTTGGTAAATGTCAAAGCCTAATGAATTATCATTTTATTAAATGATATTTAACATATTTGCTTGAGGGCTCCAAACATGAAAGATTTAATTCTTAATATAATACCTATATTTGCAAATATATACATAAGTACTACTGATAAGAATCTCCTTACTTTGCACACTCATGACCATCCCCACTCCTTACAGTAGTCCTAGCTCTAAGAACTGTACAGAGGAGAAGTGACCAAGAGACTGGCAATGCCATCTGTCCCTTGCTCTCCAGAAGCTGAGGGAAAGGTCTTGCTTAGCTAGGTAGTATCACAAATTAATCAACACTCTTCTTTCTAGTTGCATTTCTACTAATTCTTTCTGGCACTTTCCGAGTTATTTCAACTGTGAAATGTGGGTGGTCTGGTGGTGGTGGTAGTGGTGGGTACTTACATACCAACTTAAGAAAAATATCTCATAAAACTTGATTTCTTTTATTTTATAAGGAGTTATAAAATCATTTTGATTGACATATTACATTATTTGGCTTGAATATTAAATATCACTGGTGAGTAGCTCATGTTTCATTGCACTGGCAACTGATATCTGCTAAAAATAAGGTACGAGGATGCTTTTCCAGCTTAGGTCAGTCCGAGAAACAGCCTTGCCCTAACCTTCTTGATCTCATTTTTAAAATGAGGGGTTTGACATGATGACTTATGGGGTCCCTCCCAAGGCAAACTCTCTTTGATTGTACAGGTGTGTCACCCTATCTGACATGCGCAGAGGTGAAAGTATATTCATTTCTGCAATACCAATGAATTGCCTACTAGATATCAACACTATGACAAGGACAGTTAATAAAAGATTCCTGCCCTCAAAGAAATTATAGTTTAATAGGGAAAAAAAAGCTGTAGGAAGCCCATTACCATACAACAGAATAAATGCCACAGTAGAGGGAATAATGGATAGAAGGGAAGGACACGGGATAGGTTCACTTTGAGGGAGGGAGGTAACAGGAATGAGGATGAGAGTGATATTAAGTGTACGGAGGGCTGGAACTAAGGTGAGGCAAGAGAGGCACCGAGAGGGCAAATTTTGAGCAAGTGTTTTCTCTCAGGGTCATGCAAGGGCACTCACCCTAGTCCCGGGCCCTAAGTATGTAACACATGCTTCAGTTTAGCCATAAGAAAGGTGAAGGAAACTGTCCCAGGCAAGGGGAACAGTATGTGCAAAGGCTTCAGGGCAAGAGACAGAACTTTAGGAAATGTAAATGCCTTAGTATTTTGCATTTGGGAGTAGAATTAAGGTTCCAGATGTGAAAGATGGAAGGTAAATGGCCAGCTCATGAAGTACTTTATAAAACATGGTATTTGAGCTTTCCCCTGAGGGAGAAACATCAGGGAAGTGTTTTTGTTTTGTTTTGTTGTTGTTGTTTCTAAGGGAGTAGTATGACTAGATGTGATTTTAGAATATTCCCTCTGGCAGCAGCGTGACAACAGGGTAGGGAATTAGACAGGGAAAAGATGGCCAGACCTGTAGGCTGGTGTTGGAGGTGGGCATGAAGAGACATAAACCAGACAGCTTCGAGAAGTGTTTAAGAGTCTGAACCACCTGGAACTGAGGACTAACTGAGTAAGTTGAGTGTTGAGAGAGAGAGCAACAGGACGCTCAGGGTTTCTGGTTTGAGAAAGTGGGTGGAGAATGGTGCTGGTCACTGAAATTCGGAGCACACCAGAGTGAACAGTGTGGGGAGGAAAGAAGATGAGCTCAGGCCTTGACTGGTGAAGTTTGAAATCTCAGGTCTTCCATGTGGTTGCTGCATGGGCTGGTGCTCAGCAGAGAGATACGGGCATGGATATGGATTGATCAGTCATCCACCAATGAATGATAAGGAGATCAGCGGGATGGATGAATTGCCCCGGAAGGAAGTTGACTGAGAAAAGAAGTCCTAGGGGCTCCTGAGTCCTCTTCAGTAAACCATGACAAAATAAAAGCACATCTTGGGAGCCATCGTTGAGATGTGATGGAGGGTCAGATATGTAAGCGTTGTCTTGTGCTTTTGCTGCAACGGATTTCCAGTCACTAAAGAATGTGTGTTAGTTTGTCGTTAGAGAGGCAGTTGCTGAAGCTGGTGACTTTTTACTCTCATTGCAAAGAAGAGCAGAGGGCCCCTCTCTGCCTTCTGGTTTTGGAGAGCACATCACTGCTCATTTCTGAGCAGAGGGGAAAAGTGGGCAGATGGTAATTTCTCTTCCTCTCGAAGTTACCAAAGCCAAAAATCAGTGACTTTTTTGGATGCTCCTATCTAAATGTTCACACATGAGAGAAAATTGCTTTCTCCAGGAAGTGAGTAATAAATCTCTCTCACAAATAGAAGTCACTACATCCTGAAAGGACAGTCATCAGTTGAGAAGGAGGGAATACAAACAGCATCCCTTCCCTCCATGAAAACTTCTTTCTCCAAACACGAGTCCCTCTCAGACTGTAGAGAGTGCCACTAGGCACACATCTCAGCCTTCTTCAGGAATCACCCAGAAAAATCATTGGCTGTGACCAAATGACCATGGCCAACTGCCCGGGGTGTGAAATGCTTAGTCAGGGTCATTGCTGGAGGGGCTCTGCCACATAAGGCAGGTGGAATGAGCAAAGCAGGCCAAGCACACACAGCTGTGGCCAATGTTTAATGTGAAGGAGAGGGGCTGTGAGACCTAAAATATGAATTAAGGAAAGATTTAAGAGCTCACCATAAGTATGCATTTAAGAAAATTCTAGAATCATCTTGGTTTTTGTTGGTTGAGGTGGTTATGTTTAATTCTCACGAACAGAGTAATTATTTTGACATTCTGTATAATATAGTTTATTGTACTAATATGTCTATCCCCAGAGCAGAAGTATCTCAAACTTAAGCAAGGAATATAAATAAATACTAACATCTGGTAGAGGAGCAGAAGCACATGTGCAGACTGAGGTACATCAAAGGAAAGACCATTATTATCTTGGTGACTGGCTAATGCTGCATAATAAAAACAACTTATAGGAATGGAAATTAATTGTCCAGAGGTGTCAGTTCATATAAAAAGATATCTTGAAAGAAAGAAATGTTATTTAAACAATAAATAATTATAGTGTATATTGCTAACGCTCGTACTGATCAAGGGCGTCAATAGAAGGATCTTTAAGACAGAAATACCAAGTGTTTGGTTCTGTTTGCTGGAGACTGGTTTCCTTAGATGTGGAGAGAGGAGCATCTCTCTGAGATTTTCTCACATAGCATTGCACATGCTGGATAGATTACTGTTCCTGAGCTGATAGGTTACATGTGGTGATTAGTTGACACGTTTAATGCTGTTGTATACACTCAACTTTGTGTCCATAGAACTGCAGAGTTAGAATGATCATGGGACGTGCCACTTTTTAATGCAGGGAGCAGTGGGATGGCCTGATTCCCAGAATGATCCTGCCTGATGTCATGGAAGATGTAGTTATAGACCTTCAAGTCTGAGGTCAGAGAATTGAACAGAATAGTAACAGGACTTTAGATTTATTGATCATAAGTCCAAATGTATTCATTTCCTTTGACATACTGCGAGATAGGAAAGGGTGGCAGGCCTGCTGCTGCAAGAAATTTCTCTATATCTTGTTGATAACTTTTATAGATTCTTTCTGAAACCCTTATAGGCAAGTTATGCAACAGGTACACAGGTGTGATGTCTTTCTTCTAATGATTTTAAAGGTGACAGAAAGTTCAAACCCTGAAGTTTCGGTAGCTTGAGAATTACCTTCACTGTAGAGGGGAAAAAGCCCTTCAGTGTGAATTCTGCAAGCTGAGTACAATGGGTTAGTAGAAAGACTCTGAAACCCTTTCTTCAAAAGTCACAACCTGACTAGGAAGGCTAGTGCTGTTCTAGGCAGTATTAAATCATATAACTGTCATCCCAGTAATTCTGGGTGCTTAGAGGCACAGGGCAGACCCCCAAGCCCCACAGCCGACTCCATAAAGCACTGAAATATAACAAGACTTTTACTGAAGGTCTCTTGAGCAGGTAGCAAAGGAGAGATTTTTTTTAAATTCAGAAAACTTCTTAAACTCTCCTTTTCTTATTTCTCTCTACCAAACTCTAGACCAACTGGCTCTCCTATTTAAGTCCCTCTTTCTCACCCTCTTTTTCCCACTTTCTGAGTGTTTTCTTGTATTCTCAGGATGTAGTAATGTACTTTCTTACACAGCATAACCTATAGCATTCTCTCTGCTTTTTAAGTTCTGCATCTTGGCTTGTGTCTGTCCTCAGCACATTAAGGGATCAACAATATATCAATGTGACAAAGGATCCTCCTTGGCAGGTAAGGGTAGGAAAATATTGTGAATACTTAGGGCTTCTGTGTGCTCATCAACAACATTAAAATGTCATTTATTAAAACAACAGAAGAAATGCCACAAAGCCATATACAACAACTGCTAAATGGGTGACTGAGGCAGGCAGTAAGAGAAGGAATTCTTCACTTTCAGCCCGGGTGATAAAAAAAAAAAATTGATAGGGAAGGTGAACAGGAAGTGGGTCGAACTTGAATTGGGTAAAACAAAAGCACTTTTGGATATTGTAGGTAATCAAATCTTTTAAGAGTGTATCCTAAACATTACAAATGCAAGCTCTTGAAGGCAGAATAATTTGAAAAATGCTTGGGCATACATTAGTAGAAAATAAATATTTGTGGAATAAATATAATCTACATTTGTGGAATATAATTTGTGGAATAAATGAATGTTTGTGAAATGTGTAATTTGAATGTAATCTTAATAAAGATACTAATCCTCCTGAGATACCCTCTACAGCAGTGTTTTCCGGACTTTTTGGACTACCATCACAGTAAGAAATGCATTTTTAATTTGTACGTATAGTCTATGTGTGCACATGCATGCATACATGCTCACACACGTATGCACACAAGGTGAAAACTTTATAAAGTAAGCTTATCTTTATACTTGTGAGGCCCTGATAATTTCTACTCTATTCTAGTTCGTGGAAAACAAGGCTGATCCCAGGCCCACTCAATCGATTTCACGGCCTCTAATGAATGTAGACTGTCAGTTTAAGAAATAAACGGCTCTGGAGTAGAGATCAAAACAAAAACAAAATGAAACAAACAAATGAAAATGCACATAGAAGCCAAACAGTTACTATAAGTGTATGCATTTGCCTGGAAATGACAATACCTAGCCTGCGAATAAATTGATAGACTCCTGAAGGACATTTAAAAAGTCTAAAAATAGGAACAACAATTCCCACAGCGAAACAAATACGAAATAAAACAAAATGTATAGTGTAGGCCAAATAAAGCTAGTTTGGGCTTTATTTGACCCAGGATCAGTTGCTTTGTCACTTACGCTCTAGAGTATAGACTGAAAATGACATTTTAAACAAATTGCAATTGTATGAAATGTGAGGGTTTCATTTCACTCTAAGTCAATGAGTTTCCTCATTTACTTTCAGTTTCTTCTCTCTTCAGTCATATTAACAGTGATAGAAAGAATCTGACCTTTTAATAAAATAGAAATGAAATAGAAATATATTAAGTTGAAAATGAGACACACAGATCAATTTATCCAATTAAAAGCTACCCACTGATAAGTGTCCTGTTCCACAGTGTGTGTAACTGTTGTTGTCATTGGGTCATTATAATTTTGTATGTAGCCCACGCTTGAAAATATTTAAAATTCCAATGTTTAAGTTTTCCCTTTTGATATGAAAATATCTTTTCTTTCTTTTAAAGTTCAATTAGGGCTACACATGATCTTAAATTCTGCTTTCTTGTCCCATTTATACACCCAGAGACTGGTTTTTATTTTGCACAGAAATAAATTTTAACTTAAAATAATTTCCACACCTACTTTGTTTGGTTAAAAAGAGTTATGAAACATTAAATTTAATTTATGAAGCCCTCTATTTGTGTTCCAGTCCTCTGCACATACACACTGTGGTAACGCTGTGTCTCTATATGCCAATGACATTAAAGTTTCTGGCAAAACTCAATATGCAATCAATTATCACCTGTCACGAGTGACTTTTAAGATCCAGCCAGATATTTTGGAAATACCGTTTAGCTCCACTGAGAAGAAAAACCTCCCTCCGAAAGTGGTATGGCCCTCATTCTTAAATCTCGAATTCAAAGGAGTTTGGACAACTTTCAGCTTAGTCAACATGAAATTGAGTCCAGGAACTTACATCTTAAAAAACAAATAAAATTTTAGGTATTTCAAAACTGTTTCAAGAATATGCCTGTTGCTTAGAAGAGAAACGATAACAAATTTTTCATCATTTTTTTTCTCTCTGCAGGGAAGCAAGAATCTTACATGCACCAGTTACAGGCCAGTGCCTCTTTTTTTCTTTGCTTTAATGCTTGTTTTTATTTCAGATTCACCCATTGAGAAGAACTGGAATCTGCCTCCTAGGATCCCAATAGTCTTGTATTTCCTTTTTATTTTCTTATTCTTAATTGATTTTCTTGGAGAAAATAAAAATCAATCATTATCCTACCAGCCAGAGAAAAATCACTACTATTCCAACATAATGGCTTTTCTAGGCGTAGACACATATTTTTATTTGCTCTCTCTGCCTGCACACTCATTCCGAAATACTCAGCCGGTGCCCGGCCAGGATCATGCACCACTTGGCCCTGCTGTGTGTAGTCTGGGGGAACCAGTGGTAATAAACTGAAATTGTTCATGTATAGACATAGAAAGCACAGTCTGTTACTTGGTGACAGCAGCGTTCACCTAATAGCAGAGAGGTCAGAGGATTACTGTTATAAACATAATCATTGTTACTGCACTAGAAAGTTGAGAAGCTACTCTGGGTAACTTATTTCCAGAATTCAGGTTAGTTACTGTGGTCAGGAAGCGAGCAGCTAATGGATAATGCCAAGTCCACTGTCTCATCTGCAGTAGATGTTCAGTAAGTGCCATCAAGAAATGAATGATCCTCCTGAACAATCTGGTATGAAATAGATAAACTTAAAGCTACTTTATCCCAGTTTCAAAAGCTGAAGCAAGTTCCCTGATGAGGAATTTATTATGTTTCGTACCGTCTCGCATTGCTGCATGGCATCTCTGAAAATGATTGTGTCTTTGCAAATTGATTCCCTGGGTTCAAGCCTCAATATCCTCATTGGTGAGGGGTTTGGACTAGATGGTCAGATGATCTATTCCAGCTTCGACATCTCAAAATGAGGTTAGTCTAGTTAGATCCTCTGGCTTGCATTTAAGGAACAGGCTTTCTGAGACCTCCAGGGGGCAGCCCCATACCAGTTGTGATGAGGGAGAGGGTCAGACTGTTCAGAGGGAGAGAGTAGAATTCCTGCCCCTTGCTCAGACAGACAAAAGTGTCCACAAAGAGCCGCTGACATGGACATGAAGTACACAGTACCTTCCAGGGACACGGCTTGGGGTAGGGTGAGTGTGGGCAGAGATGGGCCGTCTTTATTGGTGGCTAAATAGTCAAGGCTCCAAACCGTCTCAACTCTGATGCTTTCAGATATCTTCAGTGAGTTCTAGAGAAGTGCAGGGGTTTATGCCCACAAAGTGACCCCAGGTGAGTGATCATGTCACAACAGTCTCCTTCCCAGGGTTTGAGGGCACAAAAAGCATACACATTCATTGTGTATTTGTATGTGTGTACATTATTAAACATACACACTTGGGAAAATACATAAACATCATTCAAATATCTGCATTTTGAATACACACCTACAATTCTCTTAACTGTCCATGGCTCGACTACCACTCAAGGCTACATCCTGCAAACCTCTCTAGTACCTGTCACCCTGTCCCCTCAAAAGGGGGGATATGCAAGTATTTAGATGCTTACTTTGTGTTCTTAGATATCCTAAAATATAAACTCATTGAAAGCAAAAGAGATTCATTAGTGTTTCTGAAACCCCCACAGGGTATGCTGAATAGCCATAGTTGAACAACAGCAGATTCTAGAATCTATGGGAGCCAAGGGTTTGGGGGGAATTAACTCTTGATTTGGGCCATTTTGGGCTCTATAGATTTATACTCCTTTCTTTAGGGAGATAATCAGAAAGGATTTCAAAGTGGATTAAATTCCAGAAGTATTTGTCAAGCATTCCCCCACCTTCAACCCCAAACACGGCCACGCCCCACCTGGGTGTCAGAGACTGTCAGGATTTCTCCCTTCTGTCCCCACACCCCTGTACCTCAGTCTGGAAGTTCAAGACTCCCAGGCCATTACCAGACTCTCTCCCCCCAAACTCACCCATTTGCCCAGCTCTCTTCAATGCCAGGCATGTTTCCTGTACCCCCTGGAACTCACTGTCTGTATTCAGCAAAAATTCTCTTTTCCTCAACCCCTTCACTCTCTTATCTTAACTGAACCTGGCTCTTCCCAGAGGATGCTTTCTCTGTAGCCTTCAAAGGCAGTATCTTTGTTTTTGTTTTTCCCTATGTCCAGGGTGCCTGAGATGTTCCTTACTCTTCATTCATTAGCTTCACTGGCTCTTCCAGAACCTTCTCTTTTCCCCTTTCTCCCCCCTTCCCCACTGAGCGCTCAGGCTTTACTCTCCAAGGTCCTTTCTTGTTACAGTAGCTACAGACCTCTAGGTCACTCACTCCTTTCATCCCTTGAATATGTTAGCACCTTGCTGATGCCCCTCCACTCTTTAAAACTACTCCTGTAATAATTCATGACATTTTCAAATTCTTAGGGGCAGTTAATGCCCTAAGCAAGCTGTTCTTTGACTCCTACTCTTACTAAACCACTCTTTTTATTCTTAATTGATCTGAGAGGAAGGGAGAGAGGGAGAGAGAGAGAAACATCGATCCCACATGCGCCCTGACCGGGGATCAAACCTGCAACTTGAGTATGTGGCCTCACTGGGAATCGAATCAGCCACCTTTTGACGTATGGGCTGACACTCCAACTAACTGAGCCACTGGGCCAGGGATAAGCCACTCGTTCTCATAGTGCTACCCCAGTTTAGTCCTTGTCAGTAACTGCAGCTGCTCCAGGTCTCATTTCCAGTGTCCCTTCCGTGAACAGCACTTCATATCTTTTAACGCACTCTATCTAGTCTCCTGCCTCCATCTGTTTCCCAATTCCACAAGAAGTTACAGTCTATTGACCCTACTCCATTTTCACTCTCAGGCATCTTACCTCATCTCCTTTTTCCCTACTGCCTTCGATTCCGTGGTTTATCATTATAATCAAGACCTTGAAAACATACTTAACCATATACATCTCCCTCCACCATATACATCTAGCAAAACCATAACTCTAATTAAACCCAAATCTCTGTTCTCCTCTGTATCATTCTCAAGCAGCTGAACCGAATAGAAAAACCACGTGACCTTATAGATTGATCTCACATTAAAGCCGTGGCCATGCACTCCAGGTGGGCCCTAGCGCTGCCCAGGAAGTCTACTCTACTTCCCTTTACCAATCACTCTCCCCCACTCGCAGGTGACTCTTCGCCTCTTTTTCTTTCTTCTCAAACCTCCAACATCTCCTCCAAATTCCCTGTCGGTCACTGATCTGCTTCTTTTTTTTTTTTTTTTTAAATATATCTTTATTGATTTCAGAGAGAGGAAGGGAGAGGGAAAGAAAGAGAGACAGAAATATCAATGATGAGAGTCATTGATTGGCTGCCTTCTGCACGCCCCCGACTGGGGATCGAGCCCGCAACCCGAGCATGTGCCCTGACCAGGAATTGAACCGCGATCTCCTGGATCCTAGGTCGATGCTCAACCGCTGAGCCAGGCCGACCAGGCTGATCTGCTTCATATTTCATGAAGAAAACACTACACCTACGAAGCCATGCACTCTGTTACCATATTTTCTCCCTTCCATCCTCTTGCTATGAATGTGCTAACCTTTTACTTAGGCACTTGAGTTCATCCCCTCTTCCCAACCCAAGAGCACCTGCTATGGGTTGGTTGGATAGTGTCCCTCAAAAATTCATATGTTGGTGTACTAACCCCCAATGCCTCTGCAAAATAAACAATAATAATAAACAGCAATAATAATAACTTACATTCATATAATACTTTAAAATTTACGAAGGTCACCACTAAGTTTTTGTCAACTGATCCTTGTAATAATTATATGATGTATGGTTTAGGTACATTTTATAGCTGACAAAATTTAAGTTCCGCAAGTTTAACCTACTTGTTTGAGACACACAACTAAGCAGAACAAAGTTAAAATCCATACTTATTGTGTTATCTGTAGAGGTTGTACCCCTATAATTTCCCCACCTCTGATAAATTTACTTAAGGAGATACAAGACCCAAGCTGGTGTTGCCATCAGTGTGTTCAAGGTGGGCAGGAAGTGGAAGGAAAGGGAGCTGGCATTCCTGAGACAGTAGCTCAGACGGGAACTCCAGATCCGAGGGTAGCAAACGCATGAGGGTAAAGACGTGGAGCTGGGCAGGGAAGATATTTAAAGACAGGGATTTGCTCCCTGAAATCTTTGATTTTTAGACTTAGGCTCAAAAGCCATGGAAAACCACTGCTCAAAGCCCGTCTTTCATCAAGTTTCAAGTCTCTGAGATCAACAACTGCAGGCTTTGACGTTCTGCTTCTGGTTTGGGGTATTGCGTAAACACTCGTTTAGAGCTGCCACCTCCCTCTGACAAAGTCTCACAGATGAAGTGTAAAACTGAGACTCCAGCCATTCATGCTTATTAAAGGCCCCGAGGTACCTTTTACAAGAATTGGGTGATTAACATTCACAATCTTGGCCTATTTCCAACAAGGAGAAAGAAATTGTGCTTCCCCATTGCCTGCTTGGCTCTGTAGTTCCATTGGGTGGATTGAGCAGAAACACAGCGCAGGGTCTAAGACCCTGGTAGATTGGTCAGGGCAGAGTTATGAAAAACCCATTCTCACTGCGTTTTAATTTAGAACATCTGAGGACCACCTGGATGCAGAAAACCAAACTTACTCCTGCCTTCAAAGGAGGGGAGATTCAAGGCTCTAGGAGTAATTTACTTCAATCAGCTTCAACCTCACTTCCCTGGACTGTTTTGTGGAACCAGCACTTTTCTCGTTGCTGTGAAAGACACTGGCCCTAGGCAACGAGCAGATGCATTTTTTCAGAACACCTGGTAGATACCCCCCTAGTAGTCTTCACTCTATGTTCTGAATGGTAGTTTTAAGACTAAAATATCACACCCTTTTTTAACTTGGGGCAGATGGGATAAAATAAACATGATTCTAAGTTCCTGCTGCCAGTGTGGAGGAAGAGTAGGAGGAGCAGGAGAGAAATTTTCTGCAGAAACCCACTCAGATGTCATGCGTTTTGAATTTCAAACCTTCTGGTATTCTGTTTTGCATACCCACGGAAAAAGACAAATAGCACTTAATAAGATATATTAAATTGTTTGGTGGACATCAATTGGTACTTATTGAGTCACCTATGAGTTAACTATCAATACGTCTAGAAACACTGTAAGTTTCTAACAACCCAAGGTTTACAAACAAAGGAGAAACAATGTGAAGAGCATGGAAAGAACCTAAATATATTCCTAGGAATAAAGTAACCCCTTGGCTGTAGTAAGTAAGTGTTAACAAAAAAAAAATGTGCAGCCCTAAGGTGTTGACTCTGAAAAATAAGTGGTCATTAAAAGAAATTCTAATTTGGGAGACATAAGAAGGACTCACGGTGGTTAGTCATGGGGTTAACTCACTGGGCTTTTCCATCCTTAATGTTTATGAAATTCATACAGAATGCTCATTTATTTTCTAAGATAAAGAAAGTGAACAAATCCACATTGCTTAAAGTCTTAAAACATGTTTGGGTCTAAGGTTACAGCTAGAAGGTAGAAATAAATGTTTGGAAACCCAAGTGAAATCGAAGGGGAGAACAGGTTTGAGGATTAAGCCATTGCCACCCATGCTTGTTTGGCCTATTTATTTTAGGACGAGGTCTAGCTATATTTGATTCTCTGAGGGGATTCTATTTCCTTTCATTTTCCACTCTTACGCGCTGCTTAACACCACTTAAGCCAATAACTCTCTAGTTCTTACCCCAGGGCCCAACTTCTGGCAAAGTCCATTGGTGCCACTCTTCCGCTAGACCTTAGGTCATTTTAGCTATTCCAAAGGCCAGAGGTTGCAATGTGTGGCAAGTCATTAATTATTCAGGAATTGGTTGCCATTATAGCAGCAAAACCAAAATAAAACATGCCTCCTCCCCGCAAAAGTTGCTTTGGTCATGGAATATGAATGGGAAAATGTGCGTAGACAGAGTCATAGGTTGGACAAAACTAAGATGTTTTTCACACTGTTTCTCCTGTCTTCACCTTCCTATACTCTAGTGTAAGGGCCAAAGGAAACCTTAGTTGAAAAAGTGAAGGAGCATCTCTCCTGTGCGCCAGAAAACTATCATTTCCTATCTAGGCTCTACTTTGGTGGCTTAATTAATCAATTAATCAAACAGATATTTATTGAGTATGTACGATATTTTAGACTCTACCTTAAGTGCTGGAGATACAATGAAAAGCAAAGGAAGACACAGGACACTAAAGGAAAACCATTTGGGATAGGCATGGATACCAGGCAGCTCGGAAACAAGGTCAGCGGAAAGTTAAAAGTAAGGAGAAGGATTTTACCCTGCTCTTCCAACAGCAACAGCTGCGGCCTCTTCCAATGCAATTAAGCCTGTGGCTGGGATTCCAGTCCCATCTCATCTCAGCAGCCTCCCAGCCCTTGGAACTTTCTGGAAGGGAGACTCTTAATCGATTGCATTCTTTTGTTTTTGCCTTGGCATCTCGGATGGTGGCATTCCCAAGGCTGATTAGCTCATAGTTCCTTCCTTGTGAAGCCAAAGCCACCATGTAATTTCCATTAGACCTGAAAATGATCCTGATTTAAAGCGTAGATGGAGCCCATAAGCCATCGTCTAATCATACTTAAGAATTATCTGGCCTGGGCTGTGTGTTCTTTATTTCTTTAGTAGTAAAATCATTCTTAGAAATATGTGTCACTCTTTGTGGACAATGAAATAAGCATGATGACAGCCTAGTTTAGAATTGAGCACTGCGCTAAATGTCAGAACTCTGGGCAAGCCACTTAACTTTCCTCCTTTTTTTTCTGTTCTTTCAGTATCTTTGATGTGCCAGTCTTTAAAACTGGACTTGGGGTGGGGTAGAGAGTAAATGAATGGGGGAGCAGAAGGAGCTACAAAGATAAAAACCTAAAACACCCCTGCCCCCTGTTCTGGAGGGGATAACAGCCTACTGAAGAAACAGACTTTTAAAGTAAATAACGAGAACCCCACAGGACAGGACTGTCACTAAGGGGTGTGCAGGGTGCTACAGGAGCACAAAGGAAGGAGACTCATTGCTTCTGGGACACTATGTAGGGGAATTAGACAAGGCATCCTAGCGATACTTATTAACGAGCTGACTGCTGAGGAATGAAGAATGCCCTGTGTGGAAGGGGAAGAGACATTCAGAGTTGTTCTGTAATCTTTGATTCTACTTACCTCTCGGAAATACACTGAGAACAGATACACACAACAGTAGACCTGGGAGTCCAGCGCCTCCACAAATGCCAAAGCCCTCAAGCCCCACCAGAAAAGCGATGCCACATCAGTCTCAGAATTTGGGATGGCCTCTCCGCTCGGCGCCAGGGAATGCTTGCTAATCTCCTTTCCCTTGGCTAATGGGAGGAGAAGACCCACTCACGGCCGGCTTCTTTATCAACCTGATGCTGGGACTGACAAAGCTCCATCCACGATGGCTCTCAGCTGCCATGGGGAAGACCTGGGGCAGCACCAAAGGAGAGCGCATCACCCCCAGGAGTGAGGCCGGGGACCTCCTCCCACCGTTACAGGGGGAGGCCTTTCCTGCACAGCTTTCAGGAGAAGTGAGCTCAGCTGCTCCACTTGCTCTAAACGCTGTTCCCAGTGAGGGTTCCCTTGGGTCCTCCAGAACGTGTAGCTGCCCTGACACTCGTTGCCTCTGTATGGATCAGCTGCCCTGAGGATCCAGGGCACACACGTAGTAGCAAAATGTAGACATTTCTAAGGCAGCCCAAGGCCTCAGGGTTAGAGAGATTAGTGTCAAATCAGTCCCTAGTGAAAAGGACAATGGTCAGTAACGCCAGCTAGGCCCTGCCACGGTGCTTAAGGCTATGACAAGAACTAGGGTTCCCATGGAGGAAGAGCCTTGCCAGTAAGAAATGGGATGCTGACCACGCTGTGTCCGGGGCCATGTGAAATCCCTGAGCCTCTGTCTCCTTATGACATGAAAGGGAGAGGAAAACTTAGGTTACATAGTTCTTCAGAGCTAGATCTATCAGCCTGTAATTCTCAAACCTCACCATGTACTTGAGACTCTCAAACCAGGACAGCGTTTATTACATGGGAGTGGGGATTTTAAAGACTGATTTAATAGAATGTGGTTCTAAGAAGGCATTTCACTGAATACGCTGCTTTGTGAGTACTCTAGTTGTCTTCACAGACTGCATTATCAATATCAACTTCCTTGTATAAAAGCAGTAAAAAGACTCACAGGGAGAAGAAATACAATATGAAAATGTGCGTAACTCAAAATAGTGCCATGTTAATGTCTCCCCTCCTTGCCCATGAGAAAAGCACTGTGGCTTCAAGAGTCAGCAACAAAGAACATGCAGGAAGCAGTTGAGGTTGGGAGATACTGCTGGCTTATGAGGCAGCAGGGCCAGGTGTCAGCCTTTTCCAGCCCTTTCTGACTTTTGTGACCTAGAGCATGTTCTCATTACTTTTAGGACCTTAATTTCTGTGCCCCTCAAGTTAGGGGTGTGAGTGCTGGCCTCATGTTGATGTCTTAGGGACAATTTAAGAATAATGACAGGTGTGCATTAAAGGCTTTTCTGAGTTAGAAGGTACAAAGGGGTGGTCCATGCTTTCTGCCTGGTGCTGCTGAGTCTAACAACGTTTGGCTGCGGCAAGATGCTTCCCGGCATGAGACTGTTCTGTGTTTGTGCATTAAGGGCTCACTGCTTATAGAACAACCTCAGTCTTTCATTGTTGTTGTTTTAACCCCAATGGGGAGCAACCTCCCTCTCTCTTGGCTGCACCCTGACTCATACTGCCTGTGGGCCCCAGAGCACAGTGCTCAGCTTGGCTTAGTTACTCTCCCAGGGCGGGCATTCTAAATCTCCTTATCTCTCTCTGATTCGCCTACTCTTTCATCCAATATTTATTTAGCCCCTTCTATGTGTAAGGTACTGTTCTGAGCAGTTAGTTCCTGCTGCTTTGGAACATATACCAGCATAGGTAAGACAGAAAACAAATAGGTAATATAATTTCAGGTATAGCTTTATGTGCAAAGAAGAAAGTAAATGGGCTGATGTGAGAGAAAGAGACTAGGGAGGTGGGTTACCCCACTGGCAGAGATTCAGAGGCCTGGGGCGGGCCCAGGAATCCGCACTGTCAACCAGAAGGCCAGGGGATAATGCTGCAGCTGGTCCTTGACAACCCTTTTAGCATCGCTGCTCTAGGGAATGTTCTGAGTGCGTGACCCTCAGGGTTGTGGTCTCCTTTGTGAGTGGTGGCAGTGGAGTGGGGTGTGTTTCAGGGTGAAGGTTAATCGCTCTGTGCAGATTCCCACCTGAAGCTCCCTCTTCCTGGCACCCTTTCTCACT
The DNA here is from genome assembly GCF_964146895.1 of Miniopterus schreibersii. Taxonomy (NCBI): domain Eukaryota; kingdom Metazoa; phylum Chordata; class Mammalia; order Chiroptera; family Miniopteridae; genus Miniopterus; species Miniopterus schreibersii. Next base: position 10,375,694 of record NC_138119.1, on the reverse strand, counting down.
CCCAGCAGCTGCCTTCTAGGCAGGGAGAGGCCTTGCCACCTGTTGGCTCTGGCCTCAAACCCGGGGGATTAATATGTTCTTATCTGAAATGAAAGAAAGAGGAGGAGGGGGAAGCAGAATTGTTAACATGGTTCTCCTTATCTCTCTTCTCCCAGATCCTTTTCTGATCCCCCACCTTCCTGGGTCCTCCCCCCACCCTCTCAAATCCACTGTGAGCAGCTGCTGGCCTCCGGCCCGATGGGCCTCTTTGCCAGCTGTCTGACGTCACACATCAATCTTCCATCTTTACTGCAAATCTCTACTGATCAAATTTCACATTTCCAGGACTCTGGCCATAAAGCCCCTTTCTCTGGTGTAATTAGTAATTAGAGGAAAAATGTTAGCTAACAGACACTCAGTCCCCATCTGTCCAGTGAGGAAATTCCCACTCAGGCAGGGGCCCGGCTGCTCCATCCAGGTGGTGGACCACGCGTGGCCCTTTCTTCTGAATAAGTGGCTCTAATGGAGCCAAGGAGCTATGTTTCCGAGTGTCCATGCATGCCTCTCTGTATAAGTCCTTAAAAAACACTTCTTCCTTCTCTCATCTTCTCTCCCATGCTGCTTCTAATGCTAAGTCAATGAGAACATTGTTAAGAGAAGTTGTTCTGACTAAAGCAAGCTTCCTAGGCCGTCCCCGGGACCTCCTCACGCTTTCCTCCTGAAAAGGCAGTGCAGCTGCCAGTGGGTCACTGAAGGGTCGGAACTGTGAAAATGGGAGGGAGGAAATGCACTGGCAGATTGGCCAAAGTGGGCACATTTTTAGCTGAGTGGGGGTCTTTGCTTATTCATTGTTCTTGTCACTTATAAAAGGATCTCATGAAATACTCCTCAAGTCCATGCTCGCAGAGCCTGGATTTTAATGATCATCATTATCATGAGCTAAACATGGGCCAATGGCTCCGTCTGGATACCTCAAACAAACACAGAAGGAAACCTCCCAAAATCTAGAGAGGGGTGAGAGCTTGTTATTCTTAGTGCTGGTCAAACCACATCAGGGTAGCTGGGTAACTTCTGAGACTTGAACTTATTGAGGACATAAAATCACAAAGGTGGTACAGAGGCCACACATCAGGAAGGTCAAAGAATCTTGGGCCTTGTCATCTGAAGAAGGGTTGAAAAATTGGAAGATTCAGAGAAGAGAGGCCTCAGAGGAACGTTGGTGTTTAAGGGTTTGCATTCTGTAAGGGCTTGGACTCATTCCGTTGCACCCAGGGGTCAATGTGGGATGACAGTTACAGACAGTGGGATTTTAGCTTGATGGACAGAGCACTGGAATCAGAAGGCTTGGGACTGAATTCTGCTTCTGCCACTTATTAGCTATCTGATGGCAGGCAAATTTCTTAGCTCTCTTTACCTCAATTCTCTCATCTGTAAAGTGGGGATAATAGCTACGTCTAATGCAGTTGTGAGAATTAAATGTGTTAACACATATAAAGAATTGCAACAGTGTCTGACACACCATAAGCACTGGTGTTTCTATCACTACAAGAAGCCAAGGCAGGGTCACTTGCCAGGAAGCTCAACATATCTTAGTGTTTTCCACAAAACATGACTCCCTGAAGATGCCACAGGAGCAAAGAGTTCTGAAATCAAATTGTTGATCCCAGCCTTGAGATTCACGATACACAGGACAGTAAAAGAATGCAAGTTACTTTCATTTAACTCACAGTTCCCATTTATTTCACCATGGAATTCTCCTTCTGTAGAGAAACCTATTGTGAAATACAGTGTTACACAAAACATACTTGAGCAAAAGCTGATTGAGAGAATTGGCCGATCAGCTGTGCTGGTGTGACAGGGGCTACATTTGGATGGGTTGGCTAGATTTGATTTCTGCAAAGGACTTCTGCTCTGAGAAAGTGTCAAGTGTCTCAGGGGAGCAAGTGATGCCTTATTTTAACACCAACACTGATAGTGTGAAGACACCATGCACATCACTTCCCCAAATCTCTCTGCCTCAAAACATACCAGGTTTAGGAAATGAGTGATGGAGAGAATATAGGACATCTCATTCATTTACCATTCATGGAAAAGCTGTTCGTTTCTGTCAGGCCTTTGACAAGCAATGGGCACACAAAGATTACTGAGAAACTGCCCTCCCCTCCGATGTAGTGGTATGGCCTTGCCATGCAGTGGGATCGGTGCCATAGTATATCTTAAAATTAAAAGGCCCAGGAGAACAGAGAGGAGGGGAAATGAATTCTGATCAAAGGGGAGAGGCCTCTGAAGGTGAAGGTGACTTCCTCCCACAGCTCCCCTGTGAGGTGAAGGAGGGGTACAGAGTACAAGTGGAGATGTGGGCCAGGCTGGGGGCAGGTACTCAGAGAAAGGGAGACCGCGGGCAGCGACCTGAGGGAAAGGTGCCAGAATGTTTTGTTCAAAGACAAGAAGACTTCAACTGTGATGCCACAGTCAGAGATGACCAAGTTAAGGGCTCAATAACCAAGAGGCTCTGAGGTTTCATATTTACTTCTACTGCTTGGGACATTACTTTAATAAATTACACTTTTTTTTTTTTAACTATTTGAGTCTTGGCTTCATTTTTTAAATGGGGGAGGGATGAAGTAGGGTTCTAAGACACTTTGCTTCTCTCATTTCTCTGACTCCATGACAGTTTATAAACGGGAACTCACAATGTTCTATGTTCCTATCACAGCAAAATACCAGCCAGCCCAGTCTATGGAATTGCAAAATCCTCACCTTAAATCAACCACCTTTAATCACCTAATTATTAGAGTTGCACTTTCCTGACCTCTTCTGCATTTTTCTTTCTCATTCCTTACTTTCAAAGGAGGAGATTTAAACTCAGAATTCCAAGTGTGGCCTCCCCCAGGGTACGGAGATCATCCATCTTCTACTCACTGGCACGGTGATTCTGTCTCCAGCTAATTCTCTTGCCACAAAACATTGCAAACTCATGTGTTTCTGGTTACTTGCTCCCAAATGCATTACTTTGCATTTTTCAAAGTTGAATCCCATTTCATTATTTTCCACCCATATTTCTATAATCTCTTAATATCATTCATGTGTTCACTGCCTGCCCACACTGGGGTCTGCTTCTCCTAGTCTGGTACCATCTGCATATTCCATTAATCTTTTCTAAAGAACACTGGGTCTAATACTTTGCTCCATATCTCTTTGCCTATTACCTCCCAGAACAAAGCCTGGTCCTAACGATGGCTGTCAGATCCTAGGTGGCCCTTGCCTTTTAGTCAGAAACATCGGTTTGCAAATCCACTTAAAAATTCCAAATTTTTAAGGCTGGGTAGCTTAGTTGGTCAGAGGACCCATCTGATATGTCAAGGTTGCAGGTTTAATCTCTGGTCCGGGCACATACAAGAACCAACCAATGATGCATAAATAAGTGGAACAAATCAACATTTCTCTCTCTCTCTCTCACTCTCTCTCCTTTCCTTTCTCTCTAAAATAAAAAAAAATTTTTTTTAATGTTCCTGCCCTGGTGGGTGGCTCACTTGGGCCTCAGTTGTTTGGAGCATTGTCCCATACACCAAAAAGTTGTGGTTTCGATTCCCGGTCTGGGTGTGTGAGAGACAACCAATCCATGTTTCTCTCTCACATCAAAGTTTCTTTCTCTCTCCCTTCCTCTGTCTAAATCAATTAAAAAAGAAGAAGAATCTCACTAAGGAGGTAGTGTAGGAAGCAGAAAGGGAGGGGGAGGAATGAAGAAGAAATAATGTTAAATTTCCTTGCTCTGAGCAGAGCTGCACAACTGTGGTGCCAATTCACTTCTCAAACCCTAAGAGTCTCACTGGCCACGAGACGCATTCACCGCGCTGTGCCTATGTCCCGTCCCTTTTCAGGAGCCTCCAAGAGGCTACAGGGTGGGTGGAGCTTATCCATCCCCAACAGTTAAAGAGCCAAATTCTGATGGAGACTATTGTCACAACCCCTCTCCTCCTATCCCAGCTGGGTCTAATAGTATTTATTTTTAGTCAGGTTCCTGGACTCTTCTCCAGTCTTCATTAGCCTTCAAAAATATAAGTGGTTTCCTCCATTTTTTTTTCTCTCATGCCTCACATTGTAGCTGATTGTTTTCTGCTAATCTTTGTGCACTCAGGATTTCCAAATACCTGCTAAACTTATTTGCAAGTCATCTTACTGTGAACCATTTTTGTGGCTTCCTAATTTATGGATCTTTTGCCTGATTTGTGCAGGAGATCAACAAGTTTAGTTCATTATTTTCTGATGCCTTGTCATTACTTACTGGCTTATTTAAAAAGTTTTTTCCAGTGTCTTCTCCCATCATGACAATCATAAATGAAAAAAATCTTTATCCTTTCTAGACAGTTAACCTAGCATTAAGTCATTCTGATTTTTTTCATGCCGAGTTTGCCCTCCAAATCTTGACTGCATCTGGGTCTACATGATACCAAAACATCCAAATGAAGAAGAAAAATTCAGTCGAACCACTCCAGATGTTTCTCCACCAAATCCAGATGTTTGGCAAGTGTGGACAATACTTCTGGAAAACGAGCCATTCCCCCTGCAGTCAACATTTTCATGTTAGTGCTTTAATTGATAAACATGCAGCTGGCCTGTGTGTACTCCACAAAGAATGGTAGCTTCTGGTAGAGTCACCCTTGTGTGAGAGGAACCGGTGACTCACCAGTCTCACCGAGGCTGGGATGAAGTGGCCTGTCCTGGGTGCATGCTATGCGCCAGTTACCATGAAGAACAGTGGCTTAGGAAGTAGGCACCTATCCCAGCATAAATAAATCCAGATGCAAAAAATTCAAGGGAGAAATAACCAGGAACTTGACTTCTCCTTGGCTGTAGAATTGTGGTAAATATTTCAAACTAGCCCCAGCATCCAGTTCTTTCCGTTTGCACCACTTGCCAGCTTTTCCCTTAATGTAATTAAATGGAAAACGTGAATTTTGCATTTAGACATTAATTGTCATCCTGAAAGATTTGAAACATTGGACATGGTGCCTTTTTCTTTCTCTCAATATTCCAGTGAAATAGTTTTATTTTCTTAATTTATCAAGTGACTGGAGTGAGACTTGGGCAGTTTCACATAAAAATAGACAACATTCTAAGACTAGACCTGAGTCTAGGGTTATAGATTTGAGGGACTTTAAAGGTCTTTTTTTTTTAAAAAAAAATCCCATCCAATGCTTGAAACTGCCCCCGATTTGGCACATTTGCTGAGGGGTTACCCAGGCAGTTCTAGAGACAGGGAATGGCCTTATTATTATATATTTTTAAATATCCTAAGATTCTACCTCTCTGTGGCTTCCGTTCACTGAACCCTGACTTCTTCCTTGGCCCACAGAACAAATCAGGCTGTCTTTTTACATCACTGGTACTTGAAATAATTCATCACATCCTTTACCCCTCACCACCCACTTGTCCTGAATTTCAGCCAAGACTTCCCTCTCCAGCCACCTCTGTGCATCCTCTCATGGGGCCTGAGGTTTGTCCCCGAAAGTGTTCGTTTGCTGGTGTTTCCCTTCAGCACTAAGCATAAGGAGGGCTGCGTCTCCCCGAGGCTCCCCTCCGCTGAGCCCGGATCTGCCTGGAGTCCGGCAGCACCAGCCACACTGAGATGGCTTCCACCATGGTCTCTGTGTCACTCCAGAGGCCTGACTCCTTGGCGGTGAGCAGAAACTTGAGTAATGTCTCCTTCCAGCAGTTAACTGCTCCTCACAGCAGCAGCCGCTACCACCCACCTTCTGCTGGCAGGGCTCCAGGGCAAGGTGAGGGCTCTGAAACTTTTACACAGCACTAAATAGGTCAGGGACTCTGACAGGTAGCCCAGACCACCTCGTGATGGAAAGTGTGAGCTGCCAGGCTGTTAGCAGCATGATCCCGGTGTTCAGGGTAGAGTCAAGCAGCAAATGTATATATATGGTCCCTCTTTGTGCAGGGGGACTGCCCCCCTTTTCTTACCTGAGCTCCACTGAGGCTCCCACACATCTGTAGTCTCTTTACAACTTCTGGCAGCCATTCTTTGGGGGCTTTAGGGGTGACTCCCCAGGTAAGAACAACTGAATTTTCCTCCCACCTTTTAGCTTTTCTCCAGGTACAGTGTAACACTACCCCATCCAGAATTGAAATTTCTTTGAACTGTGGTTTGTACAACTAGCACCTTGGGTTTATTAAAAAAAAAAAGGGGGGGGGAGTAAAATTTCTGCCTTGTACTGTGACTATAAAAGCTCTTAACCTAATTTTCCAGCTGAGCCAATTTCAAATTAAATGGTTTCATGTCAGGAACATCAACATCTGGACAAGACTCTAACAGATCCTGTGATAAATCAGCAGCTGCTGTGGGCAAAAGGTCACTCTAATTCCAGATTCTCTGCCTGGAAAACACCGAGACAATAAATAAAATTACCACACAGATTGTGTAAAAGTCACAGGGGATTCATGTGGGAGAGAGCGCAGAGGCAAGCAAGACAGTCTTGGGTGGTAAAGTTGGCAACCCCTGTGACGTTGCTGTCAGCTCGAATGAGCTGATGGGTGTGCAAACTGGAAAGCCTCTGTTCTTGGCCTGTGCCAACCACAGCAGAACCTGGCACATCACTGAATCCCCAAACAGACCCAATAGATAATAATGGTAAAGACATACTGGGGGAGGTGGTGGGGAAGAGAGTTCACATCATGGACTTTTTTTAATATATGTGTGTGTGTGTGTGTGTGTATGGCCACCCTAACCTGTCTTAAGTCTCATCAGAACTATCCTAAATCATTACTAACCACCCTCCCTGCTCCTGTCCTTATCTCCTTATAGGGACTACACAAAACAGGAGCCTCAGATGCCACCAAGGCAGCCTTCAGTAGTACAATCTAGGTAGTTCTCCTCTGCTCAAAACCCTCCAGTGGTTTCTGATCTCATTCAGAATGCAAGTCCTGCAAGGTCCTTGAGGTCTGGCCCAGCTGTCTCTCTGGCCTCATTTCTTACCACTCTCCCTCCTTCACTCTGCTCCAGCCACAAAGGCCAGGCCAGGCCCCTGTGCTTCCTGTTCCCTCCTTCTCTGTGAAAAGAGGAAGTGGGTTTTGCTAACATGAGTGAGGTTCTTGAATATGGAGCATCATGTGAGTGTCTGAGACTCCACGGAAAGGCTTTGTCGAGTCAAAGCCTTGCCCCAGACCCAGCTGGATGGCCCTGACGGCTTTGGCTGAGTTTCTCCACTGCCCCGGCCAGAATGAGATTTCTGACACTAATACACATCTAATTCTTTTGTCCACCGTTACCCGGTTTATGTGTAAGACAGAGCTCAGTAAATGTTTGCTGGGGACATAATGATGTTCTGGCTATAGAAAGAGACTGCCTTATTCTGTCCACCCTTGATACATATAGACTCTATCCCCACATACACCAGTTATTTCAGTCCTGTCCTCTGGACCCCACCTCCTGGTTTCATTCCACTGGGTCCATCAGGCCCCAGAAGTCAGAGTAAGGGAACATGAATGGATTAGCACAGGCCCATTCCATTAAAGAAGAGAAAATACAGATGGAAACCAGTTTCCCTTTGACCACTAGGTAGAAGCATCATACTTTTCATAGAATCACTGCATGTCATACTTGGAAAGGTCTTAAATGGTATGCAGGCTGATTTTTTTACCAATGCATGATTTCCTGACAAGTGGTTGACCAGCCTTTGCCCAGAGATCTCTTCCTTCTAAAGCAGCCCTTTGGCAGCTTCAATTTTTAAAAATCTCCTTGTACTAAGCCCAAATCTATTTCCTGTCACTCATGGTTGTAGGCCTATGCATTTCTTAAGATTGTACAAGACACCCTTTGCACAGGTGCTAGCACATACTAAGTACTCACATAATGTTATTAATTTTTTCTCTACATGGTGGTCTCCACTTTTATAATCATTAAAGAGAGCTATCAGTTCCTCTCTGGGAAAGTAATAATTCATAATATAATTTCCTTTTAATAAGCACTTTTGCTAATTTTATGCTAGGTCCTACCACTTGGAGACTACTGAATGTGTTTCAAAGAATAGCAAGCACTGTCAGTTTATTTCTGCCACAGCAAGAAGACATCTTTTCTGCTATGTGAATAGAATGTACCTCTGCCTAGAGCAAAGGCCAGAGTGCATTGTTGAGGCTGTAGTTCTGGGTCCCCAGGATAACTTTAAGGGACTTACCACTCTTCTCCTGGCAGACACTGAGTAGTAGCTCTAGAAATGTTTGTTGGACTGAAGTTGGAAGGGGCAGGAGGAAACAGCTGGTCTCTACAACATACCCTTACCAAGTGGAGATTCTGCCCACCATCAGATTCATATCAGGCCCAGTCTCTGCTATTATGTTTCTACATTCTTAAGGAAGTTGTTGCCTGCATCGTGCAGGATACTTCACAGAATGCACAGAATAAAATTTCTTTGGGCATCTTCCTAGAGAGAGGCTCCTCTTGAGCAATTGGTTTGTTCTTATACAGATGTGTGATTCCTGTTATTGATGACCTTGCCCTCATTTTTTTCTGGTTTCTAGGAAGGTCAGAGTCAGATTCACAGCACATCTGCAGCAAACACACAGGATGCCATGTTCTTCATGTTCTAGATCGATCATTTTCTACATTAGTCATCTTAGTTGTTCTACATATATATCCTCTCCAAAAATTTTTTCCGTTTAAAAACACCTTTGTACTACATGTCTTTTTGTAATCTTCCTAAAATCCTTTAAGAAATGGGCAGAGTTTAAATAAATAAGAAATAATTATTTGCTATAACAGGAGTTCCCACTATGCCCAGCACAACACCAACCACTATCTGCAGAGAATCCAGAAAAATCCAAGGGCCTAGAAATGCAGGGCTTCCCTTACTGAGGGAACAAAGGAACAAGACCAAAGCTCTTCTGCAGACTGTAGCTAACAAGTGGTACTAATGCCCAGAAGCCCACCCAGAAGCCTGAGAAATACGGGTAGACTTCCCAGGGCTGAACCACTGAGGGCAAAGTTAGTAGTCACTAAGATAAGCCCTACCCCCGCCCAGGCGTTTTCATTCTATGGATGTAGCTAGATGCTCAGCTTGTACCAACTGGCACAGCTGTCCCCAGCTGGGGACTTAGGACTGCATAAGCCAGCAGCTGGGAGGAGAGAAACACTGTAGCTTGACTACCTCGGCTAAGAAATGCCATCAGTTTTCAACTCCTCTTTGGCAGAGGGAGGTCTCCAGACATCTTGGGCTCATTTATTCATTAACTGGCTTCCCACCATGAGTCAGGCATTGGTACTGTTCCTGGCTCAGCTACCAACTAACCTAAATTTGCTCATCCAACATAATGGGAATCACAGTGCCTACTTTGCAAGATGACTGGGAAGGGACTATATAAGACCATAGCGGTAAAGAGACCAACATAGTGTCTAGAAAATCGAGATGCAGAGACATTTAAAGCACATTTGAATCCATGAAGGCCACTTGTCTTCCACCTAGACAAAACCAGTGTGGTCACTCCTGACATGCTCAGGCTCTTTGGCAGGACTAGCTGAGAGAACAGCAAGGCCAGAGGTATCTCTCTAGATGGGCTCCGGGTGGAGGCCATTGCAGGCAGATTTCTCCAGTCATCAAAACACCGTGGGTTAAAGGAAGGAAAATATTGATGTTTTATTGAATTACTCCTATAGGTCAGCTCATATATCTCTGCTGTGATCTAAACAATGAGCCGGTGCAGGAGGAATGCACAGCTGAGACCGATGAGATAAGCCTTCCTCAACCCTGACTCCTTCAAGACCCAGTAAATTGCTTCCTTTATTTAATTACAAATTAATTGAAAACACTCCCCTGCTGATAAAACTGTACGAGGCCCCGATTTGTTGATAACAGCCTAATCCTGCTGTGACAGTCCCGTGGACACCACGGCACGGTCACGTCATCAGTTTCACACTCGCAGGGCCGGAGCACGGCTGCCAGAGGTTCGGGAAAGGGAGCGGCTCGTTCGGAGGCCAGTTTGGAGGCAAGTCTGGTGTCGGATGGTTCTGAGCTGATTCAAGACCTGCCAGTCACTAGCTAGGAGGCATTTCAGAGCCCCTGAAGATTAAAAACACACAAAAGCGTCTAATGCTCTGCTTGTCACATAGCGCAGGATTTATTCCTGTTAGCTGTGTTATTTAAAAAATTTTTTTTCTTACCCCTTATGCACTTAGGGGAACTCACGCTTCGCTGATCAGTTCAGAAGGTCATCTCAGTCCCAGAAGGTCGGAAGCTAAAAGTGACACCCTCTCCAGCATCCAAAGGCCCTTATCAATCTGGGCTTCTGCACCCACCAGGGCAATCTGCAAGCCACGGTCACGCCTCCGTTTCCCATACGCTTGCCTGCGCTTGGCCACCAGATTGTCACGCCCTTCCGCAGTAATCAGTGGGTCCCATTGCTAGGACAGCTTATGCCCAGGGGAGACTGCGCCTTCTTTACACAGAGAAACGTATCGGCAGTTGAGGACCGGCGCACAGCAGCAGCAAAGCATAGCACTCACTTGATAGCAAGTGAAAATGAGTTCATGTTAACGCGCAAAGGATTCTGGAGGCCAGGGCATTTACTAGGACAAGATACACGTCCGTATTCAAACCAAAGCCATCTCTCCGCTATGACTGTGAGAATAATGAGGCTTTACCGGTAAGAGTCATTTACTTTCATGCACTTTTATACTGAGCAGAAAGTGAGATGCTGTATATGTATTTCAGTGGTTGAAACTTTTAAAATAGGGCAGAAGAAAGTCAGGCGATAAGAGAGAGGGGGGCCTGGCCTCTCACGGTTTTCATATTCAAGAGGAGAAAAGCGAAAAGGGCACAGGCCTGTCCATGAAGCAGCGAGGTACATTTCTGTGGGATCGACTCAGGAAACACTGAGGATTCGGAGTCTCGGAGGCCCCAGGCCACGCTCTGCTCTGTTAGCACCCGCACACCCCCCAGCCTCCAGCCTCCAGAAGACCAAAGAGAGCACGGAAGGCCTTCTTTTCCCAGACAGTCACAATCTTTATTAAGTGTTCGTGTCATTTTTGGGACTGTCTAAAAGAAACTGAGCTCTGTTTAATGAAAATGGTGTGAGAAGATGAAAAATATTGAAGTAAACCCTCAGTCAAAAAAATGTTTAAAGCATCTTAAAGCAGGAGTTAAGGGACCTATGGAAAGTGTATTTACAAGGGGTCAGGAAGAATGACTTGCTCCCTCCTCTGCAGCACGTGGCTCGCACCCTTTCACTGTGCTTTGCACGTGGCATATGTCACTCTCCTCCAGGCATGAGAGCTTTGAGGGCAGGTTATGGGTTCTAGTCATCTTTGAATTTCCTTCACCCAGTGAATGTCTGACACATAGCTGAAAATCAGTAACTGTTTGCTCTAGGAAACGACCAGAGAGAGAAAAAAAGACCACAGGACAAGAAACAAGGGAACCAAAAATTGTTTCAATCATAAAAACATGTTTGCTTCAGATTTAACCAGAAAGTAAAAGCTGATTTTGCATGTACTATAAGGAAAAACATAGTGATTTTGGATCTGAAAGTTCATTAAGTCAGCATCACCTCATACAACTATTTTTAAGTTACACAGACACCACTGGAGTCAGAGCCACAACAACTCGTGGCAGAGTGCAAACAATGGTCCCACTGAGGTAAAGATAAAGTCAGCTTCTCAAATTCAAAGCATGTTCAGGCCTAGCCTATCACCCTGAATGACTAATTTGCTATATTGAATCAGATCATCTAATTGGCAGAGCCAAGATAAAAATACTCATGGCAGAATTCAGCAATCCAGATGTCTGCTAGATCTCATTTTGCCAAAACCAGAGAAAGCATCAGATAAATTTTTGATTTGTCTTGCTGGTAATTTCAAATTCTTTTTAGTGTATGGGAATCAATGAAGGGACTTATTCCAAAGTTTCATTCTGACCAACAAAAAATAGTGGATTTAAATCAATTTAGAATGTGTTCAGCTGTAGAATATTAATATCTGTGTATTAAGAAAACGTATTAGCTCACATAAATGGAAGACAAATGACAGAGATTTCCAAGTTGGTTCATCCAATGGCTCAATGTTGTCATCAACAATCTGGGCATTCTCTTTTCCTGAATTACTGGTCATGTCAGTTTTATCTTAAGTCTAGTTTTCCTTCATGGCCATGGAATGCTGTTGGTAGCAGTTGGGTCTACTTTCCTTTTCATTTCTAGTGGTGGAGAAAGACCTCCATTGGCTTTCTTTTAAGGCAGAAGAACAAAATTTCCGCAAACTTTCAGCAAATCCTCCCTCACATTTCATTGGCTGGAATTATGGAATATTTTAATTTCTGAATCAATCACTGGCAAGGGGGTGGGGTTTCTCTAAGACCCATCAGGCTCACTGCTGAAGCTGAGGGTGGGGGCCGCCTCCCCGGGGGCTTACTAGCAGCATGAGCGAGGGGAAAATCCTCAACCTAGTGATACTATTTTTAGGAGTAAAGAAAAGAGAGTGGGAGAAATGGATGTTGAGATGGCAAATAGAGGGTCCAGAAAGGGCAGAGCTGTGCCAAATACACATTTTGGCAAACCTCAATCGGCTGCCTCCAGCACAGGCCCTGACTGGGAACCAAACCCACATTTTGGTGTAGGGGAGATGCTCCAGTCACCCGAACCACTGGGCCGGGGGCTAGTTCTAATACTTTTGCAGTCACTGACTGTTTTTCCAAAATGCTTCAGATTTTGTCTTTGGATCTATGCATGCAGCAACGGAGCAGCATAACTGAATTCCAAGATAACTAAATTACTTCTGCCTGTCCATCTACACTGGCTCTCCTTGCACGCACACAAATGTTGAAATCATAGCTACAGTTGAGTCACAGAAGGCTCTTTACCTCAGGATTCATGAGAGAAATACTGAACTCTCAAGGCACTTCCTCTGATTAGTTTGCAGCAGGCTCCAGCAAACGACTTTCTTTAAGCAACCTCTGTTTTTGCTAAAGTCTGCTCTGCAAGTATTGCCATTTACACATTTCAAAGTTCGAGCTTTTGCTGTTGTTGTAACGACAGCCTTTTTAACTTGTGACATCACTAGCTGTGATTTGCTTTATTTCAGCATTTTTTTATATCTCAAGGTACTTATCAAATCAATGGGGCGATAACAGTGGCCCGCTGTCTTTGGGGTCAGTCTGTGGTTTTGTTACATTACACTGCTGTAATTTTTTCTGAACACCCTGTTGAAGGATATGAATAAGACATCTTATGCTTGTGACCCCTAAATGGCTGATTGTTTCCTTTACACTGACAATTGTATGACATTTCCTTGATCTACCACTATTTCTTCAATTAGATTTACACTGCTGTTAGCTGTGTGGGTCCCAAACCTCTCTGGCAGAGTAATGAAGCAATAGCATAGCTTCACTGATCTTTAATCTGCCCTTCTATGAAAAGTTTAACAAGACTTGTGTTTGCTTTTGCCAACTGTCTATAGCAGTGTGGACAGTTATTATTAAAAGCGTTACTACTTTATTGTGTAATTAGATTTTTGTTTGACTAGTATGTCAGATTTTCTTGAACAGTAGAGACATATTAAATAATAAACATATATTACATTATTCCTAAACATAATTTAAAATATACTATCGTATGTGTTGATTAACTTCAGCATTTCTGCATTAAATTCTAATCATTCCTAGGATTTAAAAGGCACTTTGACTATGATAAAGAACAGCTTCTCTATCTTGTGCAAGCTGAGGTTTCATTTGGAGTCAGATCCAAGATAAGAATATGGGGCTTGGGCTTTACATATCTAGGAGAATTCTACTGGTGCCACAGACAATCATGAACAAACTACAGAACACCATTTCACCATCTTGGGAGATTTCACAGTGATTGGATGAATGTGCATGTGACTAAGTCACAGTTACTTTTTATGCAGAAATGAAACCAAGACATAGGACTTCTGTACTAACAAGTGGAAGATGCTACTACCACAGGCACCCATGGACTGCTGGGCCTGTCTTAGGGCCCCTAACTCAAACAGAGACTCCAAGAACATATCCTTGGACAAAACAGACTTCATATCTGTATCCCTAGTTCAACACAGCCTTTTTCCTAGGTGTTCTGTAACTAGGCTCAAAGTTTATTACCTGATTTAGGGAGATACAGTTCTAAAAACTCTACCCTTACTGTTTTCAGTTAATTCATTTATTTGATGTATATTTGAATTCTGCATTCTTTTCATCTTCTTGACCAGTTCTGGTCATAATTCTAAAGACATCTTAATGTATTTACATTTAGCTCTGGCCATAACCCTAATACCATTCCATTGAATTGTGAATTTCTGTACTGTACTGTGTCTGGCTCTCCAGCCACAACTTTCATGGTAGCAACTTTAAAAATCACAAAGCCTCGTTTCTAAGCAAGGCAAACATTTCTATATCCTCTCCTTCACAAATGTGGAGTCTATCTCCAAGGCACACACATTTTAGTCTCAGTTAGCAAAAGCAGTACTCTTAGGCCCATCTGTTTCTCTGAATAAAGGAAAGACGCTGGTATCAGGCAACTCTATGTTAATTTACCAGAAAAAATTCCCTGGAAACCAATTTGCCAAACAGCTAATTTAAAAGTTGCTAACTAACTAGATTTACTTGAATTTTTAAAACTATTTATAGTGTTCGAAGTTATCCATAACAGCTTTTGGAAATTTCCGTGACAGTATTTTGATCGATTTTTATTTTGTATTCATAGCAGGTGCTGAGGAATGTTCAGTTTGTCCCCGGCCGGGTCCCTGCTGCTATAGCTGAAGGGGGCTAGAGCACATTAAAGGGACCCTCCGCAGTGGAACAGACTGGGAAGAGAGCCAGCACACAGCTCGGGCTGCGTGGCCAATCCCAGAGAAGGGTGCCTGCAGGAGAGGCTAGAGGCTGGGAAGGGAGAAGGCAGGGCGACTCGTGTTGGTATCCTTGAATATTTTTTCATTTGTCAGCTTTATTGAGGTATAATTTATATAATAATGGCACATATTTGAAATGTTCAATTTTGCCCAGTTGGCATGGCTCAGCGGTTGAGCATCAACCTATGATCCAGGAGATCTTAGTTCGATTCCGGGTCAGGGCACATGCCTGGGTTGTGGGCTCAATACCCAGGAGGCAGCTGATCAGTGACTCTCATCATTGATGTTTCTACTCTCTCTCCTTCTCCTTTCCTCTCTCTGAAATCAATAAAAACATATTTAAAAGATAAAATAAAATAAATAAAATGTTCCATTTTTAAAGTTTTGGTATATGTATATAACCATGAAACTGTCACTGCAATCCACATCATAAACACAGCCATCACTCCAGCAATTTTCAGTGATATATATATGACACCATCTGAAGTTGATCTACAGATCACTGATATTCTATCCATTTTTTTCAACTTTTTTTTTTTTTTTTTTTTTTTACCTCTGGGTGTCATTCTGGATAGAATGGGTTAAATATACCACCTGTGGCAACCATGGGGTTAAACAATGAGATGAATAGATGAGCCTAAGGTAATTCCAAATTTTTCATTCTGGAAGATTGGGAATATGTGGTAGTGTTAAGTCAGAAGTCAAAAGAAGCAGGTCCAGATGGTGACCTAACTCCTAAATGATAACATTCTTTTTAGAAAGATCAAATCAGAGCAGCATCCTGGCAAATGCAGTCTAGTCATGAGAGGTCCCAATAAGAGCTTGACTTGGGGCACCATCGGTTCAAGAGTGTCAAGGAGGTTCGCTAATTAGGATGAACCAGGCATTGAAACTTGGGAAACACAAACATTTAGGGGAACAAAATGTATGGAAGATGCTTCATGGTTTATAACCCATTAAAAATGAGAGTGATGCATACAAGAGGTGGTAAAGTGCAATGAAAGGGCACAGGCTTTGGAGCTGAGTAAAGAGAGGGCTGTACCAGCTGGTCTGTCACCAGTTCAGACTCCTTTCCTATCTTGGCCTCACTTGTCTACTGTGTCACCTTAGGCAAGTTTCTTAACCTCTGATGTTTGGTTTCTTCATTTTAAAATTGGGCTGTTTTAAGTGCTTTTCATAGGTAAACTCTCATAGGCAAAGATAGGTGGTGGTGGGATGGGGTCCAGATAAGGGTTCATGTAATGTCTGGAATCTCCCACTGATGCCAAAGGAAAAAACACCCAGGTTTTCTTCTCCAGGTGCCCGGATGTGGGACCCAGGGATAGAGGTGGGGCTGAGGCTTAAAAGCTGTCAGCAATTCAACATCACAAAGTGGAGTCACACTCTTTATTACCATTCACCCCTGACGTTTGACTGGAGACCGAAATGTGCCATTGTTTCATTTAATTGAATTTGAATTTGTTTAAGCAGGCTCTTGTTGAGCTCTATGAGGCTTGCAGCCTGAAGCCAGGGAGAGGCGAAAGCTCCATTGAAGGCTTTGTTCAAGAAGCCAGCCTTTGTGGCCTAAGAAGTGCAAGGAATGCCTCAGGCTTGTCAATGACGACTGGGACTCTGAAGGAAATGGGGGTGTCTCCACCAAACCTTGTATTATGGTTGCCAGTTGCTGCTCCAATGGCATATAGCATGTTGTTTTCTTGAGAATACCTAGCAATTTTCCTCGGAACGACTTTTCTACTAAATACACTTAGGCAAAATCATTGTAACAAGTGTTTGAGGCAGTCTTTAAAAAGATTCACCGCACAGCATCAGGATTATAGTAGGCAGGTGATAATTAGGTAGCAGAAAAATGCTGAGATTCACTGATTCTATAATTTAAAAAGTTAATGTTTGATGGCAGACATCTCCTGAGCATACAGAGAGCATTAGCAGTATACAGAACACTAAACTAACTACATGCAACTGTTGGAATAAGTTGGTAAATGTGACCTTAAGGCCTCTTTCTGCCCCTCTCTTTCCCCCTCCCAGCCAAAGAATCACCCTAGTGCTAAGAATGGACTTGAACCTCTGCTCTTACAGTTTCGATTTCCTTCTCTGTTACTGTGGGTGCTGGAGACAGTTTCACACCGAAGACAGTGCAGTGAAGCAGAATCGGTTTTATTTCTCACACCCGTCTTTAACAGCACTCAGTTGTAAGCTTTTTCAAAGAAGAACCATGTCTCATACTATTACACCCCCCCATTCCCAGGGCTTTGCCCTGCTCTCAGAAGGTGCCCAATAATGTAAGAAGATTACAGCCATTGAAACTCACCCTTGGGAGCTGAACCTGTCAATCAAGCTTCCCCAGCAAATGAACCCTCCTGCGCTCTTGCCCTTGAGCCTGTGGCCTTGGGCCAGGAGGTTCTACTGTGCTGTTGTCAAGTTTTCCACCGTGTCCTCAGTTCAGCCTCAAATGGCTGGAGCTGCTGTCCTCACACTATTTTTAGTCATAGATCAGTTATCCCTGACACGCAGTGACGGGGATTAACAAAATGCACCCATATGCATCTCTGAAGGCTGAGCGTGTATGTCCCAGCCCAAAGTAGTCTTGCGCAGTTCTGGGTAGGATTAGCAGGCTTAATTTTTTTTTATTGTCTCCCTACTGCTCCTGGCAGAGAGAGATCTGGGCCAGAACCACTCCTGATCTGTGTGAGGGATTTCAAAGGAGGCTATTTTAAATCACACACCAGACCTTGTTTTGCCCTGGTCAGCCTCACAGCCCCATGGTGGCTGGATGAGACTTTCTTTCTGCTGATGGGAGGGAAGGGCCCCACTGAACTGCATCCTGATTTTATGAGAACACACAGTAATAGGTCACGCTGTGGGGATGTCCTCATCAATCTCGCCTGCGGCGAAGGTTCCACATGCCTGGGTAGGGAATTTCATAACGCCCAGTGCCAGCTGAGCAGGCTGCACATGGCAGGGCGAACGTCACCGTAATCATATCATGTTCTGAAGCTTCAGCCCTGATTACTCTGATCTTTGTCTTCTTTTGACCTGAGACGAATGCAAGGAATGGTCTTTAAATGACCCCTTGTTTTCAGACATTAGGACAGTGTTTGACTTGGACACCCCCAGTTGCAGCAGACCACACCAGGTGGCCTGAGCTTGCTTGTCTCATTTATTTAATTATTTAAATGCTGGGGTCGCTTCCGTTCGTCACATGACCCTTGGTTCTTGCAGCGGGGTGGTAAACATAGGGTATTCAAGACTTACTCTCTGAGGTTTTCTCACATCAGTTGTCTTCCTTGTGAGGTCCTCTCCTGCTCGGTTCTTACACATTTGTGTTTATTTCATGGCCCTCTCAATCTCTGCGGAGACTTTCTGGTCATGTTAGAAACACCAGGCTGGAGGACAGAGCTGGACATGAGTGTCTCAAATCCAGTCAGTTAATGCCAACATTATTTTAGTGCCCGTATTTAGAAGGTTAGATTCTCTTGGCGATCCCAAACGCTGGCTTGCATGTTCCTATCTGTGAAATTCCCCTTTTTTTTTTCTGTGGTTGGCTACAGTTCCCACTAGGAAGATATCCTTACCTTTTAGGAATTGGTTTCCCACTTGTACGTCCCTGGCTCAACCTATCCTTACTCTCACACATCTTCAGGCCCACCAGTACGCCTGCCCTTTGCTCCTACCGAAACCCGGCTGTGATATCCTACCACCATAGCTGTGGGCCTTCTTTACTGTAAGGTGCTTGTGAGCTAGGTGGAGCGATAAGATAATCCTATATGAAGACTGCATAGGACAACGGAGTACAAAATTTTGATTTTCTGCTTTTAATAAGATTTTGAAGAAGTAAGATCTTGGTGAGGCCTAACTCAGTAGAAAGAGAGTCAAGGAGTCACGTGAAAAACAGGTTGGAGCCTAAGGAAGGGATAGGTAGAGAGCAGAGGGAAAGGCGTTCCAGCCAGAGAACAGCATAAACTGAGGTATGGTATGGAGAGGTAGGGATACGAATGGCACGTGCTCACCCTGCGTAAAGACTGACCTGGTGAGAACCTGGGGTGAGTACTGCAGGCCTCGGTGAGAAGTCTTAGTGCTTTCACTTGAAAGACTGAGATGAAAGACACTCCCTTTGCTTTTCTCACCAGACTCTCCAAGCAGAAAGAAATGCTACACCACAGTATCTTTCCATCCTCATATTTGTTTCTGTGATCAGACATCTGGGGAACGCACTCTTTGAGAGAACTGTCTGTGAAAACTGGGAGCAGTGAGACCCCACACCTCGCCACAGACAAGCCCCTCAAAGACACGTGGGGCCCTGCGTGCTTTCCTCCTTTCCCCAGGTGAACTTGCTATTTTGTTAAGTGTATTAGAAGAAAGTGAAAGGGCACAACCTGGATACTCTGCATCAGAGAAACACTGAGTAGATTTTGAGCCTTCATGGGATGAAATATTATGCTACCATGAAAATAAAATTTACCAAAACATTTTAAAGATGCAGGATGTCAACTGTGTTAAATTAAAAAAGTAAGATTCAAATTTGTACATACACCCCAATTTCAACTTTGTAAATATTTCCATAGACAGATATGCAGCAGGATAATGAAAATAGACTGATCCTGACAGATTTCTCCTAGAGGGCGTAAGAAATTGGGAGACATCTCAGAAACAGGACACACCTGTCTAAGGGCTCTGGAAACCTCAGCTGAGAGCAGGGAAAGGGCAGCCTGTCTGTCTCTACAGCTCAGGGACCTAGGTGGGCCAGCGATCCCAGAGCTGAGAGTTTGAAGGAGACGGTATTGCTGTGTCTTTGGCTAGGTGTGATGAAAAAGCCACCAGTTTTTAATACAGAGATTGACAAAATGGAGCAGAACAGCGTATTTGGGAAGCTCCTGGGAGTGTGTGAATTACCATTTAAGGACGAGCATCCAGGGCTGATTTGCTTTCTGAGATGTCACTCTGTGGAGAGGCTTCCACCAACACTCCCAGCCAGCTATGCCCTGGACTAGAGATAGCCCTTGGGTTCTGGACAGCCTGCAAGTTCCATAAATTAATGCTAAGTCACGTAATCTGATGTCCCCACGGTGTTTGCACAATACCACCCCAGGATCCAGAGCTTTCACTGACCTCACATCCAGCCCAGGATTTCCCTCTAAGCTGCGAGGGGTTTGGTTTGCCAGGGAACACGGTGTCCCCTTCTTCCTCCCCGTGAGTCTCAGAGACATCGTTATCATCATTGTCTTTTACTGAGTGCCTACGTGTGTGAGGCGCTTTAAAGATATTATTTTTAATCTTCTCACAATCCTCTCAGATAGGCATTATTACCCCAAATTTATAGATGATGGAATTGAGACACTGGTGATCAAGTAATTTGCCCAAAAGCATAAAATTAGTAAGTTTGAAACTAGATGTCTGCCTCTCTCCATCTTTCCTGTGATGACTTTCAACTGCCACTGTGTGTGTGTGTGTGTGTGTGTGTGTGTGTGTGTGTGTGTTGTGTGCATGTGAGAGAGAGAGAGGGAGAGAAATTGATTGACTTTTGAGTTTGAATGTTTAATTGCATCTATTTCCTGGCCCTGGTTTATTTCTCAAAAGTTCCTCTCCAACAACATCCAAAAAAATCATATACCATAGTTCTTATTTGTCTGTGTCAAAAGTAAGTCCTAGCCACAGTGGAAACTGGATTGAAAAAGAAAGACAACTTCTGAACTTAAAATCTTGGCTAGAAATCAAAATGAGACTTCTGGTCTCAGGATGATAGACAAGCTCCCATGCAAGTTAGGAGCTGCCTAAGATTAACCCTAAAGGTAAAACAGATGAAGAAACAACCGTCAAAGTCCCTCACTTCTCATCCAGTGGAGTCCAAGCTTAGACCTGGGTCCTGGTGCTTGTCCTACATGCAGGGCACCGCCACTTGGTGTCAGCATACCAGGCCCAGGATCTGAAGAAGTGGTTGACTTTGCTTTTTTCTAGGCCAGACCACTATGCATCCAGTAACATGGAACCCTTCTCTCTCCCTCCTGCTTTCTTCCCTAAGTATACATCTGAAGCCGGGCACCATGCTGGAGCAGCAGTAAACAATGAATGTGACAAGCATGGTCCCTGCCATCTCTGGGGAAAGAGACAGTCGAGAAATTCAGATACTATAGTATAGTCGGTGATCTGATGAGGGAAAGCAGAGGGTGCTCAGGAGGACAGATTTGGTCAGCAAAGCCTTCCTCATCCAAGATGTATCTAAGACGAGACCTGAAGGATGAGTTCACATTAGCCAGAGGGGGTGGCGAATGTGAACAGCAAGAGGGAGCAGCCTGTGAAAGGCCAGAGAGGGAGGCAGGCTGTGCAAAGCTTAGCATCTGTCTCATTCCCTCTGTCCACCTTGAACATGAGTGTGGCAGAGGGCCCTCTGGGCTTGTTTTTAACTTCCTAAATGAAGGAGTACCAGAATTCAAGGCATATCAGGATTCCTATGGTCTCTAAGAATTTCACAGCAACTCTGAGATAAAGGGACATTCCAGAGAGGAATTAGAAACCCCAGCTGGGAATTGCTACCTGGGGAAATGGCACACCAGGTTTCTGGAAGGGGCTTAGGGCCCATCGAGGGAGGGACTGTGTGGTGAAGTTTTATTCTATAACATACTGGGTTCCTCTTTCACTGCAATAAAACCAAAGCACTCGCAGCATTTTAGGCTGAGTCTAATTCAGGGTGTGACGATCACCTCTGTCGCAGGCTGACCTTGACAATAAGAGTGGCAATGATTCTGGTGTGGAATCAAATTTAGCTCAGGACAGCTCATATTAGCCACTTAACTTCATAGAAAATTCCAGTTCAGGTACACAGTCTTCACGGAGAGGACCTGAGGATTTACACTGCATGTCTGAGCCTGGTCTTGGTCCAGAGGCAGTGTTGGGATGAGGCAGCCTCACTTAAGGTTTCATCAAGATTTCAAACACACGCCCTGCTGCTAAGGTCTCACCGTATAAGAAACTCAATAGGAACATAAGGTTCAAGGTTAATTGGCAGGGCTTCAAAAATGTTATTAAGAACTCTTTCCTAACCAGACAAGTTCACCATTTCAAGAGTTTCTTTTCCTTCCTCCTCTCCTCCCTCCCTTCTCTTTTTAAATAACAATACATAAAAACGTATCGCAGAAACTGAATGCATAGAATTTGCCACATATTATAACAAGAGCAAAGGCACACTCTATCATGTAATTCACATAACTGCTCTACGGAGGAGATATCGGAGATATCCTTTCACTGATTTTAGAGATGAGGAAACTTAGGTTTAGAGAAGGCTAAGTAACATGTTTGTTACATACAGACACACAAGTACTCACACAAATGGAAAGTAACAGAACTGCAATTTAAACCCATTTTGTCTGAGTTCAAGTCCCTGCTATAAATATCTGTGGTTCAGCGATTAAAATATAAATGCTGGCCGCATCGTTTCCTGCTATCCCCTGTGCCTTCTCCACTAGAACTCAGGGACCAGCTTTCCTGGCTCTTCTGTTTGCCGACAGCACTGAGAGCAGCGTGTAGCATGCGCTAGGACATCAATAACAAGGGGAGGCCCAGTCTAATTTTAGCCTGCCACACAAATTGCAGGATTTCGCATCACTCTGCAACTCATCTTGTAAGGAAGGACAGGTCTTGCTCCCGCCCG
Source organism: Miniopterus schreibersii (assembly GCF_964146895.1). Lineage (NCBI taxonomy): Eukaryota > Metazoa > Chordata > Mammalia > Chiroptera > Miniopteridae > Miniopterus > Miniopterus schreibersii. The sequence continues at coordinate 10,353,222 of NC_138119.1, read as the reverse complement.
AGGCCTAAGCACCCATACCAGAGCTCTCCCTGTCACGGTGACAACAGGAAGCAGGGAAAGGAAAGCCATAAATTAGGCCAGGGGAGGGAGGCAGAGGAAAATAGATACAGACTGCTGACAAGATTAATATGCAGTTGACGGGGAGTGCTTTCACACCAGAGCGCCAACAAATAAACACAATTCAGAGAGCTCATCCCTGCCTTACCAGAGCGGCAGATTCCTGAGCCAAGGAAAGGGAGCGGGTGAGCAAGAGAAAGAAAGAGAGAGGCCTGCGGTGCACTGGGCCTCATTTGCCAGAAATTCCTCCTGCAAGGTCAGAAGGCTGGGAGATGACATAAGCAGCAGGTCCTGTGAGTTTCACATTTTCTGACCAAACCAGGGAAAGGAGAGGCCAGGCCAGGCACTGCAGCAGGTGGGCCTGAGGACACTGGGGGAAAGCTGAAGGTCCCTGCTCGCTCCTCTGGGCACAGCCTGCCCTATGCTGCCAGCTAAGGTGCCACCTTCCCCCAGGAGTCAGCCGACCACCCCAGCCCTTGGCCAGACTCCTGATGGGCTCCTTCACTCCCTTCTGCAGTGAATGGGACCTCAGCAGGCAACAGCTGAGTTCTTCTGAGATAAGGACCAACTCTTCTGTTTTTTTATTAGGTTGAACCATGTAAAATCACCACATGGAGGGTCAGAAGTGGTTGGATACTGGCAATTTTATGTGGTTCAAGATAACAATAAGAGCAGAGAGAGTTTTCAAACCCAGAAACTGACTTTAAAATTGAGGCTCTTAACCATGATCCTACACTGTTTAGCCAATTAATTTTTTCTTGCGTAAACATAAAATCCAGATGTTAAGCTTGGCCTAAGATTTTTCATAATCTGATCTTTGCCTAGCTGGCTAGCTTCTCTCTCCCAGCAGAGCTGAACTTCTGGCTATTCAGCTGTTACTCCAGGTTACTGATCTTTGACCTCAACCTTTCCTCCTCCTGGAATACTCACATCACCTTCTGTTATCCTGGATGCATCATTCCATCCTGCAGGCCTTTGCCATCATAGGCCTCCTGCTGGATTGGGACCTCCATGCAGAAAGCAACTGCTGCTGTCGTGTGCTATTGTTTAACAACTAGTCGAATGTCTGGCACATGGATGAATGAATGAATGAATGAATGAATGAATGAATGAATGAATGAATTACATGCACTGAGACCCCCTCTCCCCCGAAACATGCTCTCTCTCTCTCTCTCTCTCTCTCTCTCTCTCTCTTTCTCTCTTTCTCTTTCTTTGGCTAACTTGCTATTTCAAATTAAATTCTGTCTCATCAGTTTTAGAAGAACCTCTTGACTTTGCCTAGAGCCCTGCCACACAGCTCGGTGATGCAGAGAGTGTAAAGCAAGAGCACAGTTAGAAAAGTCAAACACACCCTAAAGAACTCGTTCAGCTCTGGTTTTCCACAGTATAGTGAGTGTCTCACTTTTGCCTTCTCTCTCTCCTGTGGAGCCTGACTTTCATTGGCAGGATTTCCCAGATGCACCACTGATATGACCAAATAAAACTCTTTGGAGGCAGCTATCAGAACCAGCTACAGATTCCAGTTCTGGTCATAGATGTTGGAATTTTGTTAGTGGCTGGATGCAGCTCAAATGAGTTTATAAGCTTTACTTGCTTGTATTTATGTGACATCTTTCCCCTGAAGAAAAAGTTATAGAAGAAATCGGCTTCTCAGTAGTGAGTGAACCATGTCTAAGAATCAAATTTGCCCTCTCCTTTTTCTTTGAATACTGGTGACATGAGCCTGTGCTGTGTTGACAGGAGATTCCGTAAACTACATGTGCTGTACAAACATTCACTGAAGCCGGGCGAAGGAGGTGCTAATGAGCTCCCTGAAGGTGAAAGCCCTGGATCAGGTGCTGGGTCTCATCTCTCAGGGATGTTGGGATGGGTGCTTCTGAGCCACAACACTTCTAATGGCCCTTCCAACCAGGAGGTTTTGTGGTTCTATAGTAATAAATTCTCCACACACCCATTTTTGTTATTAGCTTAGTACATATATATAATATAAATATAAGATGCAATATACATTTAATTATAATCATATTTATATGCTATTTGTAAACCCTTTTAATCACAATAGATCATGAGTATATTTCCATGTCAATCTATTTTTTCCATAATTTTGGTTTTCATAAATTTATAGTATTCCAATGTATTTAATAATGGAACCAATAGCCTGATTTTTTAACAAAAGATGATTTCCCTCTAATTTTTGATATTATAAATAGCACAATAAATATCTCCACCTAAATTTATTTAGATAGATCGTGAAGTCAAAAGGTGCTGCATTTTTCAAGATTCTGAGGACTACTGAGAGATGGCCTTTCAGAGACACAGTATAATTTATATCCACCAGCAGTCATGCTAAGGCTTCGAAAGTCCTCTCTTGACCACGACTTTCTGGTGATATAAATCTGCCACGTGAGAAATCCCAGGAGATTGAAGCTGCCTGTGTTAGAGCTTCCCCCAGTGGAGAAGAGAATTTTTAAAAGGCAGAAACCACACTCACTAAATGCATGGACTTAGGAGTTAGAATTTGATTCAATCTCTGATTCCACTGTCTATTAATTAGTGCAACAACTTTAAGCAAGTTACTTAACCTTTCTAACTGATTTCCTCATCTGTAAAATCACAGGATCTACCTCACAGAGTGTTTTCTTTTTTGTTTTTTTGCATGAAGGTGATTTATAGAAAGGGCTTAACACAGCACCAGACAGACAGTAACTGTTTGGTAGCCATTAACTAATATGATTATCATACGAAGTCCAGCCATTTACTGCTCCCAACTAAACTAGTTTTCCTAACTATGTATGGAGGTATGAGTTGGGGCACGAAGGGAAGAAGGGAGGCAAGCACTGAGGCTCCAGAAGGGAACTTTTAGGGTGGGGAAATGAGCCTTGGTCTTGTTGGGCAGCCTCCGCCCTCTGAGCCCTACCTTTCCCTCTAGAATCTGCAGCAGTTGGGGAAGGACCTCCACCTGCCAACGTCGCTTGGGTTTCACTGGTCTTGCTAGCTTTCTGCCTGTCGCCTCTCCTTGCTCTGAAGGCGGCCCTGCTGACCTTGAGGGTCCAGGACATAGTGTTGATCCCAGGAAAGACAGTAATAGTTTTGTTGACAGATACTTTTCAGCAGCTGTATGGTATCTGGGAGGCTGCAGGGAGAGGTGGGAGGAGAGTGACTCAGGGTTAACCCATTCTTGGCCCCAACAGGACTCCCTATGTAAGAAACCCTTGGATTGATTTAATTGCCTTTGCCTTTGAGGTCTGACTTTTGTTGTTTGTTTATTTGTTAATGGACCATCTTAATCATTTTCTTACAAAAGAAAAGTAATATTTAAGGTTCAGAAATGCACTACACAACATTTAAAAGCATTCAAAGCATTGCTCTTGGGAGAATAGAGAGTAACGGACCACTCTGAGCCGGGGATGGCCCTGAAATGCCCTGGGATTCTATCATCTTGCACCTTCAAAGGCACATCTGACCTGCAGAAGGTGAAATGTGGGCCCTTACTTTGGAAGAGAGAACGTAATTTCTGTTGTGAATTTCATTGCAGTTTTTGTAGTAGAGAATATCACATGTGGTTTATACAGTTAATTTCCTATTGATTAATCATAATGTATGTGGTATCATAACCAAAGGCCTTTTTAAAAAATGATTCAGGTACTTTAAATGTATGACATTTTAAGTGCCAATCCCGGGGGACCTTTTACAATGTGGGTGTTGAGGGACAAGACTAACAACCACTGGCAAGCTGGCTCTGGTCTCAGACTTTGCCTTTTGGCTCTGTTATATCCTAAGGGTAGATACCGAGAATGTTTGAGTCAATATAATAGACAAGACATATAATAATGATATCCTATAGAAAAGTAATTACTGTTTCATAGCAGAAGTTCTCAATGAGACTATAAGTATATTCATTTTGTTTTTTAAACATTCACCAAAAACTTACTGAGAGGCAAAACTTAAGCATTCTAGGGAACACTAAGTACTGGCTGCCTGTGAGAATCTTTATCTTTGAGAAAATGCTCCCCAAAGATGGAGCCCAGTTCATTTAGAATTAGCTGTAACACAAGGGAGAATGTGATGAGTCTCAGATAAATAATAAGCAATGGGACATCTAAGGGGGTTGGGGTGGCAAGGAAGAAATATTATTATAGCTCAGGCTTTGTTGTTAGACTTGGGTTTGGTTCCATCCTCTGTCCCTTATTAGCTAGGTAAACTTACATACTGTATTTAATCTCTCTAAGCTTTATTTGCCTGTTCTGAAAAATGGGCATAGCTAATTCATGGTGTGTTTGTAAAATTGTACATGTAAGTAGAGTGCATAGCACAGAGAAAATACTCAATAAATGATAGCTAACAGTGGTAGGGAAAGTTAAAGGGGGGATGGTCTAGAGATACTTGGCTTTGGAGAGATGTGAGGTGCCATTCCAGGTGTCAAGGGTGGCATTAGCAATGGTGTAGATAGGAGTAAGAGCATGCTGGGCACCTTTAGAAACTGAGACTTAGACTGAGGGGCTGGAATGTAGGGGACGCAGTTTGGAAAGAAAAACTTATCCCATAACACTCCGACTGATTTTGTCATTGTAAGATAGAAAGGTAGTCTGGTGAGAGCTGATGGAGCCCTAGACTGGCATGTAAAGAAGGTGGGGTTTATATGGTTGGCAATGGGGAGCCCACCTGGCTTCAGGAGGCTAGATCGTAGGTGGAGGGAAGGCATTAAGGGCAGTCGGTTTCAGTAACCCAGGCAAAAGGTAAGCACAGGACTCTTTCCAATACAGAAGAAGAAGTGCACCTTTGGATGAATACTCTGGCTTGAAAGGGACTTTTCAAAGGTAACAGTTAACAGGCTTCACGAAATTTGCTCTTTATTGTGATGGGACCAGTCACCACGCAGGGTAAGCTCGCTTCCCCCTCCTGCCCTGTACTTAGCCTTCCGCAGACAATTGCTTGTTTCCATTCCTGCTTCATAACTTGTCGTCCTGAGGACACTGCCAAGAAGCCGGCCCTAGGCCACTGGTTCCCGAGCCTGGCTCTCCTTGGGTAGCTTGTTAGAAATACAGGAGCCTGAAACTTTAGGTCTGGTGGGTCTGAGGCGAGTCCAGGAAACCTCCCTTTCAGAAGCTCCCCAGGTGATCCTATGAGGAGCCAGGTTTGAGAACCACTGTACTAGATTTAAACTTGCTCAGCAAGCCCAGGTCTCACTCATTTTTGAATCTACAAGGCCTATCCCCTTATCTGGTCTCAAACAGGTTTGCATGAATATTGAGCGCATAGAACTAAAGTGTTATAACACGTGCAGAGGAAGATACCAAACTTTAGGAAAATAGCAACTGCGTAAAGCGTAGCTGGGAACCCAGAACAATTTCTGTTTCTATTCAGGCAGGGGGCAGGGCTGAGAGCCTGGAGCCGAGCTTTCCTTGATTGATTGCCCTGTAACTTGAGGCCTGACTTTGACCTGAGGGTCAAGGCATTGGGTCTACCAACTTGCAAATTATTAAAATGTTGTTAGGGAGAAAGCAGAAATTATCAGAGAACTCCATTTTTACAGTGAGAGGGTTAGAGACTGATTTCTAAAGTTGATAATCAAAGAAGTGCAAATAAAAACAGATACCTCTGAGTTAGTAAAAGCATTTTTTTTTAAATGTTAACAACTAAATGCTATTAACACTGTGATGAGAACACAATGACCCAACCATTTCGGAGAACAATTTTGTGTTTTATATCAAGATTCCTAAATAGTTCAGTGATTTCCTATCCATGAGTATATCTCAAAATTATCCAAAAAAAAAAAAGACAACTCCACCAAGATGTTTATTCCTGCAATAAAGGAATAGTTAAGTAATTAAAATGATGAAATTTTAGCTAGCCATTAAAAAATGAGTGAGGTTTGGTACCATCCTGGAAAAAGCTTATAAAATAATATAAATAAAATACGTTAATTGAAAAGTTTTGATGCATATGCATTAGAATTACAACTACATAAATAATAAACATATTTATAGCTGACTGGAGAAACATGCACAAAAATAATTCCAGTGCTTAGATGGTGGCATTATGTTATTTTTCCTAAAGTTTACAGGGTGAGTTTGTGATACTTTTATACTTTAAAATTAAAATATACTGCCCAGCCGGTGTTGCTCAGTGGTTGAGTATTGACCTATGATCCAGGAGATCAAGGTTCGATTCCCAGTCAGGGCACATGCCCAGGTTGCTGGCTCGATCCCCAGTAGGGGGTGTGCAGGAGGCAGCTGATCAATGGGTCTGTCATCACTGATGTTTCTCTCTCTCTTTCCCTTCCTCTCTCTGAAATCAATAAAGATATATTTATAAATAAATAAATAAATAAATAAATAAGTAAAATATGCACATACTCACAAGCACACACTAATGTAGGTGAGTGATCATAGTCACTCAATGAATCAGTGAAACTGAGGCAAGAATCTAGAGATGCCAACAGGTTACAATCCCCCTTCCTCCATCGCTCAGGGACCACCACACTAGTTTATGAAAGACTGGCATTTGGGTTCTGCTACATAAACCCCTTCAGAGTTTAAAAACAACAACGAAACACATCAACAAGAAAAAATTCCCCAGACAACCTGCATTCCCCTCCCCACCGTTTCCTATGAGCCTTGTATCAGGAGAGGTGGTTTTCTTTTCTTTCCCTTTTAAAAGTCTTTTCCTCCCATACCTGAAGATGAGTTATCTCTGTACTACTCAGATTAAGTTCTCGATCTGGCTGGGCTTTTCAAAGACATCTAGGAGAAAGCAGCTTATGGGGCAAGTGTGTAGTGTTAAGTAAGGTCATGCTTGCTGTTGTTGGTGATCTGGCCACATGACACGGCCCTATTTTTAACTGAGACAATTGGTGAATGACTCAGGAAGGCCTCTGAAGCCAAATGGCAGCTTGGAGGGTAGAACTTGTTATTAACTGAGGAGAAAATAACTAATGCAGTAGGTTGAAACTGCCCATTTTCTGCTCTCAGTAAATCTGGCAACCAGCATGCTACAGTAAACTCAGTTTAAACAGTCTCACTCCAGGCAGATATAGTGCGCAGCTGCTTAAAGGCTCTCTTCCTTCTGGTTCAGAAGATAATTTTATGGGACAGTAATTTTGGGAAATGCTAAGTAAATACCCTTTTTGGATGTTCACAAGTTGGTACAGTAGACTTTTCAAATGAATTTCACCACAGATTGATCATTTTTGTGGAGGCAGTAAGAAGGGTAGGGATGCAAAGCATAGGAACTGCTCCCAGGAACACACTCTGAGAAACGCTGATCTAGTTCGATATCCTCATTTTACTGATGAGAAAAGTGGAGACCTAGGCAGGTCTAATAACTTGCCCAAGAGCACCTGGTTAGTGAATGCAGAACTGGGGCTAGAACTTGTTTGCATTTTCCTGTGGCACCAGCTTGTGTCTATCCCTCACACTTACTCAGAGTCTACACAGATGTGTCAGTTAATACTGCTACTGTTAGCCTTGTGTTTAATTTTCCAGCTAAGATCATTAGTCATCACACGAGTGCACACTCATACACACGTGCCACAAACATACTTGTTACTCTTTGAATGGGAGATGCTTTATGCAGACAGGTTCTTTTATTAGTAGTAGGGTCCTGTGGCTGGGAAATCATAGATCTAGGTCTTGAAACAGCTTTTACTGCCACATTACACTGTCTTTCTGGGCTGATTTTAAGGCATGAAATTCGTGGTAGAAGGAATTTCAGGCCTCTAAAGAAGACCTGTCTCTCCTAAATTTAGGTGACCCGATCCTAAGGAGCAGGAAGGAAAGAAGCCATACCTCCTGCTGTAAAAATAGCAACCCAGATATGTTTATCTTTGAAAAGCACTTTAGCTTGTGTTATGTCCAATGGCTGCTTTAAATACCTAAGGTGTAGTTTCACCCCCCAGTGAGCCAGGTGCACAATCCTTTGTCTAGGAAACTGCCTTTCCCAGCCCCATTACATCCACATTGTGCCCCTTTTTCTTTGAAACCTCCATCAATGCGGGAGCTCAGAGGTCTGAGGGTGTCGTTGAAAATAAGCAGCACGTCAGTTTCGCATTGCCTTTGCTTTGCTCGGAGACAGCCTCAAGGGCAAACTCAATGGCACAGTGTTTCAGCAAGGGCTTGGGTTAGGGGCTTAGAAAGGTCACGTGTCTTACTTTCAGAGAGGGGAAAAAAAAAGCTGAAATTCAGGTCAATAATTCTAGCTGTAAGAAGAGTGGTTGCTTCCAGGCAGTAAGTGGTAGGGGCTGGGGTGCTCGGGGGAGGGGAGTGCTCTTAATTTCAGTCTAGAGTCATGGTTATGTATTAAGTGCCTGTAGACTTTTGTCTAAATTTTAATAAGCTACCTATATGTTTGGCTGGGTTGATTGAATCCACCTGAATAATTTCCTGCCTATTTCAGCAGCATTAATCATATGTACTGTTTCCTGACACTTTTACTAATGTGGTATAGGACATGGACAAAAGCTGTAGTTTCATTCTTTTGGCTACACCTAAAATACCCACATATACTCATATGGATGACTGGCACTTGAACTAGAGAAGAGAATATATATTTCTATTCTAAATGGCCAGGATACGAAGGTGAACTCTACTACAAAGCATATTAGGAAAACGATTAATTGAGTAATTTAATTAAATGAGATCAACCAAAAGATGTCTTAAAAACACGATGAGGTCACAGTGCAGAACATCTCACAGGCGAGGAAACGGGTAAAGCTCAAAGACTAAGTAACTTTTCTCAAGGTCACATAAACAATAATGGGGACTTCAGAATTCAAATCCAAGTCTGAATTCTTTCTATTGGACCACGCTGTTTAAGAGCAAAGCTCTCCTGAACTCACGCTTTCAACTTTCAGTGAAGATTCTATGGACACTTCGGAAATGCTGGGGGCCTCGGATGCTTGCTCCAAATATCAAGTATTGTATTGCAGATGTATTCACATATACATCTATCTGTATAATATATATTGTTTTATTTTGTATTTGTAAAATAAAACTGCCTGCTACTGGTTTCATTAATAGAAATTTGCATTACAAAGATTTTTCAGCACAGATAACATTCTGGATGAAGGCACAATACCAACTCAGAATCTGATAGCCTTTAAAAGTCACTGTGAGACCCTCGCCTTCATTTGTGAGGTTAGATAACAATATCTGATCCTATTTGCAACATCCAAAGTCAGGGATGTTATGGAAGTACCTTGGGCTCACATGAAAACAAATCTGTTTTGGTGAAATGCATCCCATGACTTTGTCAAGGGACCAATTTTTGCAAATTTCCCAACCTGGTAAACTGCTTAGGAGTCATGAAAAATGCATATAAAAATGGGGATTAACATTTTGAAAGTATCTGTAGAAATACTTCATCTGGGAAAACGTCTTAGTGGTTTTATTGTGCTGAATAAAGCCAAAGAAGGATTATTTTTACACAAAATCTCTCACCTAACTAGGACCACCTGGTGTACAATTGTGTCCCATAAACCAGTGATGTCCCAAATCCCCTTCCAAAACAAAAGTCGCACTGCTGAGGTTAATTCTGCTCTAATTAGAGGCACAGTCAGTTCTTCTTTCATACTCTGGGGGGCTGCATGCTGCAACCTTTAAAATGCATAAGCCCAGCCACTGCCTGGCTAGCTAGCTTTCCCCTGTCTTTCTTCCCTTTCTCTGGCTCATGCAGTGATTATTTAAATATCTTACCAGTGTGTTGAGTTTCTCAAGGAGCAGCCTCTACACATGTTGATTCCTAATGTGTGTAACTGATGAAAAGACTTCACTTTTACTAGCTACTGTGACTTTCTCCATATAAAGTGCCACAGGCATTATTAGCAATGACAAATCAGAGGTTTGTCTTAATAAACAAAATACTCAATTAGATACTTTTTAAGGTGGTTTGAAGATCTCTTAAAGCTTCTTTTGTGCATCTGATGAAAACTATGTAGTGTCTACTGGGGAAAATGTATGCACAATTTTCAGGTGGTCCTTAGATTTTCAAAAGCCCATCCACCCATTAACCATTGAGGATTACTGTTTTACAATGTCTACTTATACACACAGCAGTGATACTCATTTGCAACATTATTATCAATAACTAATATCTCTGCATATTAAACTTGGCATCATGTGGTGAAAGTTACTCTCAAAGATCTAAGTGATTATATTTTTTAAAAGGCAAACTGACTTCTGGTTTGCAATGGATTTGTACAAATTTACAGAGAGCAGTCTCCTACATATCACTTGTGAGTGTGAGTGTGGGTATATGGTGTGTATGGTTATATGTGTGAGGGTGTGTGTGTGTACATATATATATATATAAAGAGAGAGAGAGAGAGAGAGTCTTGGGTGTGGGTGTATGTGTGTGTGCATAGGTGTAGGTAGATTTACCAAGTATTAATATTTGCTGTATTTCCTTTGCATATATATATACATACAAAAATGTGCACATGTGTATACACTTATCTATGTATATATAAATATGAACACTTCAATATAACTACATTATTACCATACCCGATAAATGTAACATATTCAAATTTCTCTGATTGTTTCATAATGTTCTTATATTTTTCTAAACTCCAGAATCCAATCAAGCAAAACATTACATTTAGTTCTTAGAGATCTCTTTAATTTTCTTTACTCTAGAAGAATTCCCCTAGGGCTTTTATTTGTCTTTTATAACAATGACATTTTGGGGGCCCTGGCAGGGTAGTTCAGTTGGTTAAAGCATCACCCAGTACACCAAGGTTGCAGGTTCAATCTCCAGTCAGGGCACATTACCACAAGCAACCAATGATGCATAAGTAAGTGGAACAAGAAATCTCTCTCTTTCTCTCTCAAATCAATTTTTAAAAAATGACATTTTTGAAGGGTCCAGAGAAGTTGTCTTGTAGAATCTCCTCATGATTAGATTCAGGTTAAAACTTTTTGGGCAAGAATGCTCCCTAAGCAATGTGGGAATTCACTCTTAAGCGCAGCTTGTGCTGTTTCTGGAGCACTCACAATGAACACACTATTGAGTTCCTCAACCTTCAGGCACTCTTGAGTTAAGGCAACTTTAACCACACATAAGACATCACACACACACACACACACACACACACACAAGCACACACTTAAGAAGATCAGAATTTTTTAATGTATTTATCTTTAAGGCTGGCCGCAGATCCCATGAGAGTATTTTGGAAGACATTACCTATCCATTATTTCACTGGCCCCGACCTCGCAAGGCTTTTATTAATGGGGAGGGGTTTGATAAGAGGATTAAGGTGTCTGCAGGCCTATGGACCTTAGTGACAGAAAACCTGAATCTGTCAGCAAAGCAAACCTGTCAGAGGGGGGGAAAAAAGGCAGGGAAGGTGGAGAATAGCTGAGATTGGCAACATGGACTGGGTCAGACTGACAGCAGACTCTCAAAGAATCCTAGATGCAGTGTTAGTGACCCTCCTGGTGGTTTACTAGGGTTTGCCTTTGGCAGGCTCTATCTTTCTGTTTCTAAGAAATAAAAAAAGGAGGAGAGAGCTTGAAAAGCCTTTTGGACAGAAAATAGCACTGGGAGAAACAATATTTTGATGAGTTAGTGCTAAATGAATTAGAAACATGTGGACTGAATTTCCCTTGAAATACAAATGGATTGAATAATTAATGGAAAAAGCACTTGGCAAAATGTACTTGAGGTTTTTATTGAACCCAAACCAAAACATTTGAAAATATTTTGAAATATGTGAAAAGTACAATATACATCTGGATCTGCCCAACCCTAGTAAGGACACAGGAAATATTATTTTTATTTTACATTTATATGATAGCTGCAGTGTGCCTCAAACCTAAGGTATTTCTTACAACAGCCCTGTGGTCTAGGTCGTAATTACTATTTTCATTTGGGGCAAGAAATTTCCCAGCACTCGCACAGTAGGCTTCAAGTAGAATCTTCTATTGGTTTGTTCTTTAGAGGGTTTTGTTAGCAGGAGCACTGGACCAGCAGACACGAAGCTTGGGCCCAAGTCCTGGCTTTAGTTCTTATTGGACCGATCATATTTGTGTCTTCTTGGCAGATTTTATCATCATGTAGTTTCTCCTTTCCTCTACTAATATATTTAGACTAAATACTATTATGCCAAATAGTACTATCTCTGCACCAGCCTTCTTTGGTGATTATTTGCCAGATATATCCGTGGTAGGCAGAACAGTGATCTCCCACAGATGTCCACGTCCTAATCCCTAGGACCTGTGAATATGTTATATTACACCGCAAAGGGAAATTGGGTAGCAGATGCAACTGAGGCTGCTAACTAGATAACCTTAAAATAGGGAGATTATCCTGGGTAATGTAATTACAGTGATCCTTACAAGTACAAGGGGGCGGCCGAGGAAGGCAGTTGAAAGAGCTGTAATGACAGAAGTATGTAAGGTCGGGATGATGTGACCCGAGAAGTGCTAAATCCATGCTGCCGTCTTTGAAGATGGGAAAGGAGGTCACAGCCCAAGGAAAGTGGGCAGCTTCTAGATGCTGGCAAAGGCAAGGAGCCTCAGAAAAGGAAGGGAGCCCTGCTCACACCTCGATTTTAGCTCAGGAAGACCCATGTTGGACTTCTAACCTACAAAACCTTTAGATAAAGACATTTGGTTTCCTGTAAGCCACTAAGTGTGTAGTAACTTGTTACAGCAACCATAGAAAGCAAATATGTATTTTACCACGTCCTTCATTTTGAACCATCTGTGCATCTTAACTGTGTCTCTTGTAAACAGCATTTAGCTAGCTTATTAAAATCGACTGCAAAACTTTTGTCTTTTAGTAACTATCTTTACTACCTCTTGAAATCCCTCTGAGTCACTACCTCTTCCTTCCTCCTCAAACATAAGCACGTTGTAACTTCCAACAAACCAGTACACTAATTTTGTTAGTTTTAGCACTTTTTAAAAAATGGGATCGTAGGACGTATATCCTTACTTATGAGATTAATCTGTTGTGAATTGATATGCTTTATTTATTTCCACTGCCATATAGTGTAATATGTGCACCCGAAGAAATGTACAAGAATTCATAGCAATATTATTCGTAATAGCTCCAAACTGGAAACCACCTAAATGTCTAACAATGGTAGAATGGATACATATATTTTGGCACATTCATGGCATTACAATTTTTACCTGCATGTTAAATTTAACCAATATCTTCATCTGTTTCTAAACAACAGAAGGATTTTAGAACAGTTTTGCTCTTTCATGTTATTATTGCCTAGAATTTTAGTTCCAAAGTGACTTAAACCCAATCCCCACTGGTCATTACCATTTTTTAAATAGATACTAAATATTTAGATTGAACAGCATGTGTACCAATTCCTTTACCTACTCATTCGTCTTGTTTTCTATTCTTTGTTTCCTTCCACATTGAATTTTCATTTTGCTAAAGTATATCCTTTTATGATTCTCTTAACATGGGTCTTGGAGGAGTAAATACAGTCTTTTTTATCTGCAAATGTTATTTTTGTCATTCTTCAAGGATGTCTGAGCTGCTTATAGAATTCTTGGTGGACTGCCTTTCCCGAAGCCCTTTTAAGATTTTCATTCCACTTTAAACTGGCATCTGCTAGTGTTGATGAGCACCCTTCTGTCATTCTGCTGCATTCCTTTGTAAGTAAACTGTTTCTCATGGATAGCTTTTGAGGGTTTTAACGTTCTAAAGTTTCACTACAACCTGTCTAGGTGTGTATTTTTTTTAATCCTGTTCAAATCTTGATGTGGGCCCTAGCTGAGTAGCTCAGTTGGTTAGAGTATCATCCCAATACACCAATTTCCTGAAAGTTGGTGAGATCCATATAGTATACAATGCAGTTTATTTTAACCAGAGCATCTGGTTAATGAGAGCATTTTCCTCTCTAACTCCAGAAAACAGGGCATTTAGTGTAAAACTTTTGATTTTTGGAAGTGATACTAAATGCTATGGTAGTAGATAAGAGATGTTGGGCTTCAATTTTATTGATTTTGATCAGCTATTTCATAATCGTCACCTTCATTAGTTGCATTTCTTGAGTATACAGAGTTGCCTAAGGTTTTCTACTACATGTAAACACAAGGTCTCTTCTTCATAGGGAGGTGTGAAAGCAAAGAATGAAGAATATAAGTTATCACGGTGACTTTGTTTTATATTGAGGTGAATTCATACGATACTAAGCTGAGCAAAAGCCAATGCTCCTTGCTTTTATTTTCTGGCAAGCTCCCAGAAGATTCAAAGAAAGAGAAACTTCAGGGAGATACTATGCATTATGAAAAGGGGGAGGAATACTTTGGTGAATGTGAAGTATGAGGTTATTCAGCTTTGTAGAGGAACACATTTGATGTGGAAATAAGAGCAAAAAACTAGAAGGTATGAAGCTTTGCCACAGTGAGAGAGACAAGCAAACAGGCAACAGGAGGCTTGGAACTGCAGAGGGAAAACCTTGGGGTATATCTGGAGAGAAAATCGGACTCGAGTGAATGTCTAAATCATTCAGGATGGATGATCCTCTCTTTCCCCCTTGATGATTTATACAGAAACTAAGCTCTCTTTCTCTGGCCCACTCCAGCATCCCAGTCAAAATTCCTTTTCTCCTGCTCCACAAGAATCTCTGGCATCCTAACATCTCTAATCTCCTTTAGAGCTTGGTGGATAAGGCAGACAAAAGAATAAAATCATCACAGAAATTAAACTTGCATTTGTTTAAATACTATAAAAGTAATGCAACCCCTTTATCCTGAGACACCTGGCAGCCAGGTCATGAAAACCAAAAAGAAAAGCACCCTAAGGACAAAATAATTCAATTTTGTATTCCTCAACTGTACCTCATATTTCTGAAAATATAGCACTTACGTGTTTGGCCTCTTGGGAGTAATAATACAATGGTAGCCCTAGTATACGTTGCATGTTCTTGGAGAAGGGGGGAAACTGCCTGTGTTCTATCCTTGCCATTTTTCTACTCTTGAGCAGGGATTTGCAGTACAATTACAATGAACAAGAACCCTAAGGATGGAATATGAGCCAGAGAGCTACTCTCAGTTTATTGCTGATTATGAAAATGTTTATTTCCCTAAGTTTTGCTAACATTGTATATTGTCATTTAAACCTGTCTTATTAACTTGTTTGTGGAATTTGACACATTATTTTAACTAGCATTTCTTAAACTCCTTGTGAGAGTAAACATTTTCAGTATGTCTATTTGTCATTTTTATTTCTTCTATTTTGACTTGTCAGTTCAAATGCTTAAACCATTTTTCTACTGGTGTGTCATGCTGTTTTTGATATCGAGATTTGACTATATTATCCTTCATAGTTTCCTGCATGCTAGATGTAAAGTTCCTTTCTCACCAAAAGCTCTATCTATGGTCAGAAAAAATATACAAAAATTGGAAACAGGTCTCCAATTACAGGATGTTCTTTCAGGGCAGTGCTGGGTGTGACTTTCTGTTGATTGTATATTTTACACAGATTAGGAGCAAAGGTGACCATGAAAATTTTTGTCCAAGTAGAGGTGCAAATAATTACAGTCTGGTAGAACATGTAACCAAAACATTTATAGACCTTTTGGACATTAACCCCTTTTGCACCTAACCCATCACTTTATTAAATTGCCTTTATGTACTCAGCTTCTCAAATAAGCTTATGACCAATTTTAAGATCTTACTGGTTTCCCCATTAACTAATAAGTTAAATAAAATCTTTGACAAATGTTCATTTTATATTTGCCTGAGAGTCATGACTTTAACTTGTCAAAAATTATATTTTAATACTATTAGCTTTGAAAATTTCTTCCCAGCTCCATTACTACTCATTGCCTTTACTGAACAGAAAGGAGTTTCAAAGTTTATATTCCTAACATTAGGAAAGACAGATGTTGACCCTTTCCATACCCTCCTAACTCCTCTCACTTTAAGGTTAAAATTGAAAACGCCAAATAAAAAGAACGCAGCTCATGGTCCCTTTTCTTTCCCTGGGAGTGCAGGGTTCCTTCCCATGAAGCCTGCCAGGACTCACAAACCTAACATTTTCTGCTTCCAGGTGGCTGCGGTAGGGTTTTTACAGCCCCACTTTCCATCTCACTCAGCTTAATTTTAATGGCTACCTCTTTCCGGGGGTCTTAGCGAACCATTCCAGGAAAGGTTACAACCTACATTAAATAATCATCATTAAAAAAGAAAGATAGAGGAAATAAATGCCTCCTGTTTACACCTCCAAACCAAAGGTCATAGAGAACAGGACTCTTGGCTGATTCGAGAAAGACGTGACCGTCATAATCTCTTGCCTGGATTTCTCAGAAATGCTGTCACGGTCTCACAATCCACTTTCTCCTGCCCTATACAACCATAGCAAATACATTCTCCGTATACCAGTGAAATTATTTTATTTAGATATAATTGTTTCATTTCCCCCAATTAAAGTCCTTCAGTGGCTCGTCCCTCTGCTGTGGAGATATATTTAAAGACCCTTTGTGTGACTAACTCGAACCTTCAGTTCTGATCTCCCTGTAACTCTTCAGACTTGCCATGTGTGACATCCCACACACTCTCTTCTCTCTAGCTGTTCTGACTTACACACAGCTCCTGAGTGTCCCTCTT
This sequence comes from Miniopterus schreibersii, assembly GCF_964146895.1. Lineage (NCBI taxonomy): Eukaryota > Metazoa > Chordata > Mammalia > Chiroptera > Miniopteridae > Miniopterus > Miniopterus schreibersii. The sequence continues at coordinate 10,336,585 of NC_138119.1, read as the reverse complement.
ACTCTGATACCTCCATGCCACCATGCATGTTTCCTTCCCTCTGGGGGCCTTACCCTCTTCTCCAGTTCATTCTTACTTGTCTCCCAAGACTTAGCTCCAGCTCCACCTTCTCTTATTCTGTGTCATTCTCAGGAGACATCAATTGGGCAGGAACCAACTTTTACCCTTCTTTGTGTCCCTAGCATTTATCCCATTGTCTTAAGGTGGGGAATGCTCTATCAATGTTCATCTTATGACTTATACCCGTTAGCAACAAAGAAGTGTCTTAAGACTACATGGGAAATATTAGACATCTTTAGAATACCCTACATTATTATCCATCTGAGATTGTTAAAAGTGTGGAAGAATTTTGGTTACCTCCTTGTCATTTAAAACCTTTGACTGTTGGCTGAGCCTCTCGGTGTGTGTGGCGCTGCAAGTGAAGTCATAGGATAGGGGTCCAGGATATCTGACAAATCTGCTTGTGTGAAGTTCTTCAGGGAGGAGAGAGTGTCTTGGGTTTCTCTTAAATCCCCTTCAAGACTTAATATATGGTGAGCCACTTACCAAGAGCTCAGTATATACTTGTTGTTTGATTGATTGGTAAAAATACATATAGTCCATGCTGCCAAGAAACTCTCAATCTAATTTATTAAGTGGTGAAAAGTTAGTGATGCAACAGGGAAATTTGGGGATTATATCATAGCAGCATAGCATGGTAATTTGGGAAACATCTTATTGATGGTCGTCTTATTCATAGGCTCCCCATTTGAGAGCTCTGGACAATGCATCTGCCTTATTTATGCAATAACATTCACTGCTGAAGTTCTAAATCTGTCTCGGTCCTTTACTACCTGCCATTCTATAGCTTGAGCACTTAGGCATACGGCAATGGCTCACGCCTCCAACTTTAATCTGTTTCTTAAATAACAGACTGTATTTCCATCACAGAAGACCTAGACTTAGCAGTTCAGCAAGTACCTCGTATACCACATGCTCAGATATGAGCTCACTGTCGGACCCTCCCCCTCCATCCTCTTGTTAGGTTATCGATCACTAGGCTGTTTGTCAGTTACTAATTCAAGATAATAAATAAATTATTTAAGGTCCCTAGGCCTGGGTTTTTCTGACCCACAAGGTTGTATAATATTAAGCTTCTACCTCACAGAGTTATTGTAGGGACTGAAGGAATTGCTATATGGAAAGCATTTAGAATGGGTCCTCGCACATTCTAGCTCTCAGCAAGTATTTGCTAGCATAGGTTTCTCTTTCAGTCCCACTACTGCAAAATTCAGAGCTGTCCTCGCCGCCACCTTCTATTTACCTCCAAACCCATGGCCGTCAATTCTTGGATACTCTCCTTTGTAATAACTTTCTCTTTTGTATCAATTCTCCTATGGTCCAGTCAGGAAAACAGACACCCCTTCAGGTGTGCCTAACAGAGGGAATGTAATTCAGGAAATTGGTTTAAGTAGATAATGCAAGAACTGAGAAGCAGAACAGGGACCTTTAGCACAAGCAGAAGGCCACGCTCACTCCCAAGGCGGGAAGGGCCATGGGACAGCCCTGGCTTCCTCCGTACTCTCGGCCTCCTGTCTTCCCCAGTGCCTCTTCTTGGTCAAGCCTGTATGGAAGCTAGTCAGCAATGGAGACCAGGAGAGAAGTCAGTTCCTTGTAATGTAAAGTAAGCAGAGGAAGGGACTGTTACCTGAGCCCCATTAACGGACTCCCTCTCTCCTGTCCTTGTTCAGGTGTCCTTCCCTCCCTACGGGCCTTCCTGGCATCAGCTTCTTCCTACTCTAGTCCCTGCGCCATATTTCCTCCAGAATAATCTTACTATAGAACAACTCCAAGCATATTTTTCTGACTTAAAAACCTCAGTTTGCTCCCCGTTTCCTATAGGATCTAAAGTCTAACATCTACAGTATGGCCCTACCAGAGCTTACATTCTCAGATCACAGTTATTGCAGGTAGAAATGGTTCACTAGAAGCTATTTCTTATGGTTTAACCTAAAATCTGTCCTGTTTAGTCTGCCATCATTTCTATGCTATATGCGACCAGGAATTTCCATGCTCCTTAATCTTCCTGGAAAACTTACTTTTTCTTTCAAGAACATCACCTTTGAAGCTTTTCTGTGGGCTCCTGGTGGTACCTGGCCCTTCTCTCTGCTCCTGCTCCACTCCCGAACTCTGTTCTCGTACCTTTCCTGCTGCATAGAAGCACTTTCCTGCCTGTTTACCCTGTTCTCCATGCACAGCCTTCCTGAGCACACGGGACAGACTTCGTGGGATCTCTATAAATGTTGAATAAATTATTAACACTGGATGTATTCACTGCGCTAGGATCTGCCTGACTGAATGATTTGTGTGGGTTCCAACTAGGCTCCTGTGAGCTGCTGGGTGAGCAATAGCGCCCTTTCTGCTCCGTGGGACCACGGGGACTGCCGCTGGCTGATTTACTGCATCAGATCTTCCAGTCAGCCTGCTGGCGTCCAGCGAATGGAGATTCAATTTGAAAATTACTCTTTGTCCATCATTTAAGATTGGAGTTTTCTCCTTTGCATCTTTTCCAATGTTTTTCTCACCCATAAATTTTCGAGGTACACCTGGCCATGGGATCATGGCCACCGCATACTAGGGTGCCCTGAGCCCTTGGCAGATGAAGCAAAAATATTTTTGATACGATGTTTTTCAAGAAGGAAACATTTCTTTGATATGGTAAATAACAGTTTAAAATCAGTTCCACCTTTTTGGCGTGTATCATTTTGCCACAGTTGTCTGAAATCACAATATTCATGCTGCTAGGACACTTGACAGCTGACTTTTCCTTTTCAGAAGTGGAACTGGCATTTGTCCCAAGGAACAGGGATTATGTTTCAGGATTTTGTGCTAGCATTGCTGTGCCTAGTTTGGATGCAACCCTCAAAGCCGGCAGCATGGCTTTGTGTAACCTTCTCATTGGCTCCACGTGGTGAATAGTCTCTGCAGACCCACGTGGCTCCTGGTGCCTTTGACATGTTTTTGGAGATGTCGTTTGAAAGTGAGTTAAGACTGGATTGACTCACAAGGAAGAATTTAGCCAAGCCTGCTAATAAATGAATGCATGGAAGTTTTAGGCACAGAAGGGAGAAATCCCACCTTTGGGACCCGGTCTACGACCAGTTCCCACCTGGCTCCTATTGCTACGTGGTAAGTGGTATGGTGGGGGCACAGTCAAGCACACAGCAAGAGCAGCCTGAGCAGGTGGGGAGGAGCTGGGGATAGGAGAGAGGGCGATGCATGCCAAATGAGACAGCAAGTAAGATCTTCTCAGTTAAGAAGATACACACCATGCAAAGCATTTGGGAAGTGATGCCATGTTTTAGTTGGAACAGTAGGGTTGAGGAGATGATTCTATCAGGGATATGCCTGGTCGGGCTGCTTTCTTTTCCCCTGCCCTGCCTGGGACTATCCCATGCAGAGAATGGAAATTGTTGGAAGGAGGGATCCCACTTTTCCAAAAATATACACTTGACTTATGAAGATCTTGAAGGAAATAATTAGCACCAGTCACTCAATTGTTTGTTTTCCAACTGCGATATAGTTATTTTTTTATACATGTCTATATCCTCAATAATTTAAACATTTCTCAGAGCATAACTGGGATGTTATTTCTTTTTGGACACTCAGAGTCTTACACAGTGCCTGACACATGGTGGCAGTAGAAAAATGCTGTGAATAAATTATTGGCTATATGGGAAATGTATGGAAATCATAGTACATGAGGTAAATTCCAAGAAAAGAGTCTTCCTTCTTCCAATTTCTAGTGTAACGAATAGATGAGAAGAAAGGTTTCGTGGATTCTTCCCTGAGGACTGACCATGACCCAAGTTATATCTTGCAGGATAAATACAGGTAACGAATGTCTAAATTGTGTAAATGTGCACATTTAGCTATGGATAGTGGTACTGAAAGCTCAGTACTTCAAGATGTAGCTTTCAAGAGAAACTGGTAATAGCAATGAATGGGCCCAGAAGATGAAAGCAGGAATACAAGAGATAGAACTGGCCACATAGACATGAACAGGACTAGTTCAGAAGCTAAAAAGGACAGGTGCCCATGGAGGCCAACCATTCACACACAGCCTGGCCACAGGTACTCCAAGGGGCCAAACTGGAGCAGGCAGAAATGTGAAAATGGGCTAGAAACAAGAGAAGCAGGTGCTAGTGGGAAAGGGTCTTGTTTTAATGCACCCAGGGACTGAGGTCTGCCCTCAGCCTAGACTTGACCCTGCTGAACCTCATGGTTGGCTTCAAAGTCAGCACCACGGCCTGATATCAAACCCATTCTCAACCCCCAATCCCAGATTCCATCTGCTCACTCCAGACCCCATCCACATCGTAGACCTGCCTCTGCTCCTCTCGCAGCCCTGAAACAGGACTTGAGATTCCTACTCACCCTGGGACTTGCTTAAACTAGTGGTCCCTCAGCTGTTCCTCATACTTCCTTCTGCCTTCTACCTTGTCTCAGGGTCCTCAAGGCTGACCTGACAAAATTATGCAGCAGCCTAAATTAAATCATTTAAGAGTCATTCAGTAAGGCCTCCTAATAGATGATGTGTTCTTGGTCAGCTTGTTCTGCTCCCTGAAATTCTCGCACAGAGTTTTTTGGGAGGGAGGGGTGGAAGGGAGGACAGTGAGAGGCTGTTAAAAGATGTATTAGTCAGGCTTCTGCAGAGAAACAGAACCAGTAGGGTGTGTGTGTGTGTGTGTGTGTGTGTGTGTGTGTGCAGTGTGTGTGCAAGGAGACAGAAAGAAAAAGGAGAGGGGGGCACTTATTTTAAGGGCCTGGCTCACATCATTGTAGAGGCTGGTAAGTCCAAACACATAAGGTAAGCCAGTAGGCTGGAAACCCAGGGAAGAGCTGATATAGCTCCAGTCTATAGGCTGTGTGTTGGCAAATTTCCTTCTTCCTTGGGGGAGGTCAGTCTTTTTCTACTAAGAAAAAGATTGGATGGAGCCTTCCCATATTATGGAGGGTAATCTGCCTTACTCAGTCTACAGACTTAAATGTTAATCTCATCTAAAAAAATACTTTCGCAGACATCTAGAATAATGTTTGACCAAATATCTGGGTACCCAAGTTGACATATAAAATTAACCATCACAAAAGGCATGTGTCATTTGGAAGAGGTTACAAACCCATCAAGCAACTGTGTATCTTCTATATGAATTACTCTGTTCCCATCCAGTCAATCAATGCTCGTGAAGTACTTTCTCATCTACTACTTTTTATTTCCCTCAAGGATGTTCTTTAAAGTACACATACAGGTACTTTGACTGAGATCAAAGTAATTCATGGGTCCCAAGTGAATAACTGAGTAGGCAATTCAAAACAGTTGGAAATTCCATTCTGGAAATGGTTTTTTAGGTATTAAGGTAAGTTTGCTTCAAAAGCTCCTCAGAAGAAAGTTGCTGAAGGATGTGGGGCCTTAGTGGAAGTCTGCTACCCTGTATGTGCCAACAAACCCAGGATCATGTCTACCCCACTCACCATTATCTCTAGCACAGCACCAGGTACCTGCGGGTGTTCCATACCTGTTTCCAGAAGGAATAATTGGCCCTATATGTTCCCAATTAAAACTGGCTTTATGTCTGCATTCTGTATATGGTACTTCTCTGGGACCACAAAGTGTATACGTCTTCTGATGTCATCTGGCTCTTTTTAAAATTTATATGGGGTATTGAGGGGAGGACAGTAAGGGTATGGAGACAGCATCCACAGTGGTTGGGGTTTGACTGCTTGAGGTCACATCTTGGTGCCACCATTTTTTGTCTGTGTCATTCCGGCCAAATTACTTAACTTCTTGGTTCTTCAGTTTACTCACATGTAAAATGGGGATTTATAGTATTTATTTTAGAGAGTTATTGGGAGGACTACTCATTCATGTGAAGTGCTTCATAGAGTACCTCACACATAGTAATATTGTTTAGTAGTATTATTACTATTATTATCATTATTATTATAGTTGTAGTAGTAGTAATACTTTTATTGTTGTTTGATTGAATGCATCCTCAAACAGATCACCTTTAAAGACTTACCTTATTGCTTTTAGGTAAAATCATTGGGTCAGTAAATTACTTATATCTCATTTAAATGGAGTCTTCAAAGCTAACCTCATGGCCCTATAACCACCTTTCAGGCTATAATCCATACCCTCCACTCCAAACACTGGACAGTTCCTTAGATTTGTATGTCCCTCTAATGTCACTCTGGTCATTTTTCACACTTTCTCTATGTACCCCAGTACTGTTTCCATTCCTTCTAAAGTGATATGAGCTAAGCTCAGCAGGTGTGAAATGAGATGCCCTTCATTTTTACAATATTTTCTGTTGCTCATGTTATTTAGAGTTTAGAATTAGTTTTAGGGGGACACCACTTGATGTCTGGGGGGCAGTGGGTAGAGCTTAGAGTCAGGCTGTTGGTGGTCACCAGGACCCATGCTTTCATGGGAGAGGAAGAAAGGGTGCTAACCAGGTGTCCTGGCCAGCTTCCAAGTTGGGCTCAGTGAATTTTACCTCCTGGAACTGCCCCCTGTCCTTTCAATTGGACGTGGCATTCCTCTTGGCTTCCTGGCCCACGGAGGTCCATGGGGTTGTGGTGCGGCTGCAAAGCAGCTGCTGCATTCCACCACGAAGGTGCTGTGCGTGGCTTCCCATGCTGGAGAGAGTGAGAGGCTTATGCACAGCCTGGACTTAGTATCAGCTTGCAAAATATTTGGGGACCCTCTGGGATGAAGAGCTCTGGGCAGAGCAGAGATGAGGTAGTGGTGACGGGCACTGATTCATGGCTATCTCCAGGAATGTCATGGGCCTTAGCAGTGTGGACCAGAGCCCATGTGGTCACTTGCCCTGCCAGCCTGAGAGCCGGTGTGAGAGGAACGGCTGCATGGTGTTCACAGCGGGATGCTGTGATTGACAGGAGTGGGAAGCCCAGGGGTGATTTTCAGCTGCTGGGTCTGGCCAGATGGGAGAGGCCTCCCATGTGTACTGGGGTGGGGATCGGGGCTTCTAGAATATCTGGCCCACTGATTTACTTTGCATTTCAGAATTTATATTTTTGGGTGGAATGCTAATGGCCCGTAACCCAGAGGAATGTGATAAACACAGTAATGACAACAATGAAATCCTACACACTAACGGTGAAATCAAAACACTCGCCTGGTGCAAGCCTCCCAAGGCTGCACAGAGGAAAGATAAAGGCAGCAAACTTGAAATATTTAATTTTATGACAACAACTAGCGCTCTATTTATCAAAAAAATACCTGAAAATATCAGCTTCAAGTCATGGGAATAATGGGAAGCGCACACTCTGTGCCTTCTGGGAAATCTGCCTTGAAATTGTGCAGACAACCTCCCCTCCCCCACTATTTCACACATTTCGGGTCCAGCTTAGGATTTCAAGACTAATGCCCCAGCGGTTGTAGAAGAAATGATCTGGTGATTACTTGTCATTCATATGACCATGGAGACTGGGTCTGGGAAACGGGACCTAATTTGTTCCAATGAAGTCAGGCAATGACTTGAACTTGAACTGCAAATATATGAAAATTCCTGGAACTATATATATTTTCTCTTTTCTTTCAGCATCCTTTCCTTTTCCCCATGGCCCTCCCAGCTTTCTTTCTTTCCTCTAACTTTTTTTTCTATGCACTTTATTTAACCCCAGCCTCATTGTTGAGGAAGCTGAGAACGGTGATTCAGGTACATAACACCCTAGCAAAGGCCCTGTTCTCGGCCCCTAAATCAACCCTCTGGAGATCACAGAAACCACAGAGATGATGAATTTTAACAACTTAGAATACTGTTAGAAATCCCTGGAGAGACTGCCCTGGGGACAGAAGCCTTGGGAAGAGGGACTAAAACAGAGCACTGGGGGAAAAATAAGTCGAAGCTATTCTTTCCTCTAGTAGGGCTTTGAGAGAATGCCTGCCCCATCCCTTCTGAATCAGCCAATCCTGAACCAACAAGGAAATTCAGCTCAGTGCCAAAAGCTCTATTGGTACAAGAGGCAGCTAAGAGCAAATATGCACTCCTTTACACCCCTCCTATCCAAACCTTCAGGACTTACGGTTAACATCCTGGGAGACTCATTGCTTCCCAGCATTGCTTCTTATGCCAATCCCATAAGCCCAATCACATACCTCTTGCCCAGAATTCTTGGTCTCATGTTTTTTCAATTTTGCTCCTTTCAGACTCTGGACCAACCACTGACACCTCTTGTCACACAGCTCAAGAGCTCACGAAAGCTATAACTCAGGCCACTCCTTCTCAATACAAATTAAACCCCCAAGTGTAGAGCTTGTATTCTGCATGCCGGGCAGTTTTCCTTCACGGCCATTTCTGAGAGACTCCCTGAGTGCAGCTGTAGAGTGACAGTAGTTCAGACTGTATTATGCCAACTCACCTGTGAGCCGGAGGCTTTCCCTCGGTTGTATTGGGTGTAGAGATCTGCACCATCACCACCCTGAGGCCGGAGTTGAGGGAGAGGGGTCCCTGGGTCCTTGGGAGTGCTGAGCCATTTGTCCACTGACTTGCAGCTTCTTGACCCTCTCAGGCCTGTTGCTGGATGCTCCGTTCCCACCATGCAATGGAATGCTGCTGATCTCTCTTGACTAATTAGGTGGGTCTGAAGACACCTAGGGTAACGGCAGAAAGTTCTGGTCAGTCACTTGCTGCCCCATGGTCAGACTCTCAGCCTTTATTAGGGCCCCTAGCTGTGCATCAAACAGTGACAATGTCTGTTTCAGAGACAGGATTTGAGAATTCTAGCCATCTGCCCCAAATGTCTCCCATGTATATTGCTGGGGGCTGCATGTAGCATTTTTACCCAGTACCCTACCACCTCAAATGCCTCTAGCACTATAGTTTCTCATGGGTCACACGGCCCAGAGCTTCAAGAGGACCTGCAGTGGAGCCCTTCTCACTCTGGGCCATACACAAAACTAACACCCTCCGAGTCATCTTATAAATGGGTTAAAATGGCGATTTTCAACCTTTTTCATCTCAGGGTATGCACAAACTAATTACTAAAATTCGGCAGCACACCAAAAAATAGATTTTTTGCTGATCTGACAAAAAATTGGGTATAATTTTGATTCACTCACACTGGACGGCTATTGTTGTGTTGGCTGTTGTCATTTTTCAATTTGACAATCTCAGGGAAAAGAGTTCAGTGCCCCTGACTAAGTAGTCAGGTACTGCATGTCTGAAAAATCCTTGCAGCTCACCGGTTGAAAATCGCTGGGTTGAACACTGTCCCCAAGTATGATACAGTCTACATTCCAACTTGACTACCAAGCACTGTGCCTCTTTCTTAGTAATGGAGCGTTTGAGATGCAATAACTTGCACTTTGCCGTAGAGAGGATACCTCAGCGTGCCTCACACAACTGTGTGCCTACAAACTTTACAGTGCAGAAACCTCCTGAATTTTCACAGGGCACCTTCCACTCTCTGGCTTATGTGTGTCTAATTAGGGCATCTACATTCTGCTCACCACATCCAATCTTTAGCCTCGTGGTGATTATGGAAATGCAAACAAAATGAAAGTTTTCCCACCTACAATGTTGGCAAACTTTACAAAACAATTTAATGAATTACATTTCTTGAGTTTCCCAGAAGTTGGGGAATTGTCATTTCTGAGCATTAACAGTGAGAATGCAAATTGGTACATTTCTGTAGGCAATATAACAATACCTATATTTGATGTCTATAATGTACATAGACTTATTTATATGCACATATATGTGTGTATATAATTTAGCAATATGTAATACATATGTATGTGTGTATATATGCATATATAACATAAGTATAAAATCTGTATGATTTCTGACCCAGTGGTATTTCTCTCTTTATCCTAAAGAAATATAAGGGAAAGGAATGCATACAAAACGACTTCCACTGCAGCATTGTATATAAGAAATTAAAAACGAACACAGACTGAATGTCTACTGGTAAGGAATTACAAATAAATTGGAATACATTAAAATTTCGCACAATAAAATATTATGCCACCCCCAAAAATTATAGAGTTGTTTTGACATGTTGCGAAGAAAGATAACAATCATTTTTATCTTCACACCTCGACGGGGAGCTTCAGGACAGGAGTTGCCATACCTGCATCTCAGTTCCTAGAATTGTGCATGTTAGATGCAGTTAAACGGGTGGGATTTGAACAGCATATTCCCATTCATGGAAAATACCTCTGCACATTTGTATATATGTATAAAGGGATGTGTGGAAGGATGCTCACTGAAATTTAAGCAGTGCTACCTCTGGATGGTAGGTTTTGACTAACTGCTATTTTCTTCTTTATAATCTTCTGTGGTATATGAACCTTTAAAATTAGAATAAACCATTTTCCACAAAAAATTTAAATCATTTCATTGTCTTTGACATAGTGCTGAATGAAAGTATTTTTGATGCTACAGAAGATGGTGCTTTTCTCATAATAAGATATATCGACGTGATCCAACATTTAATATAATCCAACATATTGTCCCTCTTCCTCTCCCACACACATAGCTACTTGATATTAGACCAAAACAATAACATCAGGAAACAATAAATCCTGCTAAATCACTCCTCCTCCTCTGTCATTGTCGCAGCCAACTTAGCTTAAGTGATCCTCTGAGTTAGCTGCTGAGCCAACAGTGGAGTGGGCAGACCAATATGTGATCTTTATTGCAAGTACACTGTCCTACGATTCCAACAAAAGCCCAAACCCAGATGCTCTGTCTCTTTCTCCTACCTGTTCTACACTCATGCCTGCAAAATAGAAGTTAAGTAGCTAGGCCAGTCAGCACAAGCTCGATTATGCTGTAGTAACAATGTCAAAACCCCAATGGCTTAACACAACGAATACTTATTTCTCTTTCTCACACACATCTATCACGTGTTGGCCAGTGCTCCTGGCATCATACTCAGTCCAGGACAAGAATGATGGAGCAGCTTCTACCTGGAGCATTGTTTTTCACCCAGGGGAGAGGGGAAAATCAAGGTGATATACTGCACCCAGCTTTTAAAGATACTCCAAGAAGTAACATGATTCTAAAATTTTACTTGTCAAAGTTTTCTATGTGCTTGAAGGGAGAACCCAAAATATATGGTTTCTGACAATAACTGTCACAGTAGCAGAGGCTTTTACACATTCGTGCTAGTTTTAATTCATCATTGCACTCATTAACCATGCGCTCATTAACAAAATTTCCTGGATGCTTATTGTATGGTTCAAGGCCATCCTTTCTGCTGAGAATAGGGGGCTTGATGGCTGCACAGTCTTGAATAATACTTGCTCTATCACATGTGATCAAAAGACTTCATATATCTTTTCAAAGCAGTTGAGAACACTAGGTTATAAACATAGAGTAGTGAAGGAAACTTACAAGCTCCTGCTTTGTGTTTCTTTGGCCCAAGTGAATGGGCCAAAGTATAGGGTCATAAGATCTGAGTTGGAATTATACATACTGAATGTAGAGAGCAAAAAAAAAGCCAAGTGCCAAAAAGTCCATTTCTGGCAGATGTATGCAATGGAGCAGAAACTGAGCCATCCTTTGTGGTGGCCTTCACATTCTCATTTGAGCTGGGGGCCAGACTGTACCCCTGGTGAACCAAATGGAGGGCAGGGGACCTCTCCTCAAAGATGGTTGAACATTTTCTTCTGACTCCAGTTCAGGCCCATACCACAGACCTGGGGGCCCCGTCATGGTCATTGCCTTGGGCTGGAAGGCCCATGACAAGGAGAGAAGAGCCATGTTTTCAGCCTGTGAAAATAATGTTGTCCAGTGGAACCTTCTTTTAGGACAATCCCTATATGTGACTAAGAGGCCAATTTCCCAAATGGCTGGAACACATTTTCTGTTAGCAGTATGGTGGGTAGGAGATTTGGGTAGTGCTATCTGTGGTTAGAAGGTTATGGTTGCATCAGTGATGTAATGAGGTATGTTGAATCAATTTATAGTTATTTCATGCACTTGATTATGCGGCCAGTTCCACTCCATATTTATGCACCCCGTGAGAGACTGTGATGGAAGCTTTGTGGCACAGGGGTGGGAATTAACCCCTATTTTGGGCCTTAATTCGCTCAGTGGATAAGGCTGCTCCCCTTGTCACCATCAGAAGCCTTGCTTCTAAGTTCACAAATGGCTGCATAGCTTCATGACTTGACGAGTATGAACAACTGTCATTTCTAAGGATAGAATGTTCTTCTCTTTCTAACCACATGAGAATAAACTGCCAGTGTCTGCTCTGAGATTTTTAATGGTGATAGTAAGCCCTATTAATTACTATTCTGGACCACTGTCACCTATGTTCTCTTTTGCCAAGTTGAGTAAAGGTCACTTAATTTTTCTTCATTAAAACATGAAGTGTCCCGGAAAATTTTGAAATTGTTGCTAAATGAAAACCAGTTAAAAAGCTGAGGCCAAAAATTGTTGGCAGCCTTCATGCTGAATTATGCAGTGTGCACATTGCAGGCAGCCTGTGGGTCCTGAGGCTGTCACAAATAACAGGGGAATGCGACTTTTTCTCCTAACAGGAAGGACGTCTGTCCAGTGGTCTGGGCCCTGGGCCATGGCTGAACCTTACTGATGCTCCCAAGGAAAGCTTTCTGTTTCACCCACAGATGGGACTGTTATGAGGCAGAGAATACATATCCCGTAACTTAGTTTTCCTAAGCATGAAACAGCCTGGCTCTTCACAAGTCAGTGAGCAGTATCTTTATGCCTCGGGATACTCAGTGGTGAGGGGCTGTTCTCGGTGTCACTCCTCCCTTCTTTTAACACTTCTGGGTACCCAGTGTGTCCATGCGGTCGTGGCTTCACAGCAGAGCCTCCCTGCAGTACCCACACATTGTCCCCTACCATCCCTTCTTCCACTCCTAGGTGCCCAGGTCCTGGTACAGAGCCTTAGACCTACCCTGATGTGATGAGCTAGGTCTTCATTACGCATTAATCCCAGCTGGTAACTCCAAGTGAGTAATGGTTTACCAAAAAATACATTTGCATGATAACAAAGGTCTTTGAAACCTTAATCCAAAAGAATAACCAACAGTGGGAATTCTGGGACAAATTCCCAGAATGTGGAGACTTTTAGATAGTTTAGTTCTAGCAACTAGACTCCTGATTTGCACTTAGGCCCTGGATCAGGGTATATAGTAGGTACTGGGTCTCAGAGAAAATCAGGAGTCTAGTTGCTAGAATTAAATCATAAGGTCAGGGCAGGAAATGCAAGGTAGGACTGGGTTTGTTGAGCTCACTCACTTTATATTTACCCTTGGTCCCAGAAGGTAGAGCCAGACTGAGATTGCAAAAATGAGTTCTCAGCATTGAGGCTGGCAAATTATGGAAAAAAGGCAACTAGTAGATCCAAATAGAACTTTTCTTTTTAAATAATGAAATGTTGGGGACAGATTCCATAAATTTTTTCTAGCTTAAGGCTCTTCTCTTGGGGCAATTTCAATAGTTGTGTTTTAGGGCATGGACCTGCGTTGAGTTTGGATGATAATAGCCATGCTGTGACAAATGTACCTTGGCAGTCCTTTAGATAGAGGAATCCCAGTGGCAAGTACCAGCATGAGCAGCAGGTGGACACATGATCCAGGGATTAAGCAAAGCAAGGGATCCATCTGGCAGTTTTTCATCATGCAGGAAAAAAAATTACTGATAAGAGAGGGTGTACAGCGTGAGGGTCAGGGAAGGAAAATCAAGATGTAGGGCTACAATTCATAAAGCAGGACTGCCTAAAAGTCCAGTCTTCATTGGACACAGTAGTAAAGAAAAGCAGTCCCCTGCCTGGTGCTGTGGAGCATCAGCGTGGAACTCGCGAGAAGCAAAGAAGAGGAGCTAGAGTAGAGTGAGGCTTCGTGGGAAACCTCATCACCTCAAGCCCCCCAAAGAGGAAACTGGGACTGAAACAAAATTCTCTGAAGCTCTTTCCACTGACTAAATTTTAAGAAGTAAATTTTTAAGAAGTTAGCAAGGCATGCCTCCTGTGCTGTCCTCCCAAACCTAACCTAAATCTCTCCCAAACCTAACAGTCTTCTAGAGCCTTCCCAGCTGCCACCTGCTCCCACGCCTGCAGCGCCTCCCTGCGCCTGCCCCTCTTTCTAGCCCCCGCACTACATGCCTTTTCTGGTGTTCACCAGCACTCAGCGCCCCACTTTCTCATTCCCTTGGGGTTCCACTCTGTGCTAGGTGACAAGATATGACTCAATGAATTGATAGTGATGGGTGTTTGTACTCCCACCTAGTGCACAGAACACACACTGACATTCTGAAGGCAGTGGAGACAACATCTGTCAAATCAGTAACCATGAGGGCGGACGCTTCGGTGTCCAAAGAACAGAGATCAGCATGAAACAGTTCGATCCTGTTGGATGACCGACCCGTTAGGAACAGTGGTCAGAGTCAAAGGTTAGTTATACTCCGTGACCTTGGAGCCCCAGGGAAACGGAAGCCAGGTTTCTCCTTGCCTCCATCCTGCACGGCTCCCTCTATGGCAGCTATTTGCAAAGCTCAGTGCAGACTGAGGGGAATCGGTTTGATGCGGCTGACCTCTCACTCTCCTCAGCCTCCCTGGAATCTCCAGGCTGCCCACTTGGGAAAGATACCACATCGTCTCGCCTTCCCAGCCCTTGGTGCCATGGGCGATGAAAGGTCCCTGGTTATTCCCAGAAAGCACTGAGGCCTCTGTCTGTTCTTAGGCTTCAAATCCTGGAGATGCCATTTAATCGCTGCTAAGGATATGCAAAAGAGAAAAATGATAAATGAGTATAAATGAGTCCTTGGCTCGTAGAAGAAAAGTCTTTTCCACATAAACTGAGGGACAATAATAAGTAAGAAAACCAAGAATATGATCCGTGTAATGAAGAAGAATTTCTTTTTTGACAACTAGCTCTGAATCACATCTCCTTTGGAGTTCAAAGTTCCATTCATACCGTGACAATGAGCTGAAACTGACCTGAAGCCTCTTCTTCCAAAGGTTCTCCTATGTCTCGGCCTCAACCTGTGCTTTGTCCTTTGTCCCATCCTTCCTATCCTTTGGTCTCCCTCTCCACTCTCCAGACTGTGAATTTCCTTTGGTAGTCTCTTTTCATTCAGGTCAGATTTTGCCGAGTGCCCAAGAGATGGATATAATTCCGACCAGTGTTGATGGATTGAATAAAGTCTCTGATCGTTAAGTCAAAATTATTCCAGACACAAGAGGAAGGGAGTTGAGAGGAGAGAGGCGGCAGGGGGCCTATGAAGAGGGAGTAGTTTTCTGACTCTTGAACTTAACAGATTTCAGACAAACAGCTATATGGAAGACATTGGTGTGATAGAATACATAAACTGCTGTCATCAGGATTTTAGATGCACTTGAGAGTTGGGGGCAGTCCTAGTACATAAAATAACCTGGAATCTTCTTTTAAGAAGAAGAGATGAGCACTGACTGTAACTGTGCATAGAGGTCAGACCTCATGTAGTGCTGCAGGCAGGTGTCCACTGCACCCCTATCCCTCCTACCCGTATCACAAACTTCTGGCTCTTTCATTATCCTGTCTCACTGTCAGGGGACCTGCCTCTTTTCCTCCTTTCTGCCTGTCTGACTTGCTGACTAAGGATCACATTTGTTGGTGTCATATAACATTAAAACTCAATGCTTTGTAATTTTATAAAATTATAAGTTGTTGAGTTTTAAAATCCTGAACCCTCAGCTTGTTATCCACCTACCCTAGATTAACAAGTTAAATACTGTTGGACTTTCTATAGACATCTAAGTAGATTTTCCATTTTTTAAAAGCACACATGAAATGTTTTTAAAAACTGACATATACTAATTCATAAAGCAAGTCTCAATAATTTTTAAGAATGAGTATAAAATAAATTTCACACTCTAACCAACATTTAAATAAGTTAGAAATTAATGATAAAAAATTAAAAACTCACTTCTAAATAACACATAGGTTGGCAATGATATCATGAGAGAACTTAGAAAATAAGTAGAACTAAAGGGAAATGACAATACTACATATCAAAAATTTGGAATATAGCCAAAGCGGTACTTAGAGGAAAATGTATAGCTTTAATGTTAATGCTTACATTAAAAAAATTTTTTTAATACTGAAAAGAGAGTTTATTTGTAGATTTGGGGGCTCCTCCCACTGTGCACCATCATATTTTAGACTTCTCTTCTGTTCTCTGTCTCCTCAGGCCACTAAGAATTCAGTCTTCTTTTTGAGCTCTTTCCCTCTAACACCATATAGACTGGGGATTACCCTCAGTAGAAAGGCCTTCATAAATGTGAATCTCACCCAGTGTGGTCCCCTTCAATCAAACGTCAAAGCCCTTTCAGTTTTTGATTACCTTTCATCACTTTCCAGTACTTTGTAACAGTTGATTTTTACATGTTGTACAGAATTTATAATTGTTATTGGCAGGAAGGTTAGTCTGATACAAGCTACTCACCCATTACTCAAACCTGAAACCAGTTCTTATGCTTGACATACTTAGAAAATGGTATGCTTCCAATAGATTTTTAAATAAATCCAGTAGGTAAAACAACAATTTTATTGCAACATATTTAATATTGAAGATACTCCAGACATTCTTTCAAATTTATGTCTCTGTTGAAACCCTATTGTTGACCTTCAAAACTTCTAATTTACTACCTCTTGTGTGAAATATGCCCTGATTTTTAAAAAGCTACTCACCAGGCACTGATAAGTGTTTAACAGATATTATTTTTTCCAACCCTCATGAGAACCTAAAAGGAAGGTAGTATCTCAATCCTCATGTTATAGATGAAGGCAGCTTAGAAACTAAGAAATCTGGGATTTGAACCAAGTATTCTGTATATATTCTTGGACATTATGCTACTGCCTCTTGGCATAACTCTCCAGCCAAAAGTAATCTCTCTTTTCTCTAAATTCCCTTAGCACAGTAAATCCTGTAGGCCATTAATCATTCTCTGTTTCATTACTGGAGTGTGTTTCTTTTCCTCCACAGGTCTTGAATCAGGCCATACCTTATTCACGACCTTCCATGAGAAACTGTAAAACAGACTTGGATTCAAATCCCACTCTCTCGCTTACTGTTGACCTTGTATGTAATATATATATATATATATATATATATATATATATATATATATATATCCTTTCTAATTTATAATTTCCACGCATACAGTGGAGACCACAGCAGTACACGTGGTTATTGTAAAAATTAAGTAGGATAATATACCAGACCCATAGTAATTATCAGTAAGTGGTAGCCAGTATTATTAAAGTTCTCTGGAGGTGCTTTCTCATGTGACATCTTATTTAATCACCACAACAGCCATGAAGTCATTAGGATCTCCATTTTCCAGAAGAGAAAGCTGGGGCTTTACAGGGGCAGTAGACTTTTAATAACTGTTTCTGCCTGCATGACTCTCAGCGTGGCCTTTAAATGCCTCTCCAGACACACAGATTCTTGCACTAATAAGGACCTCTTGCCCACCTTTCCCCTTACACGGGGGCAAGGCGAAAGGTTGGGTAGCAGCTCTCAAATCAATCTTGGAAAGCGAAAGCAGTTGACCCTTTGCCAGTATTCTCTGGTCTAATTGACTACCCCGCAATGAAACCTTTATTTTGAAACAGGACTCCACAGCCACCGCTGGCTAAAAAGACAAAAATAATGTCGTTAACTGTTTGTTTTGCTAGGGATAAAGTGTCCTGAACTCATAACAAATGCCCTCTTGTTAGCAAATGGAAAAGCATAATTAAGCCAGTTTTTCTGCCACTTTTAATGAGCTCTCGGTTTCCTCTCCACCTCGCTCCCTCATTTTTTTAATGAGATACCAATTTCCTCCTCCCCAGTACTCGCAGATACTTGA
The DNA here is from genome assembly GCF_964146895.1 of Miniopterus schreibersii. NCBI lineage: Eukaryota > Metazoa > Chordata > Mammalia > Chiroptera > Miniopteridae > Miniopterus > Miniopterus schreibersii. Next base: position 10,318,711 of record NC_138119.1, on the reverse strand, counting down.
AGCAATAAAACAGATAGCTTTGATTTGTCTTAGTATGAAGTTTTGGTATTAATTTGTTCATCTGCGACCTGGGCCACACTCTTCTCGTGCTAAACGGTCTGTTAATCTTTAAAAATTAACAAGGTGCCTCAGGCCAGAATATGAAAGAGAAAAGGGAAAATGAAACGAAAGAGAAAGTGATTGGTGAAGGCAAGTTTTCTACTTCGGGTAGTGTGGAGACACTGGTATTTTCACCCTGCTGCCTTCACCTGGGCATCTTCTGGAAACACAGGCCCACAATGAAGACTTTTTCCTGATTTCCCACAACCCCTCTCCATTTAAGACCCAAGTGTAATGCAGTCTGCCCAGACTGGGAAGCTGGTTGGGGCCTGGCTGACCTGTGGGGCCAGGAGCAACAGACAGCCCCTGGAAGGTGGGTCGGTGGTGAAGGCCAGAGAGAAGGCCTTTCTTGAGGCTGTAGAATCTGCCCAGCCCAGCCTGCTAACTGCCATCTGGAGAAAGGCATCCTTGGCAGATTTGGGCTGCAAACTGCTTATTTATGAATAGTTGTGTGTGTGTTTTTTAAATAGCTTTAATAGCTCTTTAAGAGTTTCAGAAATCCTGGAGCTGAGTACAAAGATTAGATTTGCACTCAGCAAAAAATAATGTACCTTGTTCTATGTGTTTCGCGCTTCTTACCGAAGGCCCCGTCTCTTTACTGGAAGTTGGAAACCATGTGACCCTATTAAGCCCAGTCGGCTGTTTCTAACACAAACTGCACTTGCTTCCACCTCTTTTTCTCCTCTGCATAGACAGCTTCTTCAATCATCTAATTACACTTCACTTTTTAAAAACCAAATTATTGAGATATAATTTTCACATACCATAAAATTCACCCATGTAAAGTGTACAAGTCAATGGTTTTAGCATATTTAGAAAGTTGTGCAAACATCACCATGATGTAAGCTTAGAACACTGTCTTCACAGTAAAAAGAAACCTGGAGCCATTATCAGTCATGCCCCATTTTCCCCTCACACCCACCACCACAATCCTAGCCCTAGGCAACTACTAATATCCTATCTTAATTTGCCTGTTCTGGATATTTCCTATAAATGGAATCATATTATATGTGGTCTTTTGTCACAAGCTTCTTTTAATGAACATGATGTTTTCAAGGTTTACCCATGTTGTAGCATAATCAGTATGTCATTCCTTTTCTATGGCCACATAATATTGCATTGTATGACTATACCACCTTTATTTATCTACTCATCAGTTGATGGACATTTGGGGTTTCTCCACTTTTGCGCTATTACAAATATTGCTGCTGTGAACATTCATGTTTTTGTGTGAATATATCTTTTCAGTTATTTTGGGAGTCGAACTGCTGGATCACCTGGGAACTCTGTTCACTTAGAGGAACTGCTTTTCTTATTTTACATTCCCACCATTAACGTTGAAGGTTCAAACTTCCCCACACTTTTTCCTTTACCACTTATTATTATCTGTCTTTGGGATTGAAGTTATCCTAATAGGTGTGAGGTTGTCTTATTGTGGCTCTGATTTGCCTTAATGGTAAATGAACCTTCTTTTTCAAGCACTTATTGTATGTCTTCTTTGAAGAGATGCTTATTCACATCCATTGCCCATTTTTAATTGGGTTATTTGTCTTTTTATTGTTGAATTGTAAGAGTTCTTTACATATTCTGGACCTCAGTCATGTATCAGATATGTAAATTGCAAATATATTCTCCCATCCTCTGAGCTCTCTTTTTACTGTCTCGATAGTACCACTGGCAGCACAATTTTCCCATTAATGCTATGCAGTTCATTAATTCATCTTGGTATTCCTGAAGTAAATCGCGGTGCAAGGTTCTTTCTGAGTGATGCTCCATTTGGCCTGCTAGTATTTTGTTGGGGATATTTTGAAACTATATTCATAAGGGATATCTGTCTGTAGTTTTATTTCCTTGGGACATCTTCACATGTTCTTAGTATCAGGGTAATACTGGCTTCCTAAAATTAGTTACTAAATGTTCCCTCTTCATTTATTTTTTGAAGAGTTTATAAGTGGTTGTATTAATTCTTCCCTTGCTATTATTAATGGAAGATATTAATAATCCTGCCATTTTCCCTAAACTCATAAGTGGCTGTATAGTTCTTCTCAACCTACGGGGATTCCACCTAACCACTACCAATACCTATAACCCAACAACTGCAATCCAAGGCATTTATACAACATAAATACATCGATATGTTAACCAAGGACATGTGCTAGAATTTTCATATCAACACTGTTTGGAGCAGCCCTAAGCAATGAACTATCAAATATTCATCAACAGTAGATTGGATTTAAAAAAAAGTACAGTATCATTACACAATGGGTCAGTACCCAGCAAAGAGAATGAACACTCTACAACCACACTGGACAATATAAATGATGCTTACTAACGTAACACCGAACCAAAGACACCAAACACGAAAGAATACATACTGTGAATTCCATTTACACATAGTTTAAAACCTGGCAAAACTAATCTGCGCTATTAGGAGTCAGGATAATGGTTACCCTTGGGAGAAAGTTGGAAAGAATGATGAGGGTGGTTTCCGGAGAATGAGTGATGTTCTGTTTCTTGGTGTGATGCTCAGGGTCACCCAGATCACCGGGTTTGTGAAAAATTGCCATCCTGTGGTCTTAGGATAGAAGTATTTCTCTGTGTGTGTATTATATTTCAATACTATGTTTTTAACAGTGTGGTTTGCTCATCTCCCTAAGTGGATTGTGAGCTCCTCCAGTGTTCAGAACCATGTTTCTGTTTCATTGAATCTCTCTTGGATTTAGGCCAGTGAGGGAAACGTAACAGAAACATGTTTGCTTCTCTTATTTGCTATTGCTGTCCTATACTTCAATATTCTAGTCCCTGGTGAAATTCCACTTGTTGGAATCTGGCTAGTACCTGATTCTGCAATTACCCTCTATCCACAAGGCATGGTATTCCTGGAAAGCTTTGTAACTTATTCCAACGCAGGCTAACTCCATGGTGTCCGTACTCATGTTCTGGTTTCTGTTTTGGATACCTAGACTCCCTCCCTTTGCTGCCAGACCTTGATCAGCTGCGAGGCTAGGACTATTCCCTGGTAACCTAGACTCAACAAATTGACTTGGAAGACATAAAAGAAGGAAATTTATTGGCACAGGAGCTTGTGGTGTATCTAGAAATCATACAGGTTGCATGTTCAGCCCTAAAACAGGAAACTTTTTAAGGACTCTCAAATGCTGCAGGTATTGTCATTCATGTGAGTAGAAAGCCACTCTCAGCATCTTTTGAATTGGGCCTTCAATGTCTGTGAGTGCTGTGTGCTCCCTTGGAGACTGATATAATTACACCTAAGTTTAGACCAAGCTCAGAGAGGTCGGTTGGATCAGAGAATAAACACTGAATTATGTTGTGATGATGAACAACCCTAAAAAAAAATCACACTGGCTTATAAAAAGCATTTATTTCTTGCTCAGACTATATGTACTGTAGATCACCTACAACCCCATGGCTCTACTCCACCTCATCTTCTTTCCAGAGTGCTGGCTGAAGGAATGATACTTTCCAGGGATATTCCTACTCCTATGCTACAGATAAAAGAGAGCACCATGTTATGGTTCTTCAAAATAATAATTCACACTTCATATTCTTCTACTCACAGGTTAAGCTCTGGCATTTTTAGCCTGAACAATTTTGGGTGAAGACAAAGACTCGATATGGGTTCAATGGAAACCATCTTTGCTGCAATCTTCGCTTGACCTTTGTAGAGTCATCCATCCCACACTTCCACATAATGTGGAAAGACGGAGCCAGGTGTCCTCTCCAAAGCATGTGGTGGATGGGAATGGAACTTGGAGCCTGGAATGTGTTTACTGATGTACCTGGATCCATTTATAGAACTATCGTCATCTAGACAAGTATGTGGTCTGGAGAAGAGTGGAAGACAGGCCCTTGCCAAGATCACCCTAAACCCTGCCCTCAGCTTAGTGAATGAATGATACAATTGCTAATTTCTGAAAATAGAAACTGTGGAGGGAGGGGTGAATAGGCAGATCACAGAAGATTTTAGGGCAGTAAAACTGTTCGGTATGATAATATAATGGATCATATATGTTACTGTACATTTATCAAAGCCCACAGAATATACAACTGAGTGAACCCTAATGTAAAGTATGGGCCTTAGGTGATAATGATGGGTCAGTGTGGGTTCATTGACTGCAACAGGTACCACTCTCGGGCAGGGGGAGGGTGACAGTGTATTTATAATGGGGGAGGTTATGCATGTGGGGGGGAGGTATATGGGAAATCTCTACCTCCTTTCAATATTGCTGTGAATCTAAAACGGCTGTAAAAAATGTCTAGTTTTTTTTAAAAAGATATAAAAATATTTTTCTAATTCTTGAAAAACCTGAACAGAAGACCACAAAATGTCCAGAAACATGAGTCAGACAGAGATGGCTTTTGCCAATAAGACAGGAGTCCCCTGGCCTGTCATAACAGAATTGGTCGGAATCACATCCTCTAGAAAGGGCCTATAAAACGTAGAACACTGGACAGATCAGCATAATTTGACACACAGAACGTCTAGTTGGTCTGAGTAGATGAACTGAGCCACTATTGTCCAACCAAACAGATCAGGCTCTACCCCAAAGCTGCAGACACAGCCAGGTGTCTAGGCCGAAGGGTGCTGAGTGAACCAGGTAGATGTTTCCCCTTTCATTCCAAGCACAGGAAAGCTCTGTCACTGCTGGTCACTATTTGTGGAAGAGAAAGAAAGGGTGGGGTTGAAGAAGGAAAAAGGAAGCAATGCAGCACAAAGCCCATCCTTAAATTCCTCAGAAAGGGGCGTGGCAAATGAAGAGATGGGGGGGAGGAAATTACAAAAACAAATGTGTGCCCAAGATCCATCTGGAAGCCAGATACTCAGTGTGTGGGCAGAAAACTCTCTTCTGTTCCAGGTGCTGTCTCTGGTGGCTGTGTGGCTCAGTCTGCCCCTCCCTTTCACCAAACCACAAGCCTTTCCCACTCCCCCGCAATTCCTCCAAGACGCATAGCTTAGTGTCTGAAAAAACAGTTCTATGAAAACCAAATAATACCATTATTTTCCCTACCTATAGCCTTATGAAGATTATAGATCATATAATCATGGGTTGTTGAAATGGGAAGAAACTTTAGAGAGTAGCAGTAATAGAAAAAAAAGAGATAATGGACAGATGTGAACAGATGTGAATTTCAATTCTGACTCCCACTCACTAACTAAGTAAACAAGTTATTTAATTTCTCCAAAACTTGGTTTTCCTAATTTGTAAAATGATGATGAGAACAATACTACCCTTATCCTGTAACCATTCTTTATTTATTCACCCATCTAGCCATTCACTTAACAAATATTTACATAATGTTTACTATATACCAGACGCCGTGCTGAGAGGTAAATATAAGGTAGGGAACCAAGAAGATGTGGTTCTTGGCTTCATGAAGGTTACAGTCTCTCTGCTGGGGAGGACAAACATCAGGAATCACACAAATCAATGAATACATGTGACATGAAGTAAAAAGAATCCCTGGGGGGGGGGGTTAAATTTGGGGTGAGTAGGAATTAGCGGAAGGAAGAGGAGAGTAGCAATGGGGTAGGGTGGTATTTTGGGCAGAGGGACAACCTGTTTTCGATGGTGCTGAGGGATGACTGAGTTTTCAACAACAACAATAACAACAACAACAAAACCAGTAGGAAAAACATGAACAAAAGAAAAATAGTGCCACCAAGTATGACTAAAGAGGAGAAAGGGGCTAGACCATGAGTTGTCTCGTGGACCACTTAACAGATTTTGTGCTTTATCTGAAGGGCAATAGGGAGCCAGGGAAGGGTTGTAAGCAGAGCAGTTACTATTAAATAGATAATGTGTGTAAAACACCACTTTAACAGGTATTTAATAAAGTTTTTGTGTGTGAAAAACCACACAAGTTATCTAATCTCTTCATTTTTAACATGAGTTGTCATAAACCTATCACGTGATTTCAGAATGGCCAAAGAGAATATGCATACGATAATGCTGAGTCCTGAACAAAGCTTTTTGTTTACTTGGATTGATTTTAGATAAGAAATCTATTTGGATTTAAATAATTGATGCTGTTAAGAAAAGATTACCTATTTAACTTTCAGTCTAGGAATATTCCCTTTAGGTGGCCTAGGGACCATGGCATTGGATCCCTGGAGAAATATAATCCTTGTATAGGACATCACCTGTAAACAGTTTACCAAAGAAAACACAAGATACCCAGCAAAATTTGAATTTCAGATAAACAACAAAGTTTTAGTATAAGCATGTCTCAAATATTGCCCAGGACATGCTTATACTACAGAAGTACTTGCTGTTTATCTGAAATTAAAATTTCTCTGGGCATCCTGTAATTTTATTTGCTAAATCCGGCAATCCTACAGTTTATAGGGGGCATTAGTCACATACTCATAATATTATTTGTTTGTTTTCAACTTTTAGAATTGCTTTATAGATGAAACACCAAACATTTAATGTTTATAGATCAGAATGTAAATTTTAATAACTTTTCAATGTAAAATAAACAGCACATACGGTGAGGGCTGGGTGAAATGAGTGAAGGGATTTTAAAAAAAGAAAAGGTATGACTGATGGAAGGGGAAGGAAGAAAGGGAGAGGAATGTGAAGGGCACAGATGTCTTTATCTAAAATAGAGTAGAGTCAAGATATGGTCAAAGTTGGTGTGTATTACATGACCCATTTAGTTGTGGGTGTGTTTTTTTCCAGAAAAAGCTCTAAGAGATTGATCATCATAGAGAATTTAAGGCATTAACTGCCTTATTGCTTCTGAGTGGCCTTTTGGTTCATCATCTATTTTTTTTCAAATACTTTAAAGTCTGGTCTGTACCACCTTAAGAAATGAGAAGCATCCCCCGCTTTACTAACTGCTGCCTAAAGTAGTGCACTGAAAGTCATCTTCATCCAATGCAGTTAGGACCAGTACTTCATCTGTTGGTCAAAAACACCAGTGAGAAATCATAAAAACGATACATACATACTTTGTGCATTTTATTATAACTTAAGGCATGTGAATGGCTATTTATATGCCACTCTTTTGATGCAGGGCAAGGCAATCTCTTTGAGTGTGAATCCGAGTATGCACTGTGTGACCCAAAAGTGGCATCTCTCATTTCTATTTATAGTTTCTATGAAATGTAGTGAGAATTTAAGGACATTATAATCTGAGTGCAGATTATACTACTGTGTTTTTACAAAAATGTCCTCCATCTTCCACATTCTCTTGCCCGCAGCAATTTTTTTTTATGACTTAACTTTACTGAATCTCTGTTAAGTATTCAATATAATTTCTTGTAGGGTAAAAAAAAATACCTTTTTTTGGCATTCATATTCCATTGACTTTAACACTCTTTCATCACATGATATAATTAAATAACCAATAAGACTAGGATATACTGGGCCAGCTTTCGTAATAGCATAGAAAATCTACTTCTTTATTTAAAAAATTGAATTATGGTGAAATTCACCTACTTCTTCCCAAAGGCAGTGTTCATAAAACAGTCAAAGTATCTAGGCAATTAAGTCTTCCTAGAGGCTAAACTACGGGAGGTAGGAAACTAGATTAAACAATCTGTAAAGGTCAATTTCACCCAAAATTTGTATCATGAGATATATACTGATGTCATTACTCAGTTTCTTAAAATGTGAGCTTTTTGATTTTCCTAAAATCGTGGTTCCCCCATGGAAGGGTTTTATATTTCTCTTGCAGCTTGGTTCTTTTCTTTATCCAAGCAAATGAGTGGCAGGTTATACTGGGGCTAAATTCTCAAATAACTTATTAAATTCTCAATTCCTGCAAGACTTTTATTTTGATGAATGTGTAATCTTACTTTCCAACCTACATCCAGCCAGAATGCTCCAATAGAGACATAACCGCATTAATGAACATGTTTCTGTTTAGGTTTCTTCGCAGAATTGCAGTGATCCTTGCCTTACCCAAACTCCTCCCTTCTCAATCCAAAAGGTCCATGAATTCAACAATGAAAGTCCTTTTTTGCTTCTAGTATGACATTCCATTTCACAGGCCAGATTATAGTCCCAATTTTGCTTATCCATAAATATAAAGCTTTCTATTAATTTCTAGACTTGAAGTTTAAATGGGGCTGTTTTCCTTATGACTAATTTTCAGTAAAGCCAGATTTTTTCAAGTAACTGGGGTATTTTTTGAATTTCTTATATGTATTTTCTGTTTTTAAATGTCCCTTTAACCCAAGAAAAGAGATTCATTGTTGGAATGATGGATTTTGCTTTTTGTTAAAAAAGACAGAGTGCTCAGGGTGGGGTCCGGCCATTTCCTGCCCAAAAACACAACTGTAAAGATCAGTCATGTTAAGGGCCCAAACAACCTGACAAGATCGCTTTACCAGCAACAGCAAATCAAGGTGATTCCCACCAGGGGGCTTTTGGAGAGGTGGCTGGGTTTAATTTGCCCTTAATGAACAGGCAGTTTCTCCTACTGGTAACATTGCCTCAATACGAGAGCCTTCAGAGCAGGCCAGGACGCTCCTCAGGAGAGCATGTTTCCTTGGCTAAAATAAATGGAGCTTGGTACAGACTCAAAGGGCTCCAAGTCCGTTGAAATCCTACCCTGCCGTACAAACCCAGATTAAAAGCTACCTCCTTCCTGGATTGAACAAGTCTGAATAGACTTTCCCCTTCTGAAATCCCATTGTGTTTTCTTCTATTTTAATTCACTTAAATTATAATTAACGTGTGTGTTTTTTTAACCAATCTGACCTTCCCACTAGATTACAAGCAATTTGAGGAAAGGCTCCTGTCTTATTTCATATTGTATCTCCAAGGCCTGGTGCTAGGAACGAGGTGTACAGGATAAGACAGAGGCATTAGTTCTTGGGATCAGTCTAATGGAGGAACAAAATCTGTAACTAAGAGTTTGCAATACAATTTGCTAATGGTATGTTAAAAGTGGTTACAAGACAACACAGAAACAGTGAGGAGAAAGACGCTGAAATTTTGTTTGGAGATTTACTAAAGCATTCAAAAAACAGTATCACAGACACACACGTACATACACACTACCTAAGCTAAGCAAACTGCATTAAGTTCTAAGACCCACGCATATATACATACAAATTTGGGATCTGTAGTTAACACTTTGTATTGTCACAGAGCCCTCTACTATCCTTCCCTGAAAAGCACTCCCACCTCCCACCTCAGGCCATATTTCTAACTCTGTCCCTCCCCGTTAGTCACAAACGACTGGCCCAAGAGAAGGATTTGCCTCCCGGGTGGCCAATCCAACACTGAGTATTGAACACTGCGGTGCATCGGATCTATCACACCTACCAACACTCCTCATCTTACCTTACTCTGGGAACAACCAAAGCAAACACAGTTTCTTTACATTTGTACTGAGTAAAAATCACACCTGGCAATAAACTTTGTTAAACAAATCAATGAGATCAATATAAGCAGTGTATTGGGAAAAGTCCTCATTGAAGACTTAGTGTATGTTGGTGGCTATCAATCCAGTCAATAAAGAATAACAAGATGTAGTCTTTCCACCTTTAACAGGCACATAGAGGAAAAAATACAATGCATGGATAGCTGCTAAAATTGCAATGCATGGATAGCTGCTAAAATTACAATGCATGAATGGTTGCTAAAATTGCAATGCATGGATAGCTGCTAAAATTACAATGCATGAATGGTTGCTAAAATTGCAATGCATGGATAGCTGCTAAAATTGCAATACATGGATAGCTACTAAAATTGCAATGCATAGACAGCTGCTAAAATTATAATACATGGATAGCTGTTAAAATTACAATACATTGCTAGTTACTAAAATTACGACACATGGATAGCTGCTAAAATTACAATTCATGGATAGCTACTAAAATTGGTGCATGAAGTGGGTGACAAAAGCAGAGAGAAGCTCTGCTTAGATTGTGACCCTCTAGCTTTATGCTCCTTTGAGAATTGTTGACACAAGCACACACCAAGAAAATGTTTTAAACAACATTTTGGTGTCTCTCCTTCATCAGCCTGTAGTAAAAGAAATCTGCTTAATGTGAATTCAGGTTAGATCTCACAGTCAACTTTGTTATAACCTTCCTTTGTGGGTTTGTTATTTCTCTTCTTCACTTTGGACTACTGAGCAGAAGCCGAATAACTCTGGTCTGTTCTTTCAGTCTGGAAACTATGTCCTTGTGGGCTGCCAGACCTCAGGGACATATCTCCAATGTGAAAACCCTTGCAGGGGGTGGCATCACCCACTGAGGGGTCCCCGCTTGGGAAACTCGGGGATGACAGGAAGCCTTTTCTGGTCTCTATTCCTGCATTTGTTGTGTTTTATTGGAACATGAGCCTCACTGAGGCAGCTGGGGTATTTGTGTTAGCAGCTAACAGGGGCAAAAGCTGGCACTGAAAGGAGCTACTTCCAGAGAAGAGATCCTGTTTCCACCATTACCACTTTCCTAGGACTTATTCAGCACCCAGGCTCCAGGAAGATTTATGAGCTGCTTAAAACATTCATGTTTGCTTACTGCTGATGATTGGAAATTCAAGGGTGAGAACTGGATTGTTAGTAGTCAGGGAGTTCTCTGTTCCAGGCCCGAGAGCTCTGGACACCCCCTTGGATTTATCTCCCTGTGCCTGCCTTCACAGCTTCCCCTGGGGCGCATGCCACACAGTTCCTCCTGCACCGTACTTGGGTTTGCCAAAATTCAGGAAGTGTGCAACAGATTGGGAGAGCTAGAAAATAACCACAAAACCTGTATAGGAGCGCGTATTTGGGAAGCAGTTTATGGCTTACAGGGAACAGTCACGTACATTATCACCAGGCGCATTTACTCATTCATGCAATCCGATCACGCGTCCATATAGCATGTCTGTTACACATCCGGTCTGTGCCAGGAACTGGGTTTTTGCCCCTGTATTTTACAAATATTGCTTAATTTCTGTGAACCTGTGTTTAATTCCATAAAATCTATTCATTAACATTTTTGAGCAGTTTGTCTGGGAAATGTCAAAATCATTAAGTTGAAATAAGATGAAGATATAATCTAGTGGGGAACACAGATGTGTACACAAACAAAGCAAGGAAACAAAGTGGTGTGGGGAGAGGGAATGGGACTAAATAAGGAATCCCAGCTCCTAGGTTCCACACTGGAGCAAAGCCTGATGTTGAGGTGTCGGCGGGCGGGGGGGTGGGTCTTTTCAATTCTGACCAGGAAGCACAGCCAGCCCCGATCCCTTCCACTCCTACCGGAAAGGGGCTACACAAGAGTCTCTTCTCCTGTGCAGTGTGTTGGAATAGAATATTGGTTTCAAAAACTGGACTCCATGGAACCCATAGGTACTTTGGTTGGTGCTGCTACACACCAGAGCAGCTTTGCCTTTTTCCTTTACTCACTATCAACTTCAGCAGTAAGTTTTAATTTGAATAAAGGACATATGGCAGGGGGGGGGAGAGAAAGAAAAGAGAAAAACACCTTTAGACTAGCTGGTCTCCAACATCCTGTTGAATCGATGTAGCCTAAAGTGGTGATGCATGTTCTGTTTCTTTGGCCTAGAATGGCATCCCTTCAGTATGTGTAACATGAAGCAGAAGACAGTGTATAATTAGTGAGAAAGAGCACTACTTGTACCCCTGATGGATATAACTGTAGGGATAAGTCATTAGAAATGGGGCTAGAGAGGTGGACAGGGTCTTGTTTTTCTCACTGATGGGTTTGGACTTTAAGTCAAGGAGACACCATTTAATAATTTTAGGCATGGAACAGAATTGACCAGATTAGTCTGGAATTGTGTGTATGTGTGGAGAGGGGTGGGGGGGAGATACTAAAATAATGTAGGATGTCAAAGAGGCACGTATTTCAGGAGAATTTATGAAGTATCCTCATTAAGACATTGGTAATAAATAAGATGGGGTGGTGAAAAGGGGGGAGGAATGGAAGAGCTTGGAGGAGACTGGAGTTTCTGACAGGGACCTGGAAGTAAACGGTTCACAGACCCCCTATCTCTCTCTCTCATATCACGGTATATAGATGTTGAGATGAACAAGACTGACTCCATCTTTCTACCCCTGATTTCTTTTTGTTCAAGTTTTTCATGCTGTGAACTCTGCCTAACCTAACTATTCGTACCAACACCTTAAAGTTAATGATTATCTGTGTTCTTTAAGCTTATATAATGCAGTCATAAAGTTTCTTGTCCGTAATGGCCAGGGGCCATGGCAACCAAGATGAGTATCACACTGGTGTTGGCGTCAGTTCTAAGCAATCATCCGTCACAAGACCATCAGGACACATGGTCCATGGGTTGTGCTACATTCTCTGTCCCTTTGTCTTGTCAGTCATTAGTACCTCAGCTATACTATAAAACATGTAACAACTGTCTGGTAGCAGAGATTAGCCACCAGCAGAGATCGCGTCCACTCCAATACTATTTCCATAAATAACTTACCCTATAATAATTCTGTTATGTTCTATGGAGTTGCCTGCCTCCTTCTTGTCTCATGGCGACTCTTCTGAATGGTGGCCACCATACCTTTGCTCTGCTGTCAGACACATTGAAAATGATCTTCTAACTGGTCTCTTTGCCTTTGGCCTCTCTATCTTCTTCACTGAAGAGTTATCTTTCCTGAACTAAAACCTCATCAGACGACCATCCTGCATAAATCCCTGGATTGGTGCTCATGGCATGCAACCCTGAAAAGTCCAAACTCTCTAGTTATTGTCTTCTACAGACAATTCCATCTGATCCCTCACCGCACCCTCCGAAGTCCTCACCCCATCACCCTAACCACACCCAACTGCTTAATGTGTCCCAGGCATAGTCTGCATTCCCTTTCTCTGTGCCTGTGCCATGCCGTTTACTCTGCTGAGAAAGCACTTCTAATTCCTCTCTCCTGGTAAGAGCGGCTGGTTTTCTAAGACCCAGTCCAGATGCTACCTATTCTGGAAAGACCTTCCTTCCTCCCCAGACACAGTAGTTCACACCCTCTCCTTTCTCTCTAGCCCCCCCCCCCCACTATTTTAAACTGAGTTTCACATGATAATGAATTACTGAATCTGGCTCTGTTCCTCTCATTATCCTCTGAAGTCTGAAACTATTATTCAGAGTTATATATTCCATTCTCACCAAAGTTTATAGAGGGGGCTTCATAAAGTTTTTTGAGTGAATTTAAGAGTTGTCCCCTTAGAATGTTCTTTTCTGTGACTGTCCACAATCACCACTTAAAAAAGAGGAGAAGGGAGGAGAAAAGCAGCAGAGGCAGAAGGAAAGAAAAGCAGGCTTTTCCCCTGGATAAACATCACATTGGAGAACAGGTAGCAGGCTTGAGAGTTTCCGAAGGATTTTTTAAGGGTTAGACTGAACAGAGAGTGTCCTTATAAAAGCAAGAATGTTACAAGTGGGGGCCCTGCAACACCTCTGGAGTGATCAGAGAGCTGACTTGAAAAGAGACTTCTAGTTCTTTAGGCCTATGGGAGAATGTATTTTGAATCAAAAGAGTTTCTCCTGCTCAGTATTTTAATTTGAAAAAGTTATTTGATTAAAGGCTTTGGAGTGTGTGTGTGTGTGTGTGTGTGTGTGTGTGTGTGTGTGTGTGTGTTGGGAGAGAGGGGAAGAGAAGGAATGAGGAGGGAAGGGGAGAGGGAAATGTAAATGAGCATGTGATTTTTCCATTTTTTACAGATTTATTTGTGAATACATTTGCAAATCTCTTTGTGTGTGTTAGCATATTGTTTCCATGTGTTTATGTGGGTGTGTTTGTTTATGAGGGAGTAAATTGAATAAAAATGTGTAGTTTTTCTGTGTGCGAGTAGGTCAATAGAGTAATGTGTATATGTGCATGTAGGTACTTGGTGTATCTGAGGGAGAGTGTAAATTTTGAAAGCATGGGTCCTATTATTATATTAAATTTCAACATGTAGTAATTCTCTCAATAAGAATTTACAAATCAACAACTGTTTAAAAGTAATAGATATTAAGCCCATAGAATAATACATGCATAATCTTTCATTTTGTCTTTCAAATTTGTAAATTTTGCGCACAGAAATTGTAGCAGCTGGAGAATGTGGCAAAAAAAGATGGTTTTCCATGACTTCTTGATTCTTTGGGTGGGGTTTGGGTAAGGAGGTCTGTAAAAAGAAATGACTGTTTTCCTCTACACCAGCAGTGACCCATCCCATCTCTTTGCTCACCTTTATACTTCTAATTATGCTGCAGAGCTATGATAATCAAAACAGCATGGTCTTGGCAGAAAAACAGACACAATGACCAATGGAACCTGAGAGCCCAGAAATAAAACTACATGTATATGGGCAAAAAATGTTTGACAAAGGAGCCAAAAACACAAAATAGAGAAAAGAAAATCTCTTTAATAAGAAATTGGAAAGCTACATGCAAAAGAATGAAACGAGATTACAGTCTGACCCATGTACAGAAATTAATTCAAGATGGATCAAAGACCTAAATATAAAATCTGAAACAATAAATTACATAGAAGAAAATATAGGTGCTAAATTATGGACCTTGGTCATAGAGAACATTTTAATAATTTGACCCCAAAGGCAAGGGAAGTAAAGGCAAGAATAAATGAATGGGACTATATCAAACTAAAAAGCTTCTGCACAGCAAAAGAAACTAACAACAATACAAAGAGGCAACCGACTGAATGGGAGATATGTGCAAATAACAGCTCTGACAAGGGGTTAATGTCCAAATATATAAAGAACTCATACAAGTCAACACCAAACAGACAATCCAATTAAAAAATGGACAGAGGACCTAAGCAGACACTTCCCCAAGAAGACATAAAAATAGCCAACAGATATATGAAAAGATGCTCAACTTCATTAGCAATTAGGGAAATGCAAATCAAAACTACAACAAGAAACCACTTCATACCTGTTAAGAGTGGCTATTATCAACAAGACAAGCAATAATAAGTGTTGGAGAAGTTGTGGAGAAAAGGAAACCCTCATTCACTGCTGGTGGGAATGTAAACTGGTACAGCCACTATGCAAAACAGTATTGCAGTTCCTCAAAAAATTAAGAACAAAGCTACCATATCACCCAGAAATCCCTCTTCCGGGTATCTACCCCAAAAAACTGAAGAACATTTATTCACAAAGATATATGCACCCCTATGCTCATTGCAGCATTATTCACAGTGGCCAAGACATGGAGACAACCAAAATGTCCTTCAATAGAGGACTGGCTAAAGAAGATGGGGTACATGGACACAATGGAATGCCACTCAGCCATAAGAAAAAAACTGCCATTTGCAACAACATGGATGGACCTTGAGAATATTATGTAAGGGAAATAAGTTAGAAAAAGCTAAAAATCATTTTATTTCACTCATATGTGGGTTATAAAACTGAAACTCTTAGACACAGACAACAGTGTGGTGGTTGCCAGAGGGAAGGGGGTGGGGAGGCAGAATAGGTTTTATTTGGGGGAAACGAAAGCTAACCTAAGACATAAATAGGAATGTGTGTGAGCTGTCTGAGTCTGGGATTCAGTGAGTGTCTTGATTCCTGCAAAATGGAGCCAGTTGAGCTCAGCATGGTGATTAAGGCCAGTATCATATTTAATCAATTGAGTCATTAATTACTTGGAGGGGAATGAACACTTAATTTCTAATTCATGTGTAGTTTAAAAGGGGGAATGCAATCCATATGGTTCTGATTCAATTACACTTATATCATCAAAATAGACTGTCTTTTTTCAAAAAGCTATATCTTGGCCAAGAAATTCAATGAGCCTTTTTAACAAGCAGTTTTAAGCCTTCTTTCTTAAAAACAGGAAGTCATATTTGACTTTGGGTAAGCCAATTCCCCGTGGACAAGGTTTAGGAGTGGCTAAGTTTCGGACACCTGCAGATCCTAGGTTGGTTTCAATCATGTAGAATCCGGTTTACTGAACTCCTGAGCAAACTCTCTTAGACCAGGTGAGTGGTGGCCATATTGTTCAACAGTTATGCTCTTTGCAAGGTACCCTCCTCCGGTGTATAGTGATATATTCAAAAATCAGCTCTGACTCTTGCTCGCTGCTGCCTACCTACTGTGTGGTCTTGGACAAATCCCTACAGCCAGTCATTTAAATGCACCAGTCACTGGAATTCTAGGAGTCTCGGATTTCCAATGCTCTGCTCTCTAAGGTTCTTTTCAATTTGAAAATGTAGTGGCTCTGTGATTCTGTAATCAGTACACATTCAGAAAACACTGCCCCCAGGTGTCTTTGTAAATCTAGGTTAAAATTCTGTACAAGGGCTTACTAGCTGTTTGACTTTGGGAAAATTATTCAAACTCTAGGCCTCAATTTTATCATCTGCAATTATTTGAGGTAATATACATTAAAGGGCCTACACAGTGCCTAGTTCAAAGTAATCAGGTCTATCTTTCTTACTTTGTTTCCCCTCCTTCCTTCCTTGCCTTAGTTTCCCTCTTTCTCTTCTCCTCTCTTGTAGCTTTCAAGTTATCATATCACTTTAAATATAAAGCATGGATTCTTCAAGCTAAACTCTGTACTTTTCCTTGAGAAAAAGTCATGCAAAGGCCTTTATAAATTTCTACCTATAACACTGCTAATAAAATTTCAATCCCAAGAAAATCAGGAAATTCAGAACCAGATATGAGACCAATGAAGCAAGACTTGTTGCCCTTCCATGAACTCTACAAATCATTCTGGAACTATATCTAGGCTGTAACATTTAGAGCTTCTGATGCCTGAGACACTTAAAGATGTGTTGATCCTTACAAGATGTGAATCAGGACATTTCTCAGGGGCTAAATTTGCTAAAAATGACCTTTCACCCTTTTATCAGTTCCTGTACTTGAATAACATAAAAATCATTTCACAGAGGCATGGAAGCATGGCACAGGCTGACAGATCTCAGAGGGAAGGGGGATGGGGGGACAGGAAGAGATTAACCAAAGAACTTATATGCATATATGCATAGCCCATGGACACAGACAATAGTGTTGAAGGCCTGGGGTGGGGGTGGGAGTGCTTTTTAGTCTGAGGAATTATCAAATCACTTAAGCTACAATATGAAGTTTCTCAAGGCTTTTTAGAAATCCTAGCTTTCTCTGTGTGCACACCTTTATACACAAATCCCTTTATTTGAATGTGCATAAAGGGCTTCTATGCTTGTTTATTCTCTTTAATTGAGGCACCAAGACTAAGCATGCATGTGGTATATACTTGTAAATGGCTTGATATACATATTTGCAAGAAGGGTGTGTCTGCATATTGACTTAGAGTGTGCTAACTAGTGGAGATTCATAAGCTATGGAATTTCAGCATTGGAAGAGACCTCAAAGACAGCCTTTTTAAGTGATTCTTCTGACACTTGAATCCTCTGTATGACTTCCTCATCCTAGCATCTGCCAGCCAGGAATTGAACTCACCTCCATTGTCGGGAAGCTTCCTACCTCTCCAAGCTGTCTGTGTCATCTTTGATTGCATTTCTTTACTTTCACTATGTGTTACACAGGTAAATGTATATCATAGCTCATATACCTATCTGTAGGTATGCAGGGGGCCTATCTGTAACATGCATAGTTGATGGCAGGTTAGGGTTATGCCTCTGAAAGTTTGGGTACCATAGGCAAGAGGTCAAAAGGCAGTCATCCATGCCCATGCAGAGAGCCCTTAGAGGGGCATGCATGCCCAGTGTGTGGAGCTGTGGCTCTGAAGACTGCCAGTGCCTATGGGTTTCTCTCAGCTCCTTGGAGACTCTTAACTGCACACTTGGAATAGTGCCCTGCTCACCGTGCATCACTCTGTCAACAAGCAAGGAGAGCTTAAGGGCAGAAGCCCAGGACATGGCCAGGCTCTTGAAACCCTTCCCTGGGCCCTGGGGTGAACCCACACTCACAGATGGGATGGCTTCCAAACATTAACTGAAATACTCACACTTGTTTTCGACAACAGTGCTCAGGTTAAATTTCACCCCAATTGCTATTCTGGGCTGGGAGCTATGGCAGAAGTGTTCCAGATTCCGGTTGCTGTAATGGCTCTGCAAAGCCACCTTTCATCGTGTTCCATTTGCTGTGCTTTCAGGGACTCAGCTGTATAGCTGCCTTCACAAAATTCAGCCCCAAAAGGTGAGTGGGGAGACCTGGGAAGGGCTTCTGAGGAGAGGGAACCCCTGGGACAGGCCACTCCAGGAGTCTCCCTGCCTGAGTAGACTCATTCTTTGATATGTAGAAGCAACAGTAAGGGGTGGCTTCCAAGTGCCTGTCTGTGATGATGGATGAGTTTGGCCCTGCAGCCTGGGGAACAGATAGGAGTCAGCAGAACACAGATGTTGCAAGGCAGTCAAATTAATCTTTAATGAGAATGTACAAGTTGGACCCTCATTAGAATACCTAATGGCCTACCTTCATTGCAAAGAAAAAGCTAACCTAACAGAATGGACTCTGGTCTTGCTAAGGTTGATGTAGCAACTGTTTCATATGTGTGAGGATTTCTTAAAAATCTATCAACCATGGGGAAAAGATTTCACAGCCAAGAAGAGCAGAGTTTGAAATGTAAAGTTTCTGCAGCCCTTGTGGGGAAGTTGGAGTTCTGGTGGTTGACACTGAGCTTTATCTGATCAGATTGGATCATTACATATATGTACAGTACAAGACGAAGTAAGAATCTAATCCTATGGGAATTGTTGAGTATGAAGTACCCTCTTCTGAAGAAATATTTCCAGGGAAACATGCATGTCATGAGTTAGGGAACCTCATCATTTTTTTTTTTTCCGATTAAGAAAGACTGTATGATAACCGACCTAGATTAATGTGGCTACTTGGCTGTGTAGAAAAGTGTGGAAAGAGATGTTGACATCAGAGACCAAATGCATCTTAGGTAGTTTTTACTGTCCCAAATTAGAAAGGAGATGGTATCTTGATCTCTGAATTTATGTCTAAAATTATGAAACTTTTAGGGAGCTTATTTCTAGTTCTAAGAGTGCCATGGAGAAGTGGAAAATCTGGTGAATCAAGCCCTTCTTTCAGAAGGAAAGGGAATTGAAGGAAAAGATTATTACCATAAATTGGATCAGAAAAACCTATATTAAAAATAGAGTGGGTTACATCAGATAACTGGCAAGTCCAAAAGACCTAAGGTAACACATCTGACCCAGGGAGACCTACGCTTACAAAAGACACTGAGCATGCATTATATCAAGACTGTCCGTCCAGTGGGTCTTAAGGGAACATTCATAGACAAGACATCTAGAGATGAGAGGCAGTGTGTATAATACCAAATGCATGAGACCTGGAGACAGACAGGCCTGGTTTGGAACTTCCATGGGCCTCGGATAATTTTCTATAAAATTAAGAATAATGATTCCCATCTTGCAAGGCCATTGGGAGGATTTTAGATCTAATTTTTAAGGTAATGACAAGAGTAGGCCTATTCTTGCCAAATATAATAATGGATAATATCTAATGGTTGATACTATAGCTCATTATCAGGGAGAAAAGCTTAGGTTTGAGGAGCTTTCTGAGAGTGGGCCTGGGTGATGATCTAAACTTCCATCCCTGTCCCCAGTAAAATAAGACATAGAAGTACCATACACACTAGAAAATCTGGTAGAGAATTTGGTTCATCTCTCCTGGAGATGAACTACCCCATCTGATGTAGCCATTTCTTGAACTTTCATAAATCGTGTTAAAACCAGCACTTTCGAGAATAAAAAGAAAAAGAAAAAGAGCCCTGGCTGGTAGCTCAGTTGGTTAGAGGACCATCCTGATACTCCAAGGTTGAGGGTTCAATCTCCAGTGAGAGCATATACAGGAAGCAACCAATGAATGTATATATAAGTGGAACAACAAATCTCCATTTCTCTCTGTTTTTCTCTCTCTCTTTCTCTCTCTCTCCTCCTTTCTCTCTCTCAAATCAATTTTAAAAATTTTTTAAAGAAAAAGAAAAAAAGAATTGATGGAATTAATACACAAAAACTAAAGACCTATTATAAATATGCTAATGAATTTAAAAGAAAAACAGATCATGAATCAGTTCTTCCTATTTATTTACAGGAATCTCAAGAGAGACATGAGGACTAAAAAAATGAAGCAAATGGAAATTTTAGAACTGGAAAATACAATATCTGAAATGAAAAAGTTGCTGAATGGGCTTACTATTAGATTAGATACTACAGAAGGAAAGATTAGTGAATTTGAAGACATTTCAGTGGAAACTAGGGGGGAAAAGCAGAGCTCACAGGAATAAAAAAGGCTGAAAAAAATAAGCAATAAACAGATCCTTTAGTAACTTGTGGGGCAAAATGAAACAATTCAGCATATCTGTAATTAGAGAAGCCAGGAGAGGAAAGAGAGCTTGGCACAGGAAAAGCAGCCCAGTAAAAGCAAAAAGAACTGAATTGAGATTATATAGGCTGCCAAAGTTCCCAGCATATATCCAGTTAAGTCAAGTGCCTGCTAAAACACACCAAGACACAGTCAGGACTCTTCAGAGGACTATAAAAGAATCTAGAGTATCTACAACATATTATTAACAATGTCCATGATATAATTCAAAATTGGTTGACATGCAAAGAAACAGGAAAACCTGACCAATTCCAACAATCAGTGGAAACCAACCCTGAGATGACCCAGTGTCAGAATTAGTAGACAAGAATTTTAAAGCAACTATTATAACTATGCTACGAATGTAAATGTAAATGTAAATGTAAATGTAAATGAATGATATGATAGAAAATCCTTAGCAGAGAAATAAAAAAGGAACCAAGTAGAACTGAAAAATGCAATACTTAAAATGTAAAAATTTTACTAAATAGTCTTAATAACAGAATGGAGACAAAGAGTAAGTGAACTTGAAGATAAATCATCCAAGTTGAAGAACAGAGAAAAAGTGTCTTGGGGGGGAGCAATAGACCCACAGGGACCTGTGGAATAATATCAAGATGGAGAGTAGAGAGATAGGGAGAAAAAAATTTTTGAAGAAATAGAGACATAAATTCAATAAATGATTAAAGTATTTTTCATTAACAGTAGCATACCTAGGATAGGGCATTTGGAGTAGTACACTCTGGGTACAACCAGTAGGGGGACATATTTTCTGAAGATAATTTATAAACAAAACAAACTGACTCAAGGTCATCTGCTTTTTATCACCGTGTGCTGGCAATTTAAAAAATATATCAATGTAAAATACTTCTCCCCCCCCCCCAATTTCTTGTTGGTCTAAGTTCTAAACAATTGCTACAGTTAATGTTGATTTTTAATAATACATACTTAAGCTTCAAATTAGTACATTTAAAACTTAATCTTTAATACTATTGTATTCTGCAAATAAATACTGTAGCTGTCAACCTTCAATAAATATTGTTAATTCTGAGTACTCCCAGTTACAGACTTGGCCCCTGATACATTCAACTCAGTTATATGCATTTATTCCAAGCACAATTAATAAAATTTGGAATACTAAAAGTGTATTTTCTGTATAGTTTCCTCACAAGCCCTGTAGTATTATATAGTCTTGTACTTAAACTGTAGATTAAGAACCACATGATTTCACTCATATGTAGGATATAAAACTGAAAGCAACACATGACCAAACAAGAAAAACAAACAAACAAGTACTCATAGACACAGATAGCAGTACACTGGTTCCCAGAGGGAGGGGGGTGGAGGCATGGCAGAGGGCAAAGGGTCAAATACATGGTGGCAGAAGAAGATTCAACTTTGGGTGGGGGGGCACACACTGCCATATACAGATGATGTATCACATAATTGTACCCTTGAAACCCATATAATCTTATTAACCAATGTCATCCCAATAAATTCAATAAAAAATAAAAAAAAAAAACAAGCCACCGATTCAAAATAAGCAACAACAGCATTGTAATTGTAAAGATGAATAAATAACTTTACCTCAGTGTTGTCATCTGTATGGCTTCATGGAGTATTACTTGTGTTTAAAATTTAAACAGTGGAACAGAATGAAAACTGTGAGGTGTACTATTTTTATTTGGAAAGTGCAAATTTTAGTTCACATATAAAATTTTCAAATGATTTTGGAAAATACTAAAAAAATTGAAATGTATCCTCTTTTAGATTTACTGTTTGTTTTTAGCTAAAGAACCAATGGAGAAAATAAAACATTCTCTCAATGTTATAATTTAGTCATCGCAAAAACTGAGCCTTTTGCAGGCATCTTGGTTGTTTTAAAATCCACTTCTTAGTTCCTAGGCAATAATTTTCAAAAATATTTTACATAAGATTGAATGAAGGCATCAAGGCTAAAACCACCAAGTTGATATAAAAGCTATCACATTCTGTACTTTTGCCCTATAGACACTTGGAGGGCCTTTCAGTCATTTGGCATTTTGTTTTAAACCAGCAACTGTTTAATAATTTTTCTGAACTTTGTAAAAAATATGAGTGAAAAACCCCATGCCAGCATGAAAGGGCATCAACCCAGTGGAGCTCAACAATGAAAATTTTTTCAAAAGTAAAAGAGGCAACTGCAGCCATGTCTGGATCTGTTTTGAGATGTGTAATGCCTTCAGCCTTGCACAGCGTTTATGAAAACTGTGAACAGAGCAAGTTGGCACATCCAAAGCATGAACACTGCAAGCAATGCAAGATTCGGATGACACAGGGATGAAAGACAAAAAGGAATCATTTTCGATAGGCACTGACAATGAGTTAGGGAAAGGAAATGTTAGTAAGCGTCGACACTGACAGACTTTTTAGAAAAAATGGAGAAGAAAGTGCTACGCGTAAAGCCAAGACTTTGATGAAGAAGAGACAGTGAGTGATATTTTAATCTATCTTGATATTTCTGCTTGGTCAATACCACTTCCAGATGAAAAGAGTTAATCTGGTTAAGAAAGGAAGTGAACCTTTTCAGAATAAATATGGATCTTTGTCTGTAGTTCAAAGGAAAGGAGAAAAGAGCAAAGAAAGCAGTCAACACTCGACAACTTCATGATTTTATAAATCCTTACCACACACTGAAAAAACATGCCTGTTTTTCAAAATTGAAATAATTATTTTGTTTCAGCTGTACACTACGAACGGATATTGGGAGAGAAAAAAGAAGACTACCCAACCTTAAAACTGGCTTTAAACCTGGTAGAAATTAAATCCTAAGGGCTCTGAGATACCTGAACAGATCTGCTTTTGACCATTGTTACTCATTTTTCGTAATGACTATTACTTTAAATAATTTTGTCATACAGAGCAGCGATTTTCCACCCGCGTGCCACGTGAGTTTTTAAAGCATGCAATCCCTGACTATTTAGTCAGGAGCACATACCTCTTTTCCCTTAGATAGTCAAATAAAAAAATGACAACAGCCAGCACAACAGCCGTCCAGTGAGAATGAATCAAAGTTATACTTTTTTTTCAGATCTGCAAAAAATACATTTCTTTGGCGTGCTGCAGAATTTTAGTAACTAGTTTATGTGTGCCATGAGATGAAAACGGTTGAAAAATCACTGATTCAGAGGGCGGAGTGTCAAAAAAGGGTGAGCTCCATGTGTCAAATATGCTGTTCATTTACTTCATCAATACCAATTTAATCAATACTTCCAAAGTGATTATTCTGATGGCAGAAAAATGTATGATCAGCTTGAAGCCATTTTATCTCTTGATGACCCTCATTTCTTGGATTTCCAAAAATCCACAGATGAGCAACAAATAGCAAACAAATATAAAAAATGCTTATCTTTTATATTAACTCAAATAGTGTAAATTAAAGCAGCTTAATGGTGTCATTTTACATACATGAAACTAGATTTTCCATTATGATGCTTGGTAAGACTGGCACACCTCTGCAGTACTGATAGCAGTGGGAATCTGGGCACTGATTGTGACAGCAAATAGAAAAAATACTGTTGGTACACTAGGCCCAGGTATTGGTGAGAATCTGTTTATTACTAGATGTTTGTTTCATTATTATTATTAAAATCAACATATACATTATATATACTCTTTTGTGTGCATGATATATCTCATAATGAATTGTTATAATCTCTATTCATTTTCTACAGAAAATGCATCATGGGGGGCCAACAGCAAAAGCCTGGAAACCAGCTATGTCGCTGCTCCAGGTGTCCAGCTGCAGCTGATACTGAACTAGATACTTAATGGTCAGCTCTAGTTTTCCATGTTGTCATTAGGTTTATCTTTTGTTCTGTCTTCTTAGATTATTTGTAGGAATGGGAAAGAGAACACAGTATGATTTGGTGCCAGATGCCATTGCTTGCTGGATTTTGACATTGATTTTCTCAGCAACTCTGTGCTGCTGGAGTGGGGATAAGTATTGTCCATTTTACTTGATAGATCAAGAAACTGGGTTGAGAGATGTTACAGCAAATTGCTTCAGGGCACACAAGTAATAAAGGTGAAAGTGGACTTCCCTTTACTCTGCACCTTCCTCGGTGTGTCTATGCAGGGAATTGTCAGCAGCATCCAGCACGGCTGGCACTCAGGCTTGGAAGCACTCGGCCCGCCTGTCTCTTTGGGAGACTCCTCTAGGCTACAAGGGAGGTGTGATATACTGAGTACAGTGGAGGTTAAGTATCCATTTCCTCTGACTTTCTGCTTATTAGTGGTGGCAGTCCCTGAACAGCTTATTGACTTAAGCCCTCTGCTCTCCTGAAGGCTGAGGCGCTGGGGCTACAGAGGACCCAGATATTTAAAGGTACATTTGCAGAGAGGAGACCCTCTGCTGATCTAAGGAACAGCTTGTGAGGGTGGGGGATGGGCAAGGGGGCCCAAGCTGGAATGTGTGAATGATAGCTTCATCAACTTGACATTCCCTCCGGACCCACCACCTACATAGGGGTTCTTTCCTGGCTATTTCCTCACCAGATGTAAAAATTATTAAATATATTTGGCTCAAGTTTCTTGGGGACTCTTTCTCAGGTTTTTTCCTTTATTTCCCTCTGCCCTGTTTTTATCTTCATTTTTATTTTCTCCTCTCACATAAACTATAGTCAAATGGTGCCTGGATTCATTCAAGTAGGAAGGGACAGAGAAGGAGTTCTGTGAACTTCCAGGCCTAGTACTGGGCACCTGAAGTGTTTGCCCAAGAACTTACAGCATTCCTGGGTGAGCCAGGCCCAATAACAAGGGTGTTTCTTTCCCCAACAATTCAGTAGTCCAGTAACCCTGGACTTAGAAAATTCTCCGCAGCTTAAAAGAATTCCAGAAGTAGTTGACAAATATGTAGATGAGTTTACAAAACAAAGCAGAAAAGTTATTACAAGATTTTTCATTGGATTGTACTCATTGAAGTTTAAAGACTTCAGGAAAAAATACTGAGTTAGCTGAGGTCGTTGAAGAGACTGGGGCCTTGAACTACAGATGCCACAGATGGGGAACTAGTCACATATACTGTATGTCTATATACATATATGCATGAGTACAAATATACATGTATACATTAGCAATAAATACTCTTAAGCTACATACTAACATTTGGAAACCCTAGACAGCCCCTCACTTGCTCTCAAGTCTACTTATCAGCGGCTCTAAAATCTCTCTGTTATTCAAACTCTTAGAATGTTTAGGGTCCACTGTCAAAATGTACTTACTTCTGAGAGAGTATATTAACCACTGCAACAAATATTTGTTGAGAATTTTACAATCTATAAGCAAATTTTCATTCCATGCTTCATTTAAGCAAAACAACCCTGCTTTTTCTCACCATCTGAGGAGTCGCGGAAAATGATGCATTTCCGGTCCTTCAGTATAGGAGCTAGAATCTGAATCTGACAACTTTTAATCTGGTCATTGTTCCTTAACCCTGATGGTAAGATTAATCACTAATGTCTTAGTACCGTGTTGCTTATAAGGTGGATATTCAACTTCACCTGACCTGGGCCTCAGGCTGTTTAGCAGCCAGAACTTAGCAGCCACCTGGGGCAGTTTTTTGTTAATTTTGTCCCTGAAATGTGGGTGTGAAGATCACCTGGAACACAATTATTCTGGAGGAGGAAGGGTCATTATTAAATTTTCAGGCTCCTGGGCACAATCCGATGGCCTGCTGATTCACCTTCCCAAGGATGGGAACTGGACTTTTTAAAACAAACAGCCTGGAGCAGCCATAGCCTCCTTTCTAGGGCCACTGCCACACACTTCTGAGTGTTTAGGGCTCAGACTACTACTTGCGTGAAATGGGTCACAGTGAGTATGCATCCCTGAAGATTCCTGGTTGGAATTAGTTGATTCATTGGCAAAAAATTCTTTCCCCATCCCACCCAACAATGCAGGATTTTTTTCTGGGCTGACCCAGAGGAAAAGCCAATCATTGTTCTCATTCTGACTAATTGGAGACAGTCTGGCCGCAAACATCCCCCTTTGTGTCTTTCCTCTTCCACGGGGCTTGGGCAGAGCTGCAGAGAGGTGGCGGGAGGGTGGCCTGGGTGGGACCCAGAGGAAAAGAATTACAACCGCAACGCCTTCTGTCACTAAGTCCCAAGTGAAATGCTGAGTCGAACAATGGAAAGGGTCTCTGCTGTCCTTGGGAACATATTTGCTATTGTCCCAAGCCAAATACTTGAGTGTCGAGTGAGATTCTCTTATGTCTGTACTTTCTCACAATTTTCTGGAATTTCCTATGGTCTGTGCAGTAATGGCAATTTGCTTGCAACTTGCAGTTGGCCGCCCTCAATTTGTTTCAGCCAGTCTGGGGACTCTGGGTCTTAGTGGACAATAATTACGAAAGATTCTTGTTTCCTTTTGCTTTCTTGGAGAAGGAAAGAAGGTAAATGATTGTCTCCAATATATGGCAAGAAACCCCAAGTTTTCTACCAGCAGCAGTACCTTTTTGTGGTGGTAAAATATTGCTTTGAAAACTTACTCTGCACACAAATCCCATGCACAAAGAGTAACAGGAAACATTTATTGAGCATTTATTTGTCCCTGTACTAAGTGCTCTCTGTACTCTTTTCATTTAATTCCCCAATAATTCTGTAAGTTATTTTCACTTTATACATGAGCCAATGGAGTGTTAGAAAGTTGAGATAATTTTTCTAAGCTTTAGGTGGCAATCCGTGTCACTGAAGTCTAGCCCCAGGGCCGTATTTCTTTTTGCAGCAGCCTGTGTCACGTATAGTCCTGTAATACAGCACACTCAGAGATTAAGTCTTTGCTAAATTTTTAAGATGAGAATACTGAGTTAGATTATTATGGTGGCTACACTTCTTAAGTAAAAATTAGTAAACTTCAGAAAATATAGGAGTGAAATTTTTTACTTGAGGCTGCCCCCAAAAGACCAGTATTAAGGCACCACTACCCCATAGAGACCATACTGACGATATCGACCAGGTTCCTTCCCTCACACCTTCAGTGAGGGCTTTCCTATGTACATCCTCAGCGTGCGGCACCATTTACAGAACATGTAGTTGGGGTATTTAATAAATACTTTTCACATCTGAAAGCTATGAAGGTTCTCAATGGACCTCACCACATTTAAGCTTCTTGTGAGAGCAGTGTATATTACAGGTAGAAAAAAAGGAGATAACTCATCCATAATTAAAGATTACCTTTGAAGTTTAAACTATCTGGATGTTTACAAAGCATTTGATCGCTTACATATTTGGTAGTCATGTCACAAAGTGTCTAGCCATTTGAAAACATCTGGATGATTGTTTGTTCATCCAGATGTTCACTCGGGAGTCTGACAACTGCAAAATATAACTTTCCATTTGCTTGGTCTGAACTTCCTTGAATTTTTAAAACACTAAATTGCATAGTTGTTTTGTCTCGGAGCCCTGGATTCAAACTGATGATCTTTTTAACCAATGTGACCCCAATAAATTTAATAATAATGAAAAAAGAACAGGCTTAGAAACAGAACTCCTGAATCAGTGTCTGAACTATCCCACCCTGCCTAAGAGTAAGATATTCTTTCTCTTTTTCAGTTTTCTTGTGGTGTTGAGCAAATACATAGAAGTCTCTGTAGGGGGTTAGAGGAGAAGCTAGTGTGGGATAATAGATAGAACCCCATGATTGGGAATCAAAAGACCTGATTCAAATCCTGAGTGTGCCTCCTATCAACTGTACAACCTCAGAGCAGTCTATCTTCCATGGAATAAGTGTAATAATAATAACAACCGATCTCCAGATTTGGGGTTTGTGGTGATAATCAAATTAGATAAGAAATGGGAACTTTTTAAACCATTACATGATGTATAAACCATTACACTGAGATATATATATCAATGTTAAATATGAATACTCTTGTTTTCTATTTCCCTCCTGGAAAGTACAATTAGTACTATATGCACCCAGTTGTCTTAATATGAAGACCTTTTTCTAAATGAATGGGAAACACAGAAATTATTTGAATCTATGAAACTGAAGTTGGATTCAAAATATGCTATAGTTTTGACAAAGAAACTGAGAAAAAACTTTAAGTCCATTGTCCTTTTTGAGATGACATCTTTTCCGTGGCTGGCAACAATGATGGCCATTTTGTAGGCACATGTCTAAGAAGGCTAGCTCCTCTTTCCATAAAATTGAAAATCTCATTAAGTGCTTCTACATACCTTATGGAAACTTAAAAGTGACCATACACTTTCATTATAAAATCTCAGTATCATTGGTAATCAAATCATATCCCTTTTTAGCATCATTTTATACAATGTGTATATAAACATTTAACAAGTAAGATCTTTTCATTTCTGTAGGAAAAAGTTTTTAGACTGAATGGAATTTGTGAAAATTTACATTTGCACTGTCTGCCAAATATGCAGATAGATGAGCAATGTCTAGTTTACATTTGGACCATATATCAAGAATTTTGTTTTGTTTTCTGCAGTTTCATTAATATTTTTATAAAAACCAAGTGGACAATTGGAAACTACATTTTTCAAGGTTCTATGTAAATTTGGGGGTTTTTTTCTATTTATGTAAAAATTTTCCATTGAATCAAAGTATTATTGGTAAGATATAATAGAGGCAGGTTTACACTGTGGGAGGCTACAAAATTTCCCCGATTTTGATTTACGCTCCTGAGATCCCAGTACAATGCCAATAGATGAGCTCTCTTAAGCGTAAACTCATAACCATGAATAACTGTGAAAAGAGCTGATAACAAATGAGGACATTAACAGAATTTGCAGAGGCTGGACATGGATGGCCAAGTGGTAATTAACTAGAGCAAGAGAAGGCCAAATGTGGCAGGGAGGCCAGTAAGAAGCAAGTCAATCACACCCTCTGGGCAGGAAAGAACAGAAACAAAGTGTGTCTGACTCTCTTAAAGTCCCTTCTCTTTGAACCCTCCATGGTGGTACTTTTCTCTCCTACCCTACCCTCTAAGGGTATGACTCCAATTTTGCTGATTATTTTAACATAACAGCATTAATTTTTTTTCCTTCAGTGGTTTTGTGCTACCTTTTGAAGTGAAACCTGCGGTGGGGCTTTATTTTTCCTAGGTGCCCAGAGTGAAGCTTTATTTGAATATAGAGATTATAACCAAGATGGTCATAAAAGCAGGTTGGCCTCTGCAGAGCTGAGTGGAAATCATTTAGCAGGTTAGTAATTATAGTCCCTGGTAAACAAGTAAATGTTAAATCAGAGTCAAATCAGAGCTCTTTTTAAACTCTTAAGTACTATATTATGGTAAACAGACATTTGACTTTGTCTAGTGGATTCTCAGGAGGTACTAGAAGTAAAATTCATCAAGTTTGGATTTTAAAGTTGTGCATATCCTTTATTACTATACTGTGTTGGGGGTGGCTTCAGTATTTTCCACCTTTGCATGCATTCTGCCTCTTAATTCCAGGTAATGGGACCATGTGCCCACTCTGCCCATTGTTACACGGTCAAGGGATGGGGGTGGGTCTCAGCAGGGATCATCGGCATGGTGGGGACCCACTCTGATCTAGCGCTATTAGGACTGTCAATCAAAATAATTCGTACTGTGAATCTCAATAAATACCATGGGCATTCAGCTGATTCGCCACTTTGTTTTTATTTCAAGCATCACCATAACTATGCTGCTTATCTTCTTTCTTCAAATATATTTAGGGGACTTCTTTGCAGGTGTCTTGGGGTTCACAGAGCCTGTTACGCTACATTGCTTTTGGGTGTATACTGACCCTACACTTTGGCTGACTTCCCTACTCTCCTTGGTACCCTCCCATTCCCCTTTCAATTCCACTCTGACTGCATATTCAGGAGAGTGTAGACTATTTTATTTATTTTTTTGTCAATATCCAGTCAAAACACATAGCCCCAGGCCTATAGAGTCCAGGCCATTCCCCTTACAAATCAGTATCAGGTATTTTAGTGCTTAAACATATTTTGAAGTAGACAAATAGCCAGATAATTAAGTGGTAAATAATAGCAGATGCCCAGAGGTAAGACAAAAGTAGAAAAGGTGGTTTGCATTGGAATTGGCAGGAAGACGTGTTTCAGAGGGCAGGGATGCTGAGCAGGGTTATAGGAAAGGTACAGCGATCCATGTAAGTCAGGCCAGGCCAAGCCTTGGAGACGTACAGGGTAATTGAAGACTTTTTTTAAAAATCTGAAATCAGTGGGGAAAAGACCACCTAAGTCTTTAAGCACAATAGAGAGTAGGAAGAGAGAAACCAACTCAAATTTGACCCCAGGCTCAGACGGCTAAATAGTTCTTTGCAGGGAGATATTTTTTTTCTGCCTCCTTGAAATATGCAATAAGGTATATCAGAGAAAAAAAGCAATGGAGGACAAGTTAAGAGACCTGGCTTCTCATACGGTTCTACTACTAACAGGCTGTGTGACCCTGACCCAATTCCCACTCTCAACCTCAGTTTTTCCATTCCTAAGACAAAAAAGTTAGACTCATAAGATCCCTTTGAGCTCTGGCTTTCCGAGTTACTGATTCTGTCACCCAGGCATCACCAGTAGGCTTGGGAGCCCATAAAAGGGGGGTCTCTCTCATTTCCCCCAAATAAAGTGAGACAGTATTCTTGTATGCATAGATGGGTATGAGAGTGGGGTTTTTTAATATAATTTTATTCAAGAATTCAAAATCCCATTTTACTTTCCAGGGTCCTGAAATTACTGTTTCAGACACTTTGTCTAGGTCACAAGGCTGCATTAAGTAGGAGACATAGGGTGGAATGTGATTAATCCAGCTTACCCTGAAATGGAAACCATGTCACCCTGTTTTCCTCATAGCTCTTATCATCACCTTAATTTATTCTATCTTTTTTTACATTTATTTTTCTTATTTCTCCCATTAGAATGGAATCCATGATAGCAACAGCCTTGTCTATCTTTTCATCACTATATTCTCACAGCCCACAACAGTGCCTAGCACACAGTTTTAATTTGATAAATATTTGTTGAATGCCAAATACATGGAAGTAGGCTAAGAGTGGGCCCTTAAGGAGTGAGATTATGGTTTTGAACAGGTGTAGAGGGAAAAGAGGGAGTGGGAAGTGCATACGCAGCAAAAGAGGGGTGGGAATTATTTAGAAGAATAGAGATTAGTTTCTTTGAAGCAGAGGGCTCCTGCAGAGGAGGCATTGGAAGTATGCAATGAGACCAGAAAGATAAACTGGGTCTAACTTTGTAGAGGCTTGAAGAACAGGAAAGGGCATTTAGATTTTACTCAATGGGCAATCAGGGAAGTGATGAAAGTTTTAAGTGGATAAACAATGTGATCAAAGTTGTCATTTAGAATGACAGGAGTCGTGCTATGGCAGGAGTTGGAAGAGATTGAAGGCAGGAAGACTCGTTAGAAACTGTCTTTATTGGGAGATGATAATTTAACACCATGAATCAAACAAGTGACAGTGGAAATGAGGAGGTGACTGACACGTAAACAAAGCCTTCACTGATTGACTAATTCAGCCAGAGTAAAAAGTGTAATTGAAAGGAAATGATGGGATCCTTGTCAAGAGACGAGGCATATTTCTCCAGAGCATACAGGGAGAATTTAGCAGCATTTCTCTCTGAAAAGTCAAGTTCTATTTTTAATCTTTTGAGATGGAATGTGACCCAACACTTCTCCCCCTCTATTTCTTTTCTCTGGCTCCCAAGCCCTATTGCTCCAGGGTCTTTGACCTTTCTTTAGTTGCCTGGCATCCAGGCAAGTTCTTAGCTGTCAAATTTCTATCCAGGTGGCCTCCATAAATATCTCAACAGAATTTATTTTCTTTAATTTTCTTTGGCCTTGCTTGAGAATTTGCTGATTGGGGACTGTTTGGGGGCCAGTATGCCCAAAGATGTGATGGATAGCCACATCTGCTAGCCATTTGGATTAATTATTACACCTGTGTCATAAAACCTGCATTAATAAAGAGGTGGCAGAGAAATCATGCTACGGCCTAGACAGGACTCTCATTGCTTCCCAACTTTCTATCCCTGTCAGTGGCATGCGACTACCATCCTGCTCTCCTGGCATGCCACTTGGAGTGTTCGAAGTTACTTCCTCCAGCACCATCCTGACTAGTGTGTCTCTAAGTCCTCTTGTCTTTCGTGTGTGTGTGTGTGTGTGTGTGTGTGTGTGTGTGTGTGTGTGTGTGTGTTTGCTGGTAGTGGTGAGCAAGCCTTCCAGGAAAGGGTGATGCTTGACCTGGATCTTGAAGTACGGTTGGGAGCTCGAGAGGGGAGAGACGTGGGGTACATGAGAGACTCTGTCAGTCTGTGGTGTTTGCTAGAGGATTCAGTGGTAAGGGAGGGAGTGGAGAGAGGTAGGTTGGAAAGGTAGACAGAGACCAGATCACAGAGGGCCCTCTAAGGATCGTGGCCTTTGCCCCTTAGGCAACGAGGAGGGCCCTGAGGATTTTATGTAGAAAAGTAAAATGGGCTACGAGCGTTCTGTAGTTCACTCTTCTCAGATGGATTCAATCGCCCAGATCACACTGTGACAGGACTGGAGGTGAGGGTAATGTAAAGGCACAGCTGTTCCTTGCTCTTGTCTGTCCTGCTCCCCCCACCTTCCTTCTGCAACCCTTCTTTTGTGTTAGCACCCTCCCTCCTACTTCTTTATCTGAAAAACCTTTCAGAGCCATCCTTTCTTACCTCTTTCTAGTCTATACTCTAGTCTGGACCTTCTCTAATCACATGACACCTAGCATATTACAAATCGTCCCTCTTGCCATCCGCCTGCCCCCTCTGCCTGCCCCCTAGACAGTAGAAAGGATCTTCCTCCTCAAAAATTTTGATCAAGTTACACTCAGGTGCCTTGACTGGGAAGCATGACTTTCATCTTTGATCTATCGATAGGCTGTCAGAAACTTACATGGTTTTGTCTTTTTCTTAGTCAAATATGAATGCTTTACACTGGTCTTTAAGGCTGTCCATTAACATCCTCAGCATTCTTGATCTTATTTATGATTGATCTTTGACCTACAATTACTTTCCGCTCCAGCCGAGCAAGCCTGCTTGCTCTCCCATGTGCACACGTGTTCGATTCTTGGCTGCCGGCTGCTTAAAACCTTAACTGTACACAATACCCCTAAATACATTCCCCCTTTCTTTCTGCCAAGTCCCTCTGCAAAATGTGCTCCATGAGTCATCTCTGATACAGACTTCAGACCCTGATACATGGGGCCCATCCCATATTAATGGAAGATCTACAGCCCTATGGAAGCTAGCGAAAATCCAGTACATAAAAGCCCAGAGTAGGTACTAACAGTAAACAATGAGATCAGCCTTGAAGCCCTGGCCGGTGCAGATAAGGTGCTTGGAGCACTGTCCCATGCACTGACGGGCTGAGGGTTTGTTTCCTGGTCAGGGAACATACCCAGGTTGTGAGTTCGATCTCCATGGAGCTTACAGGAGGCAACTGATAAATGTTCCTCTCTCACACTGACATTCTCTCTCTCTCTCTCCCCCCCCTTCCTCTTTCTCTAAAATAAATTTTTAAAAATAGGCCTTTGTACCTTTAACCTAGGCGGAGGCTGTTGTAAAAAGACCAGCCTTCGTAGTGTAGGAGTCGCCGGCAGAAGTTTTTCCATGTTGCAGAGCCCTTTGACACATTTGGGGAAGTGAAGGAAAAGCAGACACTGGCCTAGGCAGTCAGACCTGGGAAATCTACTATGTCAGTCAATGAGGTGACATAGTAAATGCTGTGACCTCATATCCCTCATGGTATAAATATACTATGTACCACATATATGCCTCATATATCATGCTACATATATTAATACATATTTTATATATTAATGTATAATAATACAATATGTACTATATATAAATAAATCCATATCTGTATCTATGTAAGAAGTAGGAAGCCTGGAGGAAGCAGGCAGAGAAAATGGGTATCAATGGGCAGAATATCACTCCTTCCCATTCCTTGCCCCCCACCCCCCTCCTCAATGTATTTAAATTCTTAAGTTGCAACCTTTAACGTACAGTTATAGAGTGATAGTGAGGCTGGGCTTCTTTTTGAGGTCAGGAATAGATGACTTTAAAACAGAAGTCCTCTAGGGCGATGCGAAGCCTCTTAATTTTCCTCTGTAGAGTGAATCATTTAGATAAAATAGTCCTAAATAATTTGACATTGCCATGTAGGGTAGAGGCAGAATCCTTTATATTAGGGGAAAATACCTGTTCTGATTAATTCTGTTTCATGTTGAGAAATCGTTTCCTTCCTCTCCTTCTCTCATGGACTCGCTGCTTGTCTGCTTCTGCATCTCTGCCCTGTCTCTTCCTCACCCCCCCTCTTCACTCTGCTTCCCTCCCTTCCATCCTAAAATGCTTTGCTCTTAAATGTAAAGGCAAAGAAAAATCATTAATCACGCTGCAGGATACAATGCTTAGAGGACTGTAGCTGCTAAAGGAGGTCTGTTTAGCATCAGCCGATTTTTCATTTCCTTTCAGTGGGGACAGTGGGCTGCTCTGCGTCCCTGGGGCCAGCCAGCATGAATGCAGGTATTGAGCATTCTAGAGGAGACAATTAGAACCAAGCGCTGGAGATATAATAGCATTTAAATTAATCGAGTACTGGGACTGGAGTCCTTCAGCCCCTCTTTTTCTTTCTCTGGCTTAAAGATATAGATTTTAAGCTATTAACTTTGCATTATCTGATGCACAATGATTCCTTCCTACATTTACTCTCCTCCTTAGCTGAAACTTGCCTTCCTGATTCTAAATATTAAACTCCACAGTTTTGAAAGGATGGAAGCACATGGCCAATTTTTTCCACAGGGCATTTGCTGAGTTCTGGGACAGCAAGTGAGGCTAGGGAGCTGGGCTGGAAACTTTTAAAAATCAGAGTGAAATCTCTGTCATCTTGGAGGACATAGGAGATAAAGTTCCATCAGTGTGGGAGATTCAAGATAATTGCTATATTTTTGAAACTGTATGGGGCAGGAATGCTCAAAAGATTAGTTCAAAATCTCTTCAGAGTGAAACCAAATCTCACATAGCATTTCATGGCCCAAATTTGCTAGGCTGTCAATCAAAAGCCAATATATAAGCAGCATAATACATTATGACCAAACGGAGTTGGTTTAGGATTTATTTCAAGGTTGGTTTAAGATTCAGATAAATTAACCAATGTAACTGACCATATTGACAGAATAAGGCAGGAGTAAAAAAAAATGTTAATTTCAGTAGATGCAAAGCTTTTGATAAAACTCTAAATATGTTTATATTGGAGACTCTCAGCAAACTAGGAATGTAAGTGAAGGCCATCTATGAAAACCCCAGCATACACAATACTGCGGCACTGAAAATTTCCCCCTGAAGTCAGAAACAACATGAGGACATTTATTCTCACTAGTTCTACTCACTATTGTACTCCAGTATAATATGGGAAGAAAAAGAAATAAAAGGTATAAAGGTTGAAACGGAAGAAGCAAAACTGTTTCTATTCATAAATTATGTTGCTTTGTACTTTTAAAAATCCCCAAATCTACAATTTGAACCAATGAGTATTGGTATTAGTAAGTTAACTCATCTAATATATAAAATAACTATATAAAAATCTATTGTATATCACAGCAACAATTTGAAAATGAATTATAAATTACCTTTTACAGTATCGTCAAAAATAATGAATGCTAGGCATAAAGATAACAAAGCATTGCTGAGGAAAATTAAAGATTCAAATAAAAGGACAGATGTCCCATGTTCATGGATTGAAAGACTCATGTTTTAAGATATCGATTCTCACCAAAAAAAAATATAGTGAAATGTATTTATAATCCCAGAAAATATAAATTGTTTAAACTCACCTAAAAGACAGAAATTTTACAAATAGGATTAAAAACAAATAAATATTAGGTCAATTATACTTCAATTTATAAAATTAAAATTAAAAAAAAAAAAATAGCCATATTTTGTTTACCTGAAATTAACTCAAATATTACGACAGAAATGCAGCTGTTTACCAGAAGAAATGATCTAAATGGCCAGTGGGCATACAGAAGTTTGTGCAGCCTCACTGTTAATCAGGGAAATGCAAGTTAAAACAATGAGGAAACACCATTGCTCAAGTGATTCTGTAAATATTGATGAAAATGTGGAAAAATGGTCCAGTGCATTACTAATGGGGATATAAATTTGCAGAGCAATATGTCAGCATGTAGTAAAGTAAAAATATGCACATTTACAGCTCACAATTTCCACTAGAATATAGAGAAAATTCTTGCACTTGTGCTGGGAGAACAACTTTGAAGAGATTAAATGTGTCACTATTTATATTACCTGAAAATTGAACCTAACTATATGTCAATCATTAAGGAGGCATACTCAGGGTGACCTTACCTTCTGCTTTGCCTGGGACTGTCCTAGGTTATGCCTATTATATTGGTGTAATTATTAATTGAGCCCATTTTAATTCTCAAAAGAGGCCTGCTTTGGATAATAAATCTTAGAGTCACCCTAGATATATCCATATAATAAAACACTAAATAGTTATTTAAATGACTGAATTAAACATGTTAGCATAATATATGTTAACCTGGACAAATCTGGAAAAAAGCATAATGTTAAATGAGAAAGTCAAGTTGCAAATAGATTTATACCTTCTCAATACCACTGATGTAAAATTTACAACAAAAAACAATATATATACACATACATATGCATATGTATGATATATAATACGTGTGTCTGTATATACACACCTATTTACGTTTTTTAAAAAAGCTGAGATAAAAATGTCAAAATGACAGCTGTCAATAAGGGTTTGCTGTATTTTTGAAATTATTTCATAACATAAGAAAACATTTCAATAATATTGTTAAACCTCTGGCGTCTCATCCATCTTCAGTGCCTTAGAAAATGCTTGTGCTGTGGGAAGGAGATCGGGCTGGGTGCACTTTAAGGTATGTTTGAATTTCATTACTCCATAAATAAAAAGCCTTTCTTCAGTAGAAGATGAATTGTTCTTGCTTTGAGGTCCTACAACAGCCTGACTTTGGACAAGCCTATGAACTTAAAATAAGAACTGGATGTGTTGGTCTTAGAGAGGTCTTAAGCTTGGAAACTATTTCTCTAACCATTTTCCATTACCCAGCCTACAACAAAAGCAGCCTTCTGCGTTTGGCTAGATCTGAGAACACTCTTTGGTGTCTGGTCTGATCTGACCAATTGATAAAAGGTGGAGGTAATTTTTACTGGAGTGAAAGTTCTATCTTATTACCCATCTGTTCGATACAATAAGTTTATGTCTGGAGCTCACAGGTGGGGTCATGAGCCTTCTCGTAGATCACAGATCTAAGAATGGCTCTGTGATGAGCAAGTTTGCTGCTATGGCAGGTGGGACCACATTTCTAAATAAGATGGTTAACAGCTGCACTCTGAACTTGCTGCTTCTTGCTTATTGAGTTACTTCTTTTGATGGATTTGGAAAAGGTTGAGGCTCTCTAAGCACAGGGAATACCTTGGCCTAGTCATGGGCGAGAAAAAATGTCTAGCGTGCTCCCTGCCTGGGGTTATCCGGTGTGAGAGATCAAAAACTGGTATAAACTTGGGTCCTGTTGTTCTAAGACAGTGGTGAGAAATCTGGGCCAGCACCACAAGTGCTTCTCTTCTCAAGGGTCTAAGCTGTTGCCTGTAGTGTACAGCTTCATACAATATAAATGCCAGAGTCGAACAGGACACTGAAAATAAACTCCCATCTAATTCATAAATTATGTCACCTCTATACAGATCCAATGCCCAACATCTCTCATAATATAAATCAAAGGATATTTTTCCTTCATTACCATCTCATTAAAAACAAGATAAAACAAAACAGATAATATTTTGTAATAGAGTTTTCCCGTATTATTTAATAAAGTAAAGAGCAAAGTAGTATTTGGAGTCAGACCTTGGGTTGAATCCTAGTTGTACCATTTATTAGGTTTATAGCCAGGGAAAGGCCTTAAACCAGTTTCCTCATCTATAAAATGGGGTTAAATGTGCTATAACATTTATAATTATTCCATGAATCATCTTACCCACTATAAGATGACCAATTGTGCCTGAGTCACTGTCCTAATGCACCATCTGTTCTACATTCAATTGCCTTCATTTATGTTTGCAAGTAATTTAAAAATAATAATAAAGGAGAGTAGAAAGAGAGAAAGAGACCAATTTTTAAATGTGTCTTCCAAACATAATCGGGCCCTAAAAATTTTTCAGAAAAGGTGTAAGTACTTTATTTTACACATTTTAGGTATTTATATATTTTGCATTAAATACCTTCAATATAGTACGTAACTTTTCAATGGAAAAGACACTATTCAGGCCTGAAATACTGATTTATAGGATGTTAATGCCATGCAATAAAAATCGCTGATTTGCTTTTTTGACGTGAAATCCTTTAAAGCATTTCGCTGTAAATAAAAGAGAGTAAGGCAAAAATGTTGATAGTTAGGAGGTGGGGTATGATATGTTTTAATTGTAGTGTTAACCACTTACTTTAATCATTTATCAGCTGAATTATCTTTTTACCAGATTCCCATACTTCTAAATATCTATCCAAACAAAAATAACATGGGCAATGCATATGGGATCCCTTTCAATGTATAGACTGGAGATGAATGATAAATGGTGGATAAGAGGTAGCTAATGCCAACACACAGGTGTGTAATATTAGAATGACCACTGGACTCAGCTTCAGGAGACAAGATTATGCGCCCTATTCTGCCATTGACTGGGTAACTAGCTAAAAGTCAAATCTATCACGTATGTTTCACAGAGAGTTGGCAGCCAGTACATACAGGAAAATGTTTATTTTATTAAGTGTTTTTATAGCATCATGTTGTACTCTGTATTTCCCTACCACATTTTCACCATCATTCTTCACGTTCACTTGTGGATAAAGAAACTGTAGTTGAGTAATTTGTCCAAACTGAGGTAATCAAGAGATGAGTCCATTCCGAAGCTGTTATTGGAAGACCTTGGTTCTAGTCCTGGTCTTACTAATTATTAGTAGGTAGGGTTTAGGTAGCTGAATTCATCTTTTGGGACCGTAGCCTTTACGCCTATAAAATGGTTATTATCCACATAATAATAATGCATGACAAGGTTGTTGATAGAATTGAGTTTACCAATTAAACACTGACTACAAAGTTAATTAAAGAAGGCATGTACATCACTAACCCTGACACAGGAAAGGGGTTAAAAATGCTATAAAACCATATGCTATGGGGTTATGGGCATGTAAGTAAAGAGACAAGACTTCCATCCAGCTGGGGAAATCTGCAAGGACTTCATGGAAGAAGTGAAATTTCCATTGGGTCTTAAGATACAACTGTTTTGATGGCAAGTAATGAAGAGTGAATGGGTAAAAGAGAATGAAACAAAAGCATTATCTTGTAGAAAGATAATGAAAATATAGGTTAATTTAGAGAATTGCAAATATATAATCAGCTCTTCAACCATATGTGTGTCTTGGGAAGTAGCACAATGCCTGACATCTTATAATAATGGCTGAATAACTTGACAGTCACTTCACCTGTATTATCTATTTTAATCCTCATAACAGCAATATAGGGCAGAATTTTATTTTCTCCCATTATAGATGGGGAAACTGAAGCTTAGAGAGGTCAATGAACTTACCCAAGGTCATATAACTAGAAAGAGAGCAGGGACTGCAATATGGGCTTGTAACCATTGTACTCGGCAGCCTCCCCAGCTAGTAGAGGAAGCTCAATAATAGCCTTTGAATGCTTGCATCCATGCAAAAAGTAAATGTCTATTATACCATAAATGGGAAAGTGCTTTGGAATCCAACAAGGGTGGAAGCTGTGCAGGACTTTAGCCTTGATTTGCACGGCTGTGGGCTGGAGTCTTTCCTGATTTGGTGCTCCAGTCCTTCCTCCCATATTCAATGATTACTGGACATTGATTAGTTTCCAATAGTAAATTTAGTCAGGAGTAAGTAAAGGCCAACAGAGATGTCCTCCAGGTATATCAAAGGGCTAAGGAACTGGAAACAAGAAACTTAATGGCATGATTAAACTTGCTGAGCAACAATGAACACCGATCATTGCTTGTTTTCTCCCCACACCTCTTGTATTCTCTTCTATTTCACAAAGAAACTAAGACTCAGCCTTCTCGGTGAGCATTATCAACAGATCATTCTCTGTGCCTGAAAATCCTGTGTTTATGGCTGTATCTTAGTTAATCATAAGCAGAAACTCTCCATCTTACGCACCTTTGAAATCTTCTCAGCACTGGCACAGCGCCTAGTACATACTCAGTTTTCAATAAATATTTTTTAAAGGAAGAAATGTCCTAATAGGACACATGTGATATCTCTTGGCTATCTTTCTGCCTTGGTCTGAGATGTGTAAGTATGAATTATCTAGTTTTCTAAAATCTACTTGGCAGGCTGAAGATTTCCTGGGCCATCTTCTTATTTTTGTTTCTGCCCCGGGGGGGAGGGGGATTGGAGATAATAAAACAAACCCTGTAGCTCTTTTCTTTAGATAACTAAGCGTTCATGGTATTTGAACTGCCATTTCTCCTTTTCTCCAGCTCTGGCTTATTTTTACGCATTTGACTGGATTCAAATGTGCAAGAGCAAAATGTTACTGTGTTTTTTATTAATCTGCTTTTCATTTTGATCAGCGTCTCAGACACCTGGAGGACTAGGGTGGGCCACGCAGAGGAGTGCCATCTGAAAGGAAGATCAACGGTGGACACTATAGACCTGAGCTACTATTATCCCATCTCTGCCAATACCTGGCCGTGGCACTGAACAGGTCACTTAACCTCCCTGTACCTCTTTCCTTGCTAAGGGCATTAGGAGGCTCGAAAGAAATAATACGTGTTAAAAACTTTGTACTTTGAAAATTATAATATTCATTGAAAGTATAAAGCACTGTTACAAACAAGCTTTCAAAAAGTGGAGCTGTACAAATTAAACAAAATCTTATGGATCCTTGTGACCACCCACATTGCCATCTGCAAACAAAAAGAGAAGTTCTTTTTTTATTATTATTATTTTGTTGCTGCATTCTTTGGCAAAAGAGTCAACTTATTTAACTTCTAGAACCAAAATAGAAGCAACAATAGTATCAGAAGAAGCCTCCATTTGGCAATCAACTGTCCATATCTTTAAACTAGCTCATACCTCCAGAGAGTAACCAATAGTTCAATTCTCACATTAAAAATCCATGTGCTTGGTTCTCCCCTACTTACCTCAGGTTGTGTGCCAGGCATATGGGATAGCAGATCTGAGTGTTTAAATAAATAATGTGTTGAAGCAGAACTTTTAGAACAGATGTCACCTTCGCCCAAAATAAGAAGGCCTCATCATTATTATAATCTTGCAGGAATGCTCCCTAGGTAATTAGCTTTGTAAATATTGCTGTATGGCACACTTTCTCATCCTCAGCCTTCCTGAAAATATCTGAAATAACGGATTTTTGAGGCTGACCTCTTTGGGTTGCAAATGACGGAAACCCAACTTCAAGGAGCTTGAGCAAAGAAGGGGATTTACTGACTTAACTGTGAGGCCCAAGACTCATTTTGGCATTGCCCTGTTCCTGTGATACAAATACTTTCCCATAATCAATTTCAAGCTACCAACTTGACATTAGTGAATGTGGAATTGTGAAGAAAGGTACACAACTGGCTTTTGAGAACCAGCAGCACGAGCCAGCTCCAGCACACCTCTGCCTATGTGCTAGGCATGGTGCTGTGTGCCAAAGCCACTGAGCTACATAAAACACGGTCCCTCTCCTGATACAGGGAGTGAGAAGGGGAGAAGGGGCTCTTAACATTTATTACAACATTCATTAAGAACTTACCAGATGCCAGGCACTCAATTCCATTCTGCCTGAGTTTAAA
This sequence comes from Miniopterus schreibersii, assembly GCF_964146895.1. Taxonomy (NCBI): domain Eukaryota; kingdom Metazoa; phylum Chordata; class Mammalia; order Chiroptera; family Miniopteridae; genus Miniopterus; species Miniopterus schreibersii. Next base: position 10,276,431 of record NC_138119.1, on the reverse strand, counting down.
TAGCAGCACTACAATTCGTTTAGTGTTTAATTTTGAGCAAGTTACCTAAACTCTCTGTGTCTCAATTCCCAAATCTATAGAAGGGGGATAGTAATAACATCTGCCTCCTAAAGCTGTTTCTGGAATGAAATGAATTGATACATGTAAAGCATTGAGAATAATTTCTCATTCATGGTGAGTACTCATCAAAGATTTGCTGTGGATACATTATTACTGTCATTTTCTAATCCCAACAAAAGCCCTCCGGTGGGCGTGTGTCATTAACGCCAGTGAAGAAACTGAGATGTTAAGTGGCTTCCCTAAAGACAAGCCCGATACAATTAAGCTGGCATTTGATCCTGAGTCTGTGTAATTCCAAGTCTCATACTTGCTCTACATCCCACACTAATAACAACAACACTGTTTATCATACACCCATTCTGAACCAGAAGTTGTGAATACATTTCTAATGTATTCTTCACAACAGTACATGGATCAGGGCTTTCTATTTCCATTTTACAGAGAAGGAAACTGAGGGTCAGAGGGGTTAAGTAATTTTTAAGACCATACAGCCAGCTGGGATTTGAAGCAACTCTGAAATATAAAATATCCTTAACTACTCTGCTAAATGACCTACAACTATTTTTACCATCATTTGGAGCCATGTTTCTTCACTTTACCCTGAGACAGGATGTGGACTATGAGTAATGTGGGATGTGCCAGAGCAGAGAGAGGAATCCAATGCATAACAGCAACAGAATGAAGGGAGAGATATTTGTTGTTTTCCTTACTGCAGGGTCGGAGTACTTCACAGAGGAGGTGGCATTTAACTAGGTCTTGTTGGATGAATACAGGCTGATCTCTTACAGAGGAAACTATCTGAACAAAAGCATAGAGACTTGAGTATATGTGTATGTTTGGTGAACAGCAAGCAGACTAGACAGGAATCATGGAATGGGCAGCTGGAGACAGAAAGGCCAGCCTTAAGTACAGAGGGGTTTTCTGAGCACCACACTAAGAAATTTAGGCTTCATTCCTTGGCACTTAGAAACCCCTGAAAATTTCTGAGAAGGGGAATTACATGAACTGGCCTGTAGTTTGGAAAACAAGGCTTGAAGCAATATGTAGGATAGACTGGATGGAAGGAGTCTGGAGCCAGGGAGATGAGTTATATGTTATTGCAATAGTTTATGCAAGAGATTATGAAAACCAGAGTTAGGGTGGAGCTGGAGAGCAAAAGATGACTCTGAGAAATACTTAGGAACAGCATTAACAGGATCATCTCCACTAATAAAAAAACAACTCTGCATACACAAGATACTGGTGGCACATGGGTAACAGTGTTTCAATCCACTACGTCTTTGTTGAGCACTTACTAGAAGACAGATATTGTATTAGGCACTGACAGGAATATAAAGATAAGAAACAGCTTCTATACAAATTGTTTTACTTACTATTTGTCACATACTATTCCAAGCCTTTTACATGCATTATCTAAATTAATTGCCCCAACAACCTTATGCAGTAGTTACTATTATTTTCTCCAATTTACAAATGAGGACACCAAAAGTCGGAGAGTCAAAATAGCTTGCTGAAAGCCACACAGCTAGAGAGTGAAAACGCCCACACTGTATGCCTAGGACCTAGTACAATATGCGAACAATCACAGTAATATAGACCAAGATATCCTCTTGCCTAGATACTTGCAGTGGCTCCTCAGTTGGCCTTTTGTGCTTCTAGACCTCCCTTACCTGTCTCTTCTTTACTCATCAGCCAGAATAGTATCTTTAAAATCAAACAAGTCACTTTCCTGCTTAAAGCCTTTCTGTGGTTTCCCACTGTATTTAGAATACAACCCCGTGTACTTTCCTGTGTAATTGGTCCTAACCACTTCTCCTGCCCACCATGTTCCACTCTCTCCTTGGCCATCATAGTTGAACAATACCAACTTTCTTGCAGGCTCAGCAATATTCTAAGCACTTTCCCGCCCCAGGGCCTTTGCAAATACTGTCCCCTTTACCAGGCATCATCTCCCCTTTCTTTGCCAGCTAAATTATTACTTACACTTTTTGTTTTGTGTGTGTTCACTTGTTATCTGAAGCACCATGCTCACCCAAGCTGGAGCCCAAGGCAAAAGAAAAAATTAGTAATATTGATCCTGATACTATTTAATATTTTTATTTTTATAATGGAATTTTTGCATTCGTTTTATTTTTCCAAATACTGCATTAAGATATTATTGATCTTGATTACTGAGTTTTTTGGCACCCCCTTAAAACTTGCACTGCAGGCAAGTGCCTTTGCTCCCCTCACCCTTGTCCCGCTCCTGGTCATCTGTCTCTCCCATTAACCTGCAAGCTTTAGGGGAGCAGGGACCATGTCTTCCCTGTTCACTAATGTATCCACTATGTGCAGTGGAGCGAGTGGCTTAGAAAAAGGAACAAAGGAAATTTGTTGGATGACTAAAAGAGCATTCAAATGTATCATCTCATCCTCACAGTAATCCTGTGTTTGGGCTTCTCTCCTGTTTACAGATAAAGAAACTGGTGTTAAAGATGTGAAGTAGCCTGGCCATGTAGGTACACAGTTAATAAGTGCACAGCAAAGCTGGAATTGGAATCCAAGCCTCTGACTTTGGATACAGGGCTTTTCCATTTCACCAGCCCCTGTACTGAGATATATTCAAACAAAGGCTAAATAAACTTTTATCAAGGCTGTGGCAGAAAAAGATTCTGGGTTACATAGGAAGCTGGACTAGTTGACTCACAAGTTCCCTTCAAATACTTAATACTCTTTAATTCTATGATCATCACCTTATAGGATAGCTCATGGGCTTTGGCACTGAATAGACCTGGTAACCTCTGTGTATCACCTGAGAAGTAGGAAGAATAGTACACGCCTAATTGACTTGTTGTGAGCATTAAATACAATGATATATGATAGTTGCTAAATACAGCATTTTCTACCTTTGAGATATCAAGTGTTATTCATTATAATCATCATCACTGACTTAGGTGAGAGTAAGAACCTGGAGCTGGACCCTGAAATATCACCTCCCTCCCTCTACTTCCACAGAAAATGCTGGTTGTCCACGTGGCAAGAAGAGACTTCGACTCACTATCTCACTTCTGCATTTGTGTTCCCGATGGGAAGCAGGTCCCTCCATCTTGTTTTGAAGTTGAGAGTCTTAGATTCTGAAATTGAACCTGAAATTAGACCTGCTGGTTTTCACCTGACACTCCTGCCTCCTGACTTTCTTAGGTGGAACTAATTTCCAGCAGCCTGCAGCCAAGCCCTCTCCCTTGCCCTTCTCTGCTAGTCAGCACGATGACCTGGCTCTTGGGAGGAACTGGGAGGAGGCTCCGTCGCACAGAGAAGGTCTCTCCAGTACAAGCAGCATTATCTATAAAACATCTCCACATGGAGGGAAGGGAGGAGAATGTTTTATCTCCTGACAGTAAAGTCAAAATGAGTGTTTCATGGGGGAGGGTATGGTTTCAATCAGCTGAAGCTGCCAGTGGGAGCTTCCTGGCTCCTCTCCTTCACCTTTTCTTATGCCAGAATCTTACTCCAAGCGGGCTGGTCCAGGCCAGTGATAGAATTATATCCAGTGCAATGCCTGCCCCTGGGGTCAACTTCATAACCTCTAGAATGGTGTGGGTCTCATAGCAGGCACCCAATAAACACATGTTGAGTGGCTGTATAATGGACAACTTTACACACATGCTCACAAATTTACAGGCCTCTGGTATGAGGCATCTGTCTAGAGACACTTTCTCCTTTGAATTTCCTTTCATGTTGTTTTTTTTTTCTTTCACGTCCTTGGTTCATTTGTTATGCCCCTTCCCATCTTTACACACATACACACACACACACGCACACACACACACACAGACCCTCAAGATCAAAAAGATGTGGAGGTATAACAGATCAATTTTACTTAAAATAAAAGCAACTACACACTGACGGGGTAATATACCACAGCAAAATTTCCTATTCTGCTGCTAATTACATTGTTATAAAACTGCAAGTGAGGCTTGACTGAGTTTGCTCTATTATCTGCACAATTTAATATTCGGTATTATTTTAGGGTGGGTTAGTGAGGCATAACTGGCTATTAAAACCTGAGTGAAGCAGATTCTGAGACCAGAAAGTAAACAGAGGGAAAAATAAGATGAGAATACATATTGACCAGGGGTGGCAAGATAGACGGAGGACAGACTGGAGCAGAGACGGCACAGAGAGAGTGTAGGAAAGGTAGGATACTTACCTACCTGCCACTGCTAAAAACAGTGTGATGTGACAAACAAGGCCAGAGACTCAACATGGATTTTATGTCACAGTACTCAGTGGCCATGGGGATGCAGTGGAGCGTATTTGAGATAACGTGAAGGATATACTGTCAGGTGGGTAAACACAGGAATGGGGAATCCAGTGTGTAACCCTAAAGGGTCCAGACAGGTAGCAACCTGGAGATCTGCAGGTGGATAAGTAACTGCTCCAAGCCACAGAGACTGGCACAAACAACTGTGAGCCTACTTTTGCCCCACCCTCTATTAAAAGCAGCACTCACAAATAGGCAAGGTCCTTTAAAAGCTATTAAAACAGAGGAAATTCCAGAAATTACCAGGCAAAGCTAAAAGTAAACATATATGTTAAATGAGTCAATGTAATGCACTAAGTGTGTTACCTAATTTTTTTTTTTTAAAGTCTTCTGAGGGATTGTTGAACAAGATGGCGGCACAGGTAACAGCTGCACCCACCGCCTCCCGCAACCACATCAAAATTACAACGAAACTACAGAACCACCATCACTCAGAGCCTCCTGAGATCCGGCTGAACAGAAGCCCCACAACCAGGGAACTGGAGGGGCGAAGACTCAGGCTGGTCTGGGCTGAATCGCAGAGACATAGCCTCAGGCCCACACCCGGTGCCCGGTTTAAACCCGGGAGGGAATCTCGGCAGTGGAGGAGGTTTCCGGGAGGAGTGAGGGGTCCAGGCCCACAGCAGGCCCCAGCCCAGGGCTCCAAAGATGGGAAGAGATGTATCCACACCTTTGGGCTGTGAAAACCAGCGAGGACTGTCGCTGAGGGTCGGGCAAGCTGTGGGAGCCCCAGGCAGCTCCTCTTAAAGGGCCTCGCACAGACTCAGACGCGTGCCCCCTGAGCCCAGCGCCGGGCAGCAGCTGGAAAGGACCTGGGACAGTTGGGGCAAGAGGTGGAGGGGCAGCTTCCTCCCAGGCAGAAGGGCTGGCAGAGGCCATTGCTCCTTGGGGGAGTCCTCCCCGCACAGCCGGCAGGCAGGCGCCATATTTGAATCGCCAGCACCTGACTCACACCTGTGGCCCCGCCCCGTGATTCCCGGAGGCTCCGCCCCTCCCCACCTGCAGCTCATCCAGGCCATTTCCAGGGGCTTTTCTGTGCAAGTGGCCTCTAGAGCCTCATGCTTAGGACTTTCCTAAAATCTCTCAAACAAGCAGCAGCGTGCCCCATACGGCTTGATAAGTGGCCCCAGGCCTGGCACTAGCGGCAGCCTGCACTGGCTCATAGCTTGGCCTCTCCTGGACACCGCCAAGCCCAGCACAAGTAGCAGCCAACTACAGTTTGCTGTGTTGCTCATGCTGGGTGGCCCTGGGCAAGGCACTGGCAGAGGCTGACTCTGCACCCCCCAGGAGGCCCCAGGGGCAGTGCACCTGGTGGTCAGACTCGACCACGCTGGACTACAACCCTACCACATCCACGAGTGACACACTCAGGGGGCGCACTCAGTGAACACCAAAGCTCCACTGAAGTAAATCCTGCTCCATAGGGGTGTCTCCAGTACAGCAGCTCTTTGTCTGTAGTTGCAGCTGGTCCTATTAGCTGATTGGCCTGGGGGTCCATTCCTCCCAGTGATACCAACAGCAACCAAGGCTCAACTACAACAGGACAGGGCACACAGCCCACACAGGGGAGCACCTAGAAGGCCCAGCTCAGGTGACCGGGGAGGCTGAGCCACTGCACCCTACAGGACACCTACTACACAAAGCCACTCTACAAATTCCAGGAGATGTAGCAGCTCTACCTAATACATAAAAACAAACACCAGGAAGCAGCCAAAATGTGGAGGCAAAGAAACATGTCACAAAGGAAAGAACAGAAGAAATCTCCAGAAAAGCAACTAAATGAAATAGAACCAAGCAAGCTACTAGATACAGAGTTCAGAATTATGGTCATAAGGATGCTCAAGGATATTAGTAAGACTATTAAGAAAACAAGTGACACCATCGATGACATAATAAAGTACCAATCAGAAATGAAGTCTACACGAACTGAAATGAAGAATAATTTACAGGGAATCAACAGTAGAGTAGAGGACTCTGAGAATCAAATCAGCAATTTGTAACATGAGGAAACAAAAAACACCCAACCAGAAGAGCAAAAAGAAAAAAGAATCCAGAAACGTGATGATAGTGTAAGGAGTCTCTGGGACAACTTCAAGCAGCCCAACATTCGTATTATTGGGCTGCCAGAAGGAGAAGAAAGAGCAAGAAATTGAAAACCTATTTGAAAAATAATGATAGAAAACTTCGGCTACCTAGTGAAAGAAATAGACTTACAAGTCCATGAAGCACAGAGAGTCCCAAACAAGAGGAACCCAAAGAGGCCCACACCAAGACACATCATAATTAAAATGCCAAAGGTTAAAGACAAACAGAGAATCTTAAAAGTAGCAAGAGAAAAGCAATTAGTTATCTACAAGGAAGCTCCCATACAACTGTCAGCTGATTTCTCAACAGAAATCTTGCAGGCCAGAAGGGAGTGGCAAGAAATATTGAAAGTGATGAAAAACAAGAACCTACAACCAAGATTACTGTACCCAGCAAAGCTATCATTTAGAATTGAAGGTCAGATAAAGAGCTTCTCAGACAAGGTAAAGCTAAAGGAGTTCATCACCACCAGACTAGTACTACATGAAATGTTGAAGGGTCTTCTTTAAGAAGAAGCTAATGAACAAAAGAATCCAGAGACATTGACACATGCAACAGACAATCATATTTCAGAGGGAAGAGGGAATGAGGGTGGAGGGTGGGAAGAGATTAACCAAAGAAGTTATATGCATATATGCATAATCCATGGACCCAGACAATAATGGGGTGAAGGCCTTGGGAGGGAGTGGGAGAGAGGTGGAGGGGGTCAATTGGGGGGAAAAATGGGACACCCGCAATACTTTCAACAATAAAGATAAATAAAAAATTAAAAATACCCCCCCCCAAAATCTTTCAATCGGATTACAAAACAAAACTCACATTTATACAAACTACAAGGTTCAGACTTAAAAAAAATTGATAATCAAATACTGTGCAAATATATCCTAAGTGGATGCAAACAATTTATCACAAGATTACATTCAAGTTAAAAAGCAAAGCCCAGCTGGGCATGGCTCAGGGGTTGAGCATCAACCTAGGATCCAGGAGATCCAGGTTTGATTCCCGGTCAGGGTACATGCACTGGTTGTGGGCTCAATCCCCAGTCAGAGCCATGCAGAAGGCAGCCAATCAATGACAACTCTCTCATCATTGATGTTTCTATCTCTCCCTCTCCCTTCCTCTCTTTGAGATCAATAAAGATATATTTAAAAGAAAAAAAGCATAGAAAACACATAGAAAGCTGTCAGAGGGGAGGGGCTGGATGAAACAAGGTGATGAGATTAGCCAAAGAACATATATGCATAACTGGTAGACACAGACAACAGTGAGGTGATGGCCAGAGGGAAGGGGGAGCTGGGGCTGGGTGGAGATGGGCAAAGGGTGGGGAGAGGAAATGGGGACATCCGTAATAGTATCAACAGTGAAAATAAAGTTAAAAATTTTAGCATTTAAAAAAAGCATAGAAAACAAAGAGCACTTTATAATGTTGAATTTTGTCAATAAATATAAAGTTATACTGTTTTTCTTTTTAAGCTCTATCATTGTTCTCACAACTTCCCTCTTCAATTTTCCATTATCACTAACCTTCTTAAGACCCATGGTGACTTACTGTATGTATTAATAATAATGAGCAGCAAAAAACCACGAAAATATTCACAGTACAATTTCTTGAGATGCTAACAATTCAAGGTTTAGTGGTAAACTGACTCATACTCGCCCATTCTCTAGCCTTTGCTTGTCCCCTGAGAGATGTGTGACTGATCGTACAAGTATCAACATGAAAGGGTTGTCTGGTCAAGAACCTAAGTTTTGTTTCACAAACGAGACATTTTTTTCTGTGAACAACTTGGTTAAGAATGGAATTGTTTGAAATGGGAGATGTTCGAGAACCAAGGTTTGACTGTAAATGTTTAAAATAGTTTAAAATCAACATCATGAAGCAAAAACTGTAGGAGATGAAAAGGAGAAATTGGTAAAAATGAACTAGTGATAAGAGACTTTAATTATCCATCTTTATGACTCTCTGACCATGACAGATGAAGAACCAGTAAAACATTTCCCAAAATTAACCAACTATTAGGCACAAAGAAAACCTCAAAAAGCCCCCAAAGTGGAAACTGTACAAATTATATTCTCTGAACACAATATAATAAAACTGGAAATTAACACCAAGTCAGAACACAAAAAGTTTTATGACCTGGTTATTATAACTCATATTTAAAGAATTCTTAAAGAGAAAGCTCAAATACAAATTATAGAGAATCTAAAAAACAGAATTTCCTAAAATGCTACATATTGGAACTATGGGACAGCAAATAAAACAGGGATCATAAGAATATTGATTATCTTAAATATTTATATTAACAAAAAACAAGAAAAATAAGTTCAGTATTTAACTTAAGAATTTGGAAAAAGAGCTCTGGCTGGTGGCTCAGTTGGTTGGAACTTCATTCCATACACCGAAAAAAAGGCTGTGGGTTTGATTTCTGGTCAGGGCACATACCTAGGTTGCAGGCTTGATCCCCAATCAGGGCACGTACCGGAGGCAGCCAATCAATGTTTCCCTCTCACATCAATGTTTCTCTCTCTCTCCCTCTGCCTCCCTCTCTCTCTAAAATCAATTAAACATGTTTTTAAAAATGTGCAGAGAACCTGAATAGACACTTCTCCAAAGAGGACATACAGATGGCTAATAGACATACAAAACAATGCTCAAGGTCACTAACCATCAGAGAGATGCAAATTAAAACTACAGTGAGATATCACCTCACACTTGCCAGAATGGCTACCACCAATAACTCAACAAACAACAAGTGCTGCCGAGGGTGTGGAGAAAAGGGGACCCATGTGCACTGTTGGTGGGCATGCAGACTGGTGCAGCCACTGTGGAAAACAGTATGGAGTTTCCTCAAAAAATTAAAAATGAAACTGCCATTTGACCCAGTGATCCCACTTCTGGGAATATATCCTAAGAATCCTGAAACACCAATCAGAAAGAATATATGCACCCCTACGTTCAGTGCAGCTTTATTTACAATAGCCAAGATCTAGAAACAGCCCAAGTGCCCATCAGCAGATGAGTGGATAAAAAAGTTATGGTACATTCACACAATGGAATACTACTCAACTATAAAAAGGAAGGAATTCTTACCCTTTGCAACAGAATGGATGCATCTGGGGAGTATTATGCTAAGCGAAATAAGCCAGTCAGAGAAAGACAAATACCATATGATCTCACTAATATGTGGAATCTAATGAACAAAATAAACTGGCAAACAAAATGGAACTGGAAGCATGGATACATGGAACAAACTGGTCGGTGCCCAAGGGGGGGGAGTGGTTACTGGATAAAACAGGTGAAGGGATTAGCTAAAGAACATATATGCATAACTCATGGATATGGACAATAGTTTGGTGAAGGCCAAGGGACACGGAGATGGGGTAAGTGGAGCTGGGCAAAAGGGAGGAAAAGGGGGACTCCTGCAATGTCAACATTAAAATTTTTTAATTAAAAAAAACTAAAAAATAAAACAAAACAAAAAACATGGTAAAAAATTGTACCTAGGACTGGATGGAATAAAGTAATTAAATAGCAAATTCTGTCATCAGTACATAGCTCTAATTCTGACATATAGTAGACATTCTATAAATGATGGTTGAATCAATGGATGGATAAAAAGCAGGGACTGAAAATTCTTAGGCTGGGCCTTGGAAACTATAGGCTTCATTTTTATTACTAAGAGAGGATACAGTTTTAAGACAAGATGATGGGTTACTTTGAAAATGTCCCCTGTGGAATATAAACCATTAAAAATGCAGAACAAAATGCTTATAATTAGAGAGAATCATAACAGGAAAACAACTCATCAATTTATTTAATCTGGCAGCCTCATAAGCCCCGATGTGGACATACAACTTAATAATTTTCTTCATGTAGCAGATTAATTTTAGGAGTATCCTGAGGGAAAAGTCAATCTTCAACAGAAAACACGTAATAACATTTTCATAGACATACAACTCACTTATATAGCATTTAGTATTTTATATGTGCAAAATGCAGTCAAATATTTTGTATCAATTACTTATAAAATTTCTATGATCATATTTATGTTTTGTAATTGAGGAAACCAAATGACATAAAGACCAAAATATCATCTTGTCACCCAACTAATTATAGAAATATTCATCTGAGTCCAGACACTGCACGAAGATAGAAGAGTTGAGTGTTCAGAATTAAGGAATATGTGGTTCAGGATACACATATTTGATTGACTTAAATTAATTTAAAGCTTTAATGCTCAAGTGATTCATTTAACAAAAAGAGGGAATAAAATAGAGAAAATAAGTCTTTGGAATCTGTTACCATGTTGTTTCTGCAACCATTGCCTGTATCTTTACTCTCCAGGCTCTTTTTGTTCCTTTGCTGTCTTGACTGCTGCTCACCACATATTGTACCCCTAGAACCATGCTTTCCTGGCAGCACCCCATGCAAACAAGCCTACCATTCCTTTTCCTCCCTTTCTGAACAGAATGTGCCCATTTCATACCAAAACCCCTCAGTAACCTGATAGATAACTAATTTTTATCATAATATTTAATAAACAAACTCTAGTAAAGCCATTGAGCAGGGAGACACAAGACATTTAAGTGAAATGTACTATAGGCAACTAGAGTTACAGAAAGAGAATTCAGGGGAGAGTTCAGGTTGGAGATATGTTGCCTTCTGAGCAATGCTGGGGAGCAGGGTGATGGATGACCTCTCTGCAAGCAAAAACGCCAAGGTAGAAGGCTACCCTGATGTCTGAAGCTTGGGGATTATACAGACTTGGGCTTTGGAAGAATAGCATTATTTTATTCTCTCTTGCCATGGTTACACTTGTTATGGAACTATCAGCAATAAGGCATGAATCCATGGTTTTCATTCGCTTGTTCTTTCATTCATTTGTCCATTGGTGAATATTCATTACACCATTTTTTTAAAGTATATCTTCACTGATTTCAGAGAGAGGAAAGGAGAGAGAGAGATAGAAACATCAATGACAAGAGAGTCATTGACCGGCTGCCTCCTGCAGGCCCCAGACTGGGGATTGAGCCTGCAACCAGTGCATGTGCCCTGACCAGGAATCAAACCTGGATCTCCTGGATCCTAGGTTGATGCTCAACCGCTGACCACGCTGGGCCAGGCCTGGTAACCCTTTTGAAGGGCTTTTCTTTTCTTCATGACCAAGCACTTTCATTCATCATTTACCATAAGTATTTTGACTACATGCCATTTTGTGTAATCAACAACTAACTAGATTTGAAGGGGGAGGGGGCAGACTTCGCCTAAGAGCCTCACCTCAGCTTCACATGCTGCACAACTCATCCTTGCTAATTTGGCGGGAGTCGCTCCCTAGGTGGGAAAGTGCTTTGCATTTTAACACTAACAAGTGAGATTGTAATTAGCAGAAAATCACCAACTAAACACTGCTAGTTAGCTCACTTCTTTAAAACAAAACCAAACCCTACAGCTAATTGTCCTTAAGTGCCTTAAGAGCCACACTGAGGCAAAGAGCACTTTGTGCCCCTTTTCACCTCCCGAGTCCTGCCCCCCATCCTTTCTCTGCCATCTCCATGGTGACCTCTAAAACAAGCCGTTACAATCCTGACATGGCACCGGGCTGACACCTTGGGCTGGGATTTAATTTTGAGTTATGACCGCGTTAGGAAAACATATGATGTGGCCGTTTGCTTACAGAGAGGGGGTGGAAATCATAAAACCCTCTTCTTTTACGAGCTGTCGCTTGATTCGTTCCTGGAGCCCCAAGTAGCAAGCTTCTAAATCAATGTGCGCAGCTGTTTTGGCTTCTTGGAGCCCAGCAGGTGTATTGCTCTGCTCGGCTGCCATCTCCCTACACTCACATAACAAATAACAACGTCTCACACATACCAGCCGTCCGTCAGAGTTACTGCGGGTCCCAGAGAGGCGGCCGTCCCTCTTCCCCGCAACCCTCTATTCTCCTCCCTTCCCCTCCTTCCTTTTTTTTTAACAGTGAATGTACGTCGTCCATGAATTTTTCGTCACACTTCTGGATGCCTTTAATTGAACAACCTTTGGCTCTCTTGGCTAAAGGAGAGAGAGAGAAGGAAGAGAAAATCCACCGAAGTGTTTATTTGTGTTAAAAAAAAATAAAACAATAGGAGTATTGTGACTGGTGAAATCAATTAGTCTTCCTAAGCAGTAAAGGCCCACATCTGGTGTGACTTAAGTTAATGTAAGAGAAAGGGCTGTGGAGGCCCAGAGACCTTGCATTCTCATTTCAACAGGTGACAGAAAAGGCAGAAAAGGCTAATAATATACTACAAGTGCAGAGACAGTGTGATAAATACTGGGGGGCTTGCCTAGGAGGTGAAACCGTTGCTGGCCCTGACAACCAAATAAAAGCTAACCGTTGACTTCAGGGACCCAAAGGGCCAAATGCCAACTTGAGAATATTCTAAAGGGTTGATCGAACTGTTTCCCAGGCAAATGCAAAGATAAGGGGTGAAACTCCTGAGATTTGGTGTCAGGGCAGGTGAAGACAGATTTGACAACTTGTGGACTTTCCAATCAATGTGGGTCAACTGAAAGGGGGCCATGGCAATGCCAGGCAGTGATTATTGCAGAGTGGGGGCTGCTGGGTGAGTCAAACGCATGACTCAGGCCTTGGCACTTTCTAGCAGGGCTGCTAGATATAGCAAATAAAACTGCAGGACATCCAGTTAAATTTGAATTTTAACTTATGAAAACTTTTATAGTATTAGTATGTTCTCCGTAATTGTTGTTGTTTATCTGAAATTCAAATTTTACTGGGTGTCCTGTACTTGATCTGCAACCCCACCATCTAGGAACTTGTATTTTTTTAATTTGATGCCCTCTCCAATGTTGTCCATGTTGTGTTATGGGTCAAAATAAGAAATTGCCAGAATGAAACCAAGTGGACCTTTTCTACAAAGCCGCTGATTGTGAAAATACCATTCATTATGTAGTGCCCTTTGAATGATTGTGGGATAAGTCCCTTTTTAAAGTTTATTTTCAAAAGTAAGTGTTATTCTCATCTAAAGAGTTACACTGTATTCCTTCATCATAAATGTCCTTTGGCCTTGATGCCTAAGGAGCTTGGAACTTACATTGCTGGTTCGTTTCAGAAATCATTTTGGCATGGGTCCATTTTTCACAAAGTGTGTTCTGCAGAACACCATGAAAAAAAAAAACATGTAGTGGTATCGCTCTCTTGGAAGTTTATAGTACTTTTTAACAAATTAAAGGATCTGAGGAGTTTTGCAATAAAAACATACCTATTTAGCTTTTCTCCACCCAGAGTTTGCTTATTTTGTTTGATTACAGAACAACTTTTTCAAGAAATACCTATTGACAACCAGCGGAACTAACTGACTGAGCAACATAGTTTGACAACTGCTGGCTTAAGGTTTTGCTGTGTTTATTTTCTCCTTAGTCTAAATGATCTTCACCTTCGTTTTAGATATTAGCTGTCTTGTTCTACATGTATTTTATTATAAGCCATCTCAAGTCTTCCTTTCAAAGTATGCAACAAATAAATTCTAAACAAATAAGGAAACAGATGCCCTGAGGTGGGTGACATGTAACACATATACAGTATGCAAAATATTTACGAAGGACACATGACTCAGAACATTCAGAGAATCATGGTCTTCAACGAGACTTCTTCCCCTTAACTCTCTACAACAGTGCTCAATGAACATGAGGGTGCCACTCCCCGCAAAAGAATCTGCCTCTTTCTTTCTGCCATCGGCTCCTGCCCCTGTGATAACCTCTCACCCAGATGGCAAACCCCATAGGCTGCTGGCACTCCCTGAACCCAGTCTCTCTCAGGTGCTACCTTCTACCCCAGACACCGCTGAATTTAGCAGGAGCTCCCGGCTTGGGACTACATTACATATGCAGTACTTGGGGACACTTCAGGGATAAAGGGGGCGGGAACCATGTGAGTTATTTTTCTAACAGTCTCAATTATTAACTTAGCCCTTGGGCAAGACCCCCTTGGTACCTACCAATCATTCCGGCACAATATAAATCTATTTGTCATAGAGAAATCTCATTCCAAGGGGGAAAGACTCTCTTATTTATTCCAAGGCTGATGGCAGGTATCAGAAAGCTGGAATGACAGGATAGTCCGTGAGTATTTTTATTTTTATTATTTTCTTTAACCAGTTTCCAACAGCTGGTCGCCAGTTGCCCCCTAACATGGACACATAAAAGCAAAGCCTTGAGCACTGTGCCAGCCAGGATCAGGGAAGAAACACAGCCCTCATAAATCAAGGCTGCACTCTTCTACAGCTTTAGCTCAATGAGGTGCATGTGTATGGGATAAAGGGGACAAGCACTGGGAAAAAAATAACACTCCCCCTACCGTGGATAAGCCAGCACCAGCTTTTGTCGTCATCTCAGTCTCTCTGCGCCAGTCATATCATTCAGCAAGACCACATGCTCCCACGAGCAGTGCTTCTGAGAGCCTAGTCCTAGACTCTTTTTAAAGATAAGCCAGCCCTGCCGGGTGTGGCTCAGCGGTTAAGCGTCGACCTAGGATCCAGGCGATCAGGGTTCGATTCCCGGTCAGGGCACATGCCCGGGTTCCGGGCTGCAGCCGATCAATGACTCTCTCATCATTGATGTTTCTAGCTCTCTCTCTCCTTCTCCTTTCCTCTCTCTGAAATCAATAAAGATATATTTTAAAAAATAAAATAAAAATAAAGATAAGCCAGATGCCTGTTGTTTGAGCTGCAGAAAGGGTGCTCTCTCAGGGGAGCAGAGCAGAGATGTGAACGTGGTTCACTCCTGGCATGTTGGATGGTAGTTCGCTAGAGAGAGGGAGGCAGATGTGGGACTGGGTTCTAGAGTCAAAAGAAGAAGGAAGGTCATACTAAGGAGATGGAGGACTGGAACAAAAAAGCAAAAAAGTAGAAGGAAAAATGAGAAAGATGCAAGCATCTCCCAATGGCTGAACTTTCATTCAGTGTAGTATAACATCCTGAGGGCCAACTTTCAGAGGACATCGCAAACTAAGCACTAAGTTTCAAGAAGACTCTGAGAGGTCAAGAGACCAGGACAAATTCCACAAGCCCCGCACCAACTTTTAATAAAGGCGACTCCACCCATCAGAAGAATGGATACTCCAACCACAATGATGAATGAAAATGAACAGAAATGTGCCAGCAGGATACAGCCAAAGGAGAAATTCAGTCTTAGATTACTGCCAACACTGTTACACTCAAGACCATCCAAGGTCATAATTCTTCAACATAAACATTTACCCCCCTGCCTAATTCCCAGAGCTAGTCGTATTGGTCGGAAATGTGGCCTTGATACTAAAAGGGCCTAGGGGCTAACGTAGGGGAGTAAATATTAATGAATTCTGTGCAGGCCATAATTTAATCCCTCGTTCACCTGTGAGGGTTAATTCTTTGCCAGACATTGTGCCAAGTGGCTGGCTGGGTAGGATGGGAATCCCAGACCCATCATTCCTGCCACCTTCCCCCCTTATTCTAGCACAGATGCACAGGACGAGGTGGCAGACCGGGTGCCCTAAGGAAGAACAGAAAGCAGTGGGCGTCAGACTTGAAATGGGGATCAGTAAAGGAGTTAAAACTATCTCAAAAAAATGAAACAAATGGCGATTCTAGACCTGAAAAGTGTTATATCAAAATCATACTTTGCTACACAGACTCAACATTAGAGATAGCAGAAGTAAGAATCAGTGAACTTGAAGATAGATAAATAGAAATGTTCAGCCTATTTGGTATTAATGCAGAGTTCCCATAATGTAATAAACATCCACTTATGTTAGCTGTTGGGATATTAACTATTCTCCGCAGAGTTTAGACATGTTTACGTAGCTGCTGTGTGATTTATTGACTCGTTATACCGTGTGAAATGCAGTTAGGCACTCCTACTCAGAGTATTTTGTTTGCGTCGTGTTCTGGAAAAAGAACTAGAGTTCGTGTATTTGTTTATTTTTCGGATACATTTTTAAAATCCCCAATGCTTTTTTTTATGAGTCGGGGCCATTAATGAGAGTAAAATCAACACAACGCAGCTATATAAATTCTGTCTAATAGGGCCCTTTCCATCCAGAAAGGAAGGTGAAAAAAACCAGGAATTTGGCTAATTCTATGGCCTGTGAGTTAGGAAACATAGGCTTTGTTGACACAGGAAAGGAAGAGAAGCCCCAAGCCAGGGCCTCCCAGAGGGAAATATTTTGTTGTTTCCTGGGGTCTGGCTTCCTGCGGTGGCCAAGTTGTTAACACAAGTGCTGCTGTTCATATCTACAGGCCCATAAGAGTGGTGGGGTGGGGGTGGGGCAATAGAAGATGGGGGGGAAGGTGATCCCTAGTGGAGGGTGGGGCCTGAGTTCTCTAAGTGTTAATGCAGTTAAGAGCTCTCCAGTGCCTTTCCCACCTCATTACACTTCTAGTTAAGAAACTCATGTCAAAGAGGTGGAAGCTGTGGTCCACAGACGGCCCCCATCCTTGTGACAAGTGGAATTAAGAGGCTTTCCCAGCAACCAGGTGGGAGTAAAAGGCTTGCACTTAACTACAGACACGGAAGGAATCAGTTCCTAGGGACCTCAAGTAGTTACTATCACTTAAATTAGCTTACATTAGCCAAAGCAAAAAAAATTTATATATAATCTATATATATACATATATATAATATACCATATGTATTTAATTGTATTTTTATATCAATAACTCACCTTATAGTAAATAAGCTTGGCCATGAGATCTGTCCCTTTGAGATATCTTAGGAAAAGGAGCGAGGTAGAAAGAGATGGAGTGGAAAGAAACACCTAGGAGTCTGTCTGGTGTGAATATCCTGGGCAGTGGCAGTGGGGAAAACAGCAAACTCAAAGGCATTTGGATTTGGGGGAGCAAAAACATTTTTGACTATGGGACAAATACAGCTCTTCTAATCTATATCCTATCACACAATCCAAAACAAAAGCATTCTGATCATGGCAGGCCACAGTTGCTGGCATGATGCCTTTCACCTGGAAGGTCCTAAACAAGTGTTAACCTCACCTTCTCCCTCTACTGTACACAAGTATGCCTTTAAAAAATAAGTACATTTAATACATAAAGTCCAAATTTACACAACAGATATGTTATATACTTATTATTTATAAGTGTGTATGGTTAGAAATCCATATACTCTTGGTTGACAACTGATTTATTACAGTATTTTTGTTTTCCTTATCAAATTGATTATTACATTGGAACTATTCCGCTTACAACTATCTGATTTGTACATATTTCAGGGACACACCAGTTACATAAAGTGTGACAGAATAATAGACATGATTTCCAAATGTAAATCTAATTTTGATTAGTTGAATCAGATATTAAATTTCCTTGGAGAGTTGTTTGTCCGAAAGGGCCTGAAGGTGAATTCTTTGGGTAAAGCATAAACTCTTTCTGAATGGTGAAAACTTGCCTGTAAAACCTGATGACAACTTCTCTTGGCCAAAAAGAAGTGCTCGTTGAAATTCCCAACAGTGGAGTCGAGGCGAAGTTCAGAGGGCATGGATCGCAGCTGGCCAGGTAGAGGAAAGAACAGGTATTGGGCCATGGTGGGCAGATCCTCAAGCAAGTGTGTATGGATTTCTAACCTTGGCTAAAAGCTGGATGCATGGTTTCCAAATACAAACTCATGTGTGCCTGTATTTTTTTATTTTTCAGATTTTGACATTGAGTTTTCCGCATGCGTGTACTAGCTCCATTTTAGAAACTGAAAATGCATTATCAGCTAAATATGGAGAGCAGTCCCTATGAAACACCACAATATGTAAGAAGGCGGAATAAATGATACTTAAAACCATAAGGAGAGATGAGGGCACCGCAAGGAGTGTGTAGCTAGAGAAGAAGGGACAACAAACCCCTGGGAGCGCCGATAGTTAAGGCATGGCGAAGGAGAAGTAGACAGAAAAGGGGTGGTCTGAAAGGACAGGAAACCAGGAGAGGGTGGTGTTGCAGGAAGTCAGTGCACAGAGCTTTTCAAGGAGAGAGTGGCCTACAGGTTAATGGCTACAGATCAGTCAAGTAAGATAAAGTCTGAGAGGTGTCCTTTAGACTTAGCAGTCTTGTGATCACCAGGGACTGTTGACAGACCAGCTTCAGTGTGAAAAGGGCGATGGAAACCGGCGACCCATGCCCCTCGAACTTCAGCTGCCCGGAGAGGCTGCTGATGACCAGCTAGTGGCTCTCACATCAAAACTGGATTCCCCTGGAGAGCCTGTTGCCATTTAGGAGCAATGTGCTCAGAGATGCCAGGCATGGGGAGGGCAGAGACGTCCTGCTGTCGTGAATACAGAGATAACTTTGTATTCTTGACCTAATGGAGAATCTCAACTTGCCTGCAAAAGAAGTTTTCTTCCAGGTATATGTTGTGCTTTTCTCAGTAAATAAATGCTTCTGAATCTCTTTGTTAGTCCACACGCCGGTCATACCACCAGGATGTGAGACTTTTTGTAGACAGCGCTTAGTTCCTGTCTCTTCTGACACAATTTCTTCGGCCTTGTCACTTGAGAATTCCTAAATCCATACTAATTACGTGTATGCAGCGATGGTTCGTTTATTTACCATTTATTTATTCAGCAAGCATCTGCTGAAAGAAATCACTATTGGGGGCACTCTGGGAGATAACAGGATGAGTAAGGAATGTGCCTAAACAACTGGCGAGATGAAATTAAATAGGAAATAAATAACTACACACATGATAGACTTAAGCACATGTTATAAGATGAACCCAAGCAAATTCTTAGAAGAGTATAAACAAAACCATAATTGGATCTAATGTAGGGTGAGGCTTAATTCCAAATGTGTCAAGTAAGGTGTGTTATGATGCCCTTGGCTTTTCTTTCTCTTTCACTATTCTTAGAAATCTTCTCAAATCTTTAAACACTTACTGCTCTTTTTTGAAATCATTCCCGAGCTTTTCAAATCCCAGAGTCCAATTCCTGAGCCACTGTAAATGCAAAAATTAATGAGTAACTGTTTCTCAAGTGAATGCGGCGCCAGGTAGAGTGTGGTGGGCACTGGTATGGGAATGCGGTCGGACCCTTTTTCCTGTGGCAGTGAGTGCCGTGGATGTGCTGAGGTTAGAGCACACGATGCTTCTGATGGATGGGCAACAGCAGTTGCCCCTGGCCTCCCAGTCATGCTGGGAGAATTTCCAGACAGCACCTCCAGGAGTGCGCATATCCTGTTTCAGCTCGAAAAGGTATCGCCATTAATACAAGCACAGCTGACAAGCACAAGGTGGTGCAAAACTGCCCAGCGTGGCTTGGGAAGTTGGGAAAGCTGATTAACTGTTATTTCCTGATCTATAAATCATCAATCTTGAAACTCTCTGTGTGCTATCCATAAAATATTGGCTGTGAGCCTTTGTTATACAAGGACATCTCATTTTTTATAATGAACTTGTAAATAATAATTAATACCCTACAATGAAAGAGTATCCTGTTGTAAACCATGCAAAATTGGGTCACATATTTAACAGCTTTGGTAGTTAAGAAACATGATACACATGTGTACACCTGTATGTCCTTGTAAGCACTTCATTAAGGCTTCACATCTCAGAATATTCATTTGCATTAGTTTGCCAATAAAGTTACTATGTATTCAAAGAAATATCCTCCTAATTAATCACCTCTACTTAGGAAATGATAATAATAAAAATTCTAATATACATGCAGAACACTTTCAAATTATAAAAAAACTTTCATGCTCATTTTATCATGTGATTCACATAATAATCAGTCAGGTATAATATTCCCTACTTAAAAGATGAGTAAAGTAAGATGCAAAGAGAATAATTCTCCCAAGATCACACCACTGATAAATAACAGAAATGCACTATATTGCAGAAGCCGTGATCTTTAGTAGCTTCCTATATGGTTGCCTATTGAGGACATTTTTATTACTAAAGGTGAGATTCATGGACTAGTAACATGGGCATCTCCTAGGAGCTTGTTAGAAATGCAAAATCTCCGGCCCCGTTCCAGGATGACTGAATCAGAATCTGCATTTCTGAAAGATTAGCATATGATTCACATGTATATTAAAATTTGAAAATGAATGAAATAATTTCATGACTAATTATTCAATGAATGATTGAATGAAATTATCATTCATTCATTTATTCAGCACCTGTTTAGCAAGTGCCTATTAATATTTACCAAATAACTATGATTTGATAAGTTTAATTGATAATAGTTGCACATTTAACATTGTTGGAATTACTAAAACATTTCAGGTATGGCTCTATCTATAGCTGTCTACTTGATTAATGATTTTGATTGACTTCATAGGGCAAGTCAGTCAAACAACTAGTTCATTTAAAGAGCATGTTTTTCCGATAAAATTGACACTAGTATAACTGTTTAAAAGATAAAAATGCCCTTCGAACTGCTACATTTCTTTAATGATTTATAGGCCTGCCTCATCCGCTAGACACAAGACCATTGGACAGAGGTCATAGTTGGTACCCTTCAGAATTCAACACTGGATTTACCATTGAGCAGATGCTCAAAAATAGTCAAATGAATTAATGAGTAGTCAACTGAATTATTTGGGGAGGTCAGAAGATAACTCCAGAAACTGTTTGCATAATATTACCCATTTACGTTATTAAATTAATTTACTAGTTTTCTTGAAAAACAAAATCTCCTGAATAAATGTCTTCTTAATTTTTGTATTCAGACTCTAAAACGTCTGCTGATTGTTTCTGTAATTGATTACTGTTGCTGATTATTTAAGTAATTCAATTTTTTAGGACTTTGAAAAGGGCAATTAAAAGAGGCAATTAATTATTCAATAAAGGTTATTTAGAGCAGGCAAATATCATGAAGGAGACATTAAACTAGAAACGGGGGTGGATTTCAGAAGCCTGGGGAAACAGGATGCCAATGGCAGTACTACCCCAGGGGGATGTAACTGACTAAGGCCTCAAGCCTATCACTCTTTATCAATGGCAGTTTTTTCTGTAACACCCTCTCTCTCTTTCATTTCTCTCTCTCTTTCATTCACCCTTATCCTGCTATTTCATCTTCCAGCCCAGCCATCTGTCTTTTTATTCAGAACCCACATGACCAAGTGCAGTTCTATGACGGTACCCTCTTCTTTCGCTTTCGTTTGCATTCATGCCAAAACTTACATTTACTTACTTAATTTTATCATCGCCTAAAGCACAGCACACCTTTGCTTTATTCAAGTTGATTATAACCAGATAACAACAAAGGCTAACATTTCAGACAATCTGGTCACTCTGGGGGTTTGGAGGGTCACACGGATTATCACATGCCACCAATTGACCACCAATCTATCAACAAGATGGTCTGAGTTTTGAATCAACTATTCCATGGATGATGTTGTTGCAATGAATAGATATGGCCTTATTATTTCTATAAAGACCCTTCATTCAGAATAGTCTGATCCTTGGTAGCTGACATTCCCAATCTTAAAGGGCCATTTTAGTGGTCTCCACATTAAAAACTATATAAAAACCCATTTTTCTTCATGCCTGTGAAGTTATGAAATCAAGGCTATAAGATTTATTGCTAATAATACACAAGGCTTCTATTGCAATAGGTGTTATGTTGCAGTAACAGAAATGCTATCCATTTCTCAATAGCTTCTTGTTGTGGTATAATAAAATGTTTTGTAGTCAATCGAAGTTGCTGAATTTATGCAGATTTGGAATTCCACATAAAAGTTCAGAAAAAGACATTAAATTCATACTCCTTTAAGAGACATAAAATCTGATTTTTATCTCTGCCATTGACTTCCCATTTGACTTAGAGAAAAACCATAAAATCATAAGGTGAGGAGATCATCTAAATTATCAAGTATATATGTATGCTGGTAACTTCATAAAGGATTTAACTGACTTACAGATTGAAATGCCAGACAAATAGAACATAAAAAAAACACACAAATACTACAATAATTTTTTTAAAAGACCTTTAAGGCACTGGTGTCTTAAATGATTCCAATATTTGGGCATCATCTCTGGCTCTAAGTTTTTTGGGGGAATAAAAACAAACATAGAAATGCACCTATAGTCTTTTAAGTTCTCCCACCCAAAATTTCCAAGAAACCTGTGTATTTATTTATTTCAAAGGAATCAGTCCTGCTTCCCAATGCCAAACAGAAAGAACTGGATGCCTACCAAGATTGGTTGCCATTGCTTCTGCTGCTGCCACATGGTCTAATGAGTTTCTGTTTGTGGCTGTCCCCTTCCTTGGTTAGGCAACGTAATATGCTTGGGTCTCTAAGGTTATGGTTGTCTTTAGCTTATGTGCGCGAGCTTAGTTAGCCATTCTTCCTGAGCATATCAGTTGTGCAAGGATACCTGGACCTAGGCAAGTTTCTAGCTTCAGCCACAAGCTGGATCTTTATCAGCTTCCTCCAAAAACCCCAGCCATCACAGAATCTTCTTCTTCTCCCTTGAACTTATTTCTGGGCCCCTGGATGTACTTTTCTTCCAGTGACTCTTAATCAGGGTTATTCCTAATGGTAGTATTGAACCTCAAATGAGTCTCATTTCTTCTTCCAGGGAGATTTTTGATTCTATGTATGTTTATCCATTTCCTCCCCAAGACTCAGCATTGTGTAACCAAGAGATATTGGGAGAAGCTGTTTCTTGAGGCTTTAAAGAACCACTTAAACCATATCCCAGGAAAATAAGTGGCTAATAGACTTATACTTTATTTATTGGTACAACAAACATGATGAGTGCCTCCAATCTGCCAAAGGCCTATTGTAGGCTCCCAGGAAACAGCAATGAATAAATCTGACTACCTCCCTGCAACCATGGAGTTTACATTCTAGTGAAAAGATGAACAAAAAACAAATATGCAGATAGTTAATGCCAGGTAGTGGTAGAGATTATGAAAATAAATGGGCTAACAAATGAGACAGATGAAGCTGTCACAGAAGGACAACTTAACATTGAGTGAAATTAAGGAGTAAGCCATGTAGGTTCTGAAGGAAAAAAGAAATAACAGAAAATGACATGTGCAAAGCCCTGAGGTCAGTGCATGCTTGGCAAGCCCAGAGAACGGTAGAGATCAGTGTGTTTGGAGCAAGCGAGGGAGCTTCAGAGATGTGGCAGCTGAGGTCAGAAAGACACTCAGGGCAAAAAACGTAGAGCCTTGAAGAACACCATGGTAAGAACTCCAGACTGACTTCTACGTGATCTGGGAGGCCTTTGAAAGGTTTTGAGAAGACTGATAGAGTCTGATTTGTGTTTTAGAAGAAAAACTCTATTATTAAGTGGAGACATGGGGCAGTGGAGGTAACATTGGAAACAGGGAGAACAGTAGGAGGAGTTGGGGAAAAAGAGGACTGATAATTTGCCATTGGATTTAATGTGATGAAACTTATTGGTCACTTTGACAAGACATAGCAGCTTCATTAGACTGGTGGAGACAAAAACTTTCTGTACAGACCTCTGCTCTCAACTTCTATCATGAGCTGGCTTTGAGATCCTAGTGAAATTCATTCATTTTTAGGGTAACATTTGTTTTTTATTGCGCAATTACTTTGTGCCAGGAACTACACTCGTTACTAGATATAACACAGATGAATGAAGCACCAGTTATTATGATAACTGGTGATAACCAGGAAGGACAGGCGCATAAAACGGTAAATGGTATCAATGTAGTAAACTCATTATCTGCTCGTTGGAATGAAATGTATATAACAGGAGCTCAGCCACTCCTCGCCACGGGAGTGTAACCCAGCTGAAAACTGTCAGCGGCTCAGGAAGAACGTCAAAACCTGTTCTTTCCTCCCTCAATTTGTATACAATATTTGTTAAAAGAGAACCTAACGCAGTAAATGGTTTTACATGTAGTAGTCTTACATTGGAAAGACGGCTTAATTGCTCTGCAGCTAAGGCCTATTGCGTTTGCACAAGGGACTTGTGTGGGGTGATGTGGTCTCCTGGAGCAGAAGGGGCGGCAGCGTGGAAGGCCAAGGGAAAGGACGGTGCTGCAGAAGGGCCCTGCAAACCTAGGGCAGAGTGCTTACGCCACCAAACAACACAAGAGCCCAGGAAACCAAGCGAAAGGACATACTTGAGTGACCACACCATAACCCCTTCAAATAAACACCCTGACGGGATTCATCTGAATGCTTCGTGTGTGCGAGGATATGTGTGCGTGCGCACATGTGTGTGTGTGTGTGGTCATACAATTTAATAAGGGCAGCTGTGTTTATTCACTTCTATGACATCCCACATATACAGAGAGCACACATGCAGCTGGAGGTCATTCATAGCTTCATTCTTGGAAAGTGTAAATAGAAGAATTGTACAACCCATGCAAACCCGTACGCACAGAAATGCAGAGAGATGCTTAAAGTAAATTTACAGCTGAACTCGCTGCTTTGAAACCTGATATTATTGATTCAACAGAATAACTAGATGTAGTCCCTAGAAGCCCTTCTGAGAAGAGTCACACTCTTGATTAAAGGGAATGGAAAATCACTCGTACATGACAATTATTAAAGAAACCAGGATTACATGAAATTGGAGCACCTGTCCCCAGCGCACACGCGTGCACATGTCTCATCACTCTTTATATCGTCTCCCGTTCCTTCACAGCACATATCAGTGCTAGACATCACATTATACATTTATTCATCTTTCTCCCTTCACATGTGAGGAATTCTGCAGCCAAGACCTTTGTTATTATTCACTGATGTATCCTTTAGTGCCTAGAAAATGTCTGATACATAGATACTCAATAAATATTTGCTGAATGATTAACTAGTTAAGCAGAGGTTAGATAAGTGATCATGTAGAGGAGATGCAAGCATCAGTGGGAAAACAAACTAGATGTCTCAGCTAATTATTGCTGCATAGCACACCCCAGAACTAATGGCTGAACATGACAATAAAAGTTTTGCTCACGCGCCTGTAATGTGGAGTGTTCACCAGGCACAGCCATTCTCTGTTCCCCACAGTGTCAGCTCTGGTGGCTCAGCCTGGGGGAAAACGGATGCACGTTCTAGATGGCTCACTCACATGTCAGCTGGGAGCTCAGTGAAGTAGGGCATCGGGCCCTCCCCACGTGGGCATGGCGGCTGGGCTCCACGAGCAAGCACCCCAAGAGACAGGAAGTTGGAGCGTCACTTCCAGATTATTAGAGCATGTAAGGAGCCACAGAGCCTGGATTCAGTGGGAGGAAAAACAAACTCCACCTCTTGATGGGATGAGAGCCGAAGAATTTTGGGTGTTTTATAACCACCACGCAAAAAGATCTTTTAGGTAAGTTCCACCATTTTGGGATTTATAATTCTGTGATTTGCTTTATTGCAGGGGATTTAAAATCTCACGTGAGAAGAAATTACTTAACATTAAACTAAAACCATGTGCAATAGATAATCACTAGCTAATTATACTAATATTGAAGTTCTGCTTGTGTACTAGATTACTGTGCTAAAGTAAGCTATATACTGTATCTTTTTTTTTAAACAAACATTTATATAGCACTTACTATATACCAGGCACTGTTCTTGGTGTTTTAAGACTAACATCTAATTCTATCTATGTAACCACCCCATAAATTGCTATTATTATCCCCATGCTACAGATTGGAAAGTCTACGCAGGAAGAGATTAAATACCTTGCACAAAGATATAAAGCCAATGAGGACGGAGCCAGGATTTGAACTTCAGTCTGATCCCAGAGCCTGTGTCATGCTGTCTGTCTCTTAATCTACACAGTCATCTTATAAATTAGTACCACTGTTATTGCCATTTGACAGAGCAGCTACGTCATCTTCCCAAGGTCTGTCTACCTGCACGCTGCCATCACTGTGCCAGGATTTTATATGCTGCGTCTAATCCTCACAGCAATGTTGAAGGATAGATGTGTCAAAACTGAGAGGCAAATGTTCAATAACTTGTTCTGAGTCATGTAGCTAGCATTAGCACTGGATTCAAACTCAGGTGTGTGTGGCACGGAAACCAGGCTCCTTCAGCCTGCACTGCCCTCGTCTTCAGAGGCAGGGCAATAAGGGAGGAATGGAGCAGCTGACACTAGAAGAGTGTCCCCTTCCACACTAGGACTCCCAGCTAACTTCTGAGAGGGCTGGAACACAGATGCCCAGAGGCATCTCGGTGTAGATCTCAGAGAGATCTACACACTCTTAGGAAAGGTTTCGGGACATATTGTTAGATTTTAAATGCCAGCTGCATCCCTCTCCCTCCCTCCCTCTCTCTCCCCCTCTCTCTCTCTCAGCAGTTTTACTTTTCTTCCTCTGCTCTAGGGCAGAACCTGTTTTTCATTGTAGCCACCATCTTTAGCCCAACTGATAGAGGAGGAAGGAGAAGTGATGAAAGTCAGCATCTACCCAGGGACCTCTTGTGGTTTAGTGAATTAATTGTTGGTCCTTTGGGGAGAGGGCAGTAGAAGTAGAGTGAAGAGCAAAGAAAGAGATGAGAAAAAGGAAATCAACTCATCTCCCAAACCTGTCAGGGTCCTCTCGATGTTTCCTATGAAGGTGTCCCCTGTGGCCCATTTAGAGCCATTTACCAGCCCTTTTTCAGAGTTCTTTGATTTTCACATCTGCTTTCCTCTCCTCGCCTGCACAGTCCTACGCTTCCGGGATACATGGCAGCCAGCCTTTGATCTCGGAGCCTCTGGGTGGCTGCGTGCTGTAAGCTACCCCTCCTCAAGCTGATTCTGGGCACCGATGAAATCTACACCCCCTCCTTCTTCACCCTCTTTATCACCAGCCTCCCGTCCAACATGACATGAAGTTGGACCAGCTCTCCCACAAGGACGCAGAACTCTCTAATCCTTTATAAAGAGCAGGGAATTCAGGCTACACAAGTCCCGGGGTTATTTTATTAATTCTATAAATCAACCATCCTAAAAAGTCATAGCAGTCCCAAAGAAATCAGATTATCAGAAAATAAGAAGATTAGTATAATTTCCAAGCATAATTAGGTGAGATAGGGCAATTCTCTGGGCTATTTGCATCATCGCCATTACTATCATTACCTGATTTTTACCAGTTTCAAATTTGCTATGAAACTGAGCTAAGTTTGGGAAGAGCTGGAAAATACATTAAAGACAAGCTAATTTGGGGAAGTCTAATTTGATAGTGAGAAGGCTAAACTGTAGAAGCTTTTCAAAGTGCATAATTGTATTCTTTCTAATAAGACATAAAATTATTCCAAGTACTTATGTTCCTAAGAATCTTTGCATAACAAAGAGGTAAAGATAATTTACAATAAACTTTTCAATGTAATTAAACATTTTTTTCAAAACACTTTCTCAAACAATTTTAATATTTCCAAGTGATATTTCCATCACATTTGTACCCAATTTATTCTTCAATGATAGTGAGGACAGAGGTGAACATTAGGCCATTTCTTGGGCAAGTAATCATAAATTCTGAATAATGAAGATTTTATTGTACTACTTTTCTACCCTCAGGGAAAAACCCAAGTAAGATGCAAAAATTTCTTCTAGTGAAGAGGAATTACTTCCTGTATTTTTAAATTATTCATTATTATAAGTTTCCCAGAGGAAGCCATGTCCTTTACTGCTAATTCTTGATAACCAAGTGAATTTTTCATTGTGTGACTTTTCCATGGCAACATACACTTCCAATTACACTTTAGTCACGGATTTTCTCTACTCTACACTATGTTTCTGATAGCTATTCTCTACCTTCTAGCTGGTATGGAAACAGTCAATGTAAGACCAAACTAAACAACTAGAGTTTTAAGCATATCATATTTTTATTATGTGGTGTTTAGGAGCTGCCAACAGCATGCCCCTTCTAAATAATTAAGAATGAAGTTTTGCCCAGCTGGTGTGGCTCAGTGGTTGAGCATCAACCTATGATCGAGGAGATGGCGGCTCGACTCCTAGTCAGGGCACATGCCGGGGTTGTGGGCTCGATCCCCAGGAGGGGGCGTACAAGAGGCACCCAGGTAGGGGTTCAACTTTGCTGACTCCATCGTGTGCTGCTGATGGGAAGGGCGAAGGCCCGGATGCCTGTCTTCGAGCCTCATCCCTCTTCATGACACCCCAGGGACAACTGTCAGGGGGTGTTCCGGACCATAAAAAACGATCCTCTTCCCGGGGACTAGATTATTTCTCCTGGAAATCTCAGGCAGCCTTCCTTCCTGCAATCATTTGTCAGTGGGACAGGACCTGCTGCTCTCCAGAGTGGGGATGGCTCTGCCCCCTTCACTGCAGCCTGGTCTGTGGAGCTCTGAGATCAGCTGCTGGGCACTGCAGTCGCTGCTCTTCCCTACTGCTCATTCCCCAGAAGAGCCTATCCTCTTACAACTACCACCTATGCACACAACTCTAAGAGAGGAACTCCTGACACAAGTATTTCTTAACCTTTCCTGCCTACTTCCAATGAACCAATAAACCTAACAGCTGGTGTTTACACAGCACTTACCTTCCAGAGAGCTCAGAGCAAATTCCACTAACAGACTCTAATCCTCCCCCAAGCATGGAGTGGTAACAGGTATTAATACTATTTCCCTGAATACATAAGAGGATGATTGTGCCAAGAAACTTGTAATTGTTTAATATCACCTGGTCATTAGATGGTTCACTCACTAAACTTTGTTTTTCCAATTATGTAGTTTGGAAATACAATTTCCTGAGGCCTTGGGCAAAATGTAAGTTGACTACTAAACCAGTATATT
The DNA here is from genome assembly GCF_964146895.1 of Miniopterus schreibersii. Taxonomy (NCBI): domain Eukaryota; kingdom Metazoa; phylum Chordata; class Mammalia; order Chiroptera; family Miniopteridae; genus Miniopterus; species Miniopterus schreibersii. Next base: position 10,247,300 of record NC_138119.1, on the reverse strand, counting down.
TGGAACAAGTCGATGATTTCACTAAGTAGATAGCTTCCACCCAGGACCACTGGAACAATTAGGCTAGACGAGGGTTCAGCAAACTTTTTCTAGAAAGGACCAGACAGCAAATATTTTAGGCTTTTTTGTCCATAAGGTCTCTACCAAAACTATTCAGTTCATCCATGTATAGCAGGCTATGCTATACATAAACAAAATGAGCATGGCTGTGTGCCAATAAAACTTTATTTATAAACACAGGTAGTGATCCAGATTTAGATCACAGTTCATAACTGGCCAACCCCTGTCCAGATACTTTGAAGCCTCTGATTTCCAAACTCATGTGAATGCTTTTACTAACTTTCCTTTTGGTGCAAATGTTCCTCTTTACCAGCTTCTAACTTAACCCATTGTGATTTTCTTACTAATAATAGTTGCTTAAGTCTAGGCTTTATTAGAAATAATCAACACTCTAAATGTAACTTAGCTCATCTGGGTATTGCTAGCTCAGCCAATTTGAAAAACAGTATAAAGATATGTTATACTAACTTTGTCAATAGTAATACAACTTACTTACAATATATAAATGAAGTAAAATGTCCCTGTAACAGAAAATGATACAGATACTATTGGGATGCAACTGTGACTATTGTCTTAATACCTACAGACAATATATTTAAGTTCCATTAAGGTTGACTATATCTCTTATGAAACACCTGAGTTCTTTTTGCTAGGGTAAAACCAGCATATTCAATGCCAACTCAGAACCAAGATTGTTCTGTGGTTATAGATAATTTCTAGTGTACGACTCCTCAACACCCTCAATGGACTATATTCCTTACAAGGATCTGTATGAACAAAACCTTCCCCAAGAAAATGAATAATAATTGGTGAAACAAATTCCTAAGGGTAATGATTCCATACACAGAAGCTGGAAACCTGGGTGCTACAGTAAATAATGCAGTTCTTGTCCTGGGTGTGCCTGGCCTTTTAAGCAGTCATTATTTTGCCATGGCACCCTTTCCGCTTTGCCCAGGCATAAGTCTAACTTTATTCTTCAGTCCTGATTCTGAAACCAGATGACACAAGTCTTAGTCCTGGCTTTGCCACTGTTATGTGAGTGCAGGCGGGTTGTTTGACCCCTCTCCCTCAGTCTCCTCATCTGTAAAATGGTGTCAATAGTAGCACCTACTCACATCCGTGCCCACTCAAGAGCAGTAGTTGTGAGCCTCAGTGCTCTGTCTCCCTCTGAAGTATGTGAGAGAAGGCAAGCACACCAGCCTTCTGGGGCATGATGAACCTTATCAGCTCCCTGGGTCTTCATCTGAGGGATCACTTCTGTCTACACTACTGCTACCTTTGTGACTTCTTTTTCCCCCCAAATCTGTGTCAAAGTTTCTTTCTAACCTACTATACCAAGATTAAAATGTCAGTTGAGGGGAAAGTACTACACACACACACACAGAGTCTTCACTCCCCTAAGAGTGACTTTGGCTCAAATAACACTAAAAAATTGCATTTCCATTTGATCTGGGTTATCTGGACAATGCTTCCTTCCCATGCACATTTCCTACTGATACTATAATATCTCAGCATCTACATTAATCTGCTGGGCCTACTATGGCAAAGTACCACAGACTGTGAGGCTTAAATAACAGAAATTTATTTTCTCACAGTTCTGGAGGCCAGAAGTCTGAGATCAAGATGTCAGAGAGCTGGTGTCTTCTGAGACCTCTCTCCTTGTAGATGGCTCTCTTCTCCTTGCTTCTTCATAAGGTCTTCTCTCCGCGTCTGTGTCTGTTCTTACAAGGCACTAGTCATATTGGATTAGAACCAACCCTAATGACCTCTTTTTAACTTAATCTTTAAAAAAATTCTGTCTCCAAAAAATCACATTATGAGGTACTGGTGGCTAGAACTTCAACATATGAATACGGAGATTAGGGAACAAAACTCAGCCCATAACACCCTCCGAATCCTGAGCCAGCACTTAGCATGTTGCGGATGGTCAGGAAGTAGATAATTTTGTTCAGAAAAGCAAAAGGAGTAATAAATGAAAGGGTGGCCTGGGAGAAACGTTTGAGGAAAGGCTGACTTTAAATTCTCCTTTTTGAGGTGAGTAAACCTGAGATTTGGTCTCAGAGTGTGATTGGGAGCATGATCTGGTTAAGGGAGCTCCAGCCTTGGCTCTTCTGTAGACTTGCTGTGTGGTCTTGGGTAGTTAATGGGCCCACATCTCAATTTCCTCATCAGCAAATGAGGGCAGGGTATCATCTTTCACTCCCAGGGGCTGTGGCAGTGAGTTAAGGCAAAGGCAGAGTCTTTGGGGTCCCTTAGTGAGAGAAGCTGAGCTAGTTGAACGTTCAAACACACAGGCCAGGTAGCTTAAACATTCTTCCATCATTACATGTTTGAGAAACAACTTTTCAGATTTGATTTCAAGCCTATAGCAAATATTTTTGAAGAACACAGAATGACCTGCTGGGATGTTTCTGAGCTGTACTGCACTAAGGGATTTGACTTTAAAAGCTTTCAGTTTGACCTTTGCTTAGTTTCAAGCACATGATTACACTTAGACCTGCTGTTTTATTTTCACACTTATAGTTTAGAGCCTTAAGAGTCTGCACAAGTTCTCTCTGTCTTCCCTGGGGTTTAAAGTCTGAAAACAAAATAAAGTCTTTCCTTGCAGGTTTTTCTTGGGCTGGTTTTAAACAAAAAGAAAACAGTCGAGGGGTGAAGCAAGGGGAGAGCTAGACCCTACATTTATTTGGTAAATGCAGGCACTAAAAACTGTGTAATTGCCCATACCTTCACCTTTTCTGGATGTGTGAACAGATAACCCAAGGTACATTTCATCTTCTGTGTTTTAGAGATTCTCTGGTGGAATTGTTCTCATGGCCTCATGTTCCATGTAGGCCCTTTTGGGACTGTCCTCTGAGATTATAACTCAGGGACTGAACAATAGAACAGTAGACTTCCTTCATGCTTTACCTGGGAGTATCATCCTATCTATCCTGTCTTGAGAACTTAAATCCAAAATAATGATTTTTGGGGATGCCAACGAGTTCCTAAATGATACATTCGCCTCTGTCTTCCCCATGCTATTTCCTTCTTGCTAATCCTTTATAAACTCCTCATTTTCCCTCCCCTCCCCTCCCCTCCCCTCCCCTCCCCTCCCCTCCCCTCCCCTCCCCTCCCCTCCCCTCCCCTCCCCTCCCCTCCCCTCCCCTCCCCTCCCCTCCCCTTCCCTTCCCTGTCACCAGACTCAGCATTCCGAACTTATTCTCTTTAAGTATATCACTTGCTTATTGGAAAGAATTTGGAACATAAAAATGTTAAAGACTTTAGTTCCAAATCGAGCTCTACCATATACTAGCAGCATGACCATAGGTAAGACACTTTAGTTCCATAGGCTCTAATTCCCACATCTGAAAAATGAGGATAATAATGTCTGACAGTTTTATGGTGAGTTCATAAAATCATATATGCAAAAAATAGTATCTGTAAAGAGGCACACAATACATTTCACTTCATATTAACCAGGCCCCTCAACTCAATAAATCCCAGCCCGGCCGGGCGTGGCTCAGCGGTTGGGCATCGACCTAGGATCCAGGCAATTGGGTTTCGATTCCCGGTCAGGGCACATGCCCAGGTTGTGGGCTCGATCAATGACTCTCTCATCATTGATGTTTCTATCTCTCTCTCTCCCTCCCCCTTCCTCTCTCTGAAATCAATAAAGATATATTTATAAAAAAAAAAAATCCCAGAATACTAATCTGTGAAATAAAAATAATTATAGCTACCCTGTCTCCTTCATGATTAATTATGGGGATTATAAAAGATTATATAAAAGAACTTTAAAAATTGGAAATCACTGAAGTAATGCAAAGTGTCACTTTTCCACTGCTTCTTCCTCCCAGAATGGAGGGTGGCAGCGCAGGATCAGCCCGAGCGACGCCGATGAGGAGTGAAGCCAGAGTCAGTAACGCCCCCTTGTTCTGTTCTGGTCCTTTTCTCTCCCCCTCGGGATAAAATGCTATGTTGAAAGACTCTCCTTTTCTGACTGATGTGATTTCTTTCTGTACTGTAGGCTGTCTCCAAGTGAATAATGACAATGCCATGTCTCTTATGAGGCAGAACACCAACACTAAATTGTGTCATCGCTTCTCTGATGCCGTAAAGTAGCATGTTGTGGGCTCAGGAGACCAGTTAGGGAATGGCCACCTTGGTGAGCTGGACTGATCCAGCCTGTTGAATCCATCGCTCAGATCCCTTGGCAGCCATTTAATATTATTACTTTCCCTCCTTTTCTTGGAATTGTGCTTCCTCCTGTCTCCATATGAAGCTTGAGTAACCTGGGAGAAGGCTGGGGAGATGAAGCAGCTCAAAACAAAAGGAAAGATAATAATGGTAACAACTCACATTTGTAGAGTGCTTTAGAGGTTATAAAGCCCTTTAAAATATATTGTTACATAAGGTTCTCATGCAAATTATTTTACTTCCATAACTTAGTTCTTCATCTATAAAATGGTAGTAATGCCTACTCCATAGGGTTGTGAGGATTGAAAAATAATGTATGTAAACAGTACAAAACATGTCTGGAACTCGACCCTGCATTTATTTAACATTTATGGAATACCTACTATGTTTCAGATACTGGACTAGGCACTGGAGATATATCAGTAAATAGGACATCCCTTAAGCCCACATTCTTATAGTCCTTACACTCTAGGGATATATAGTAAACACATGCATGTACACGCACGCATGCATGAACGCATGCACACACACACACACACACATACTCAAAGATAGCTGATACTATGATGAGATGTGAGAATTGAGAAAAATTAATAATTTAAAGGGAGTGTATGAAGATATAATTTTTTTGATAGGAAGTCAAATAGTGTTGGGAAAGTAGAGGAAAGGCAAAAGCAAGAATTATTCTCAAGGTTCTGGATGAGCCAGCTGGAAGGATTGTGGTTCCACAGAGAGACAGACTGGAAGGACAGTTAGAATGTGTGGTAGGCAGCCTCTATAATAGCTCCCAAAGATCTCCACCTTCTGGTATTCATCCCCTCCCTCCTGAGTGAGGAAATAAAGGCCGAACATTTTTTTTTTAATGTATCTTTATTGATTTCAGAGACAGGGAAGGAGAGGAAGAGAGAGATAGAAACATCAATGATGAGTCACTGAACAGCTGCCTCCTGCAGGTCCCCCACTGGGGATCGATCCCACAACCCAGGCATGCGCCCTGACCAGGGATTGAACTGCCATCTCCTGGTTCATAGGTCAATGCTCAACAGCTGAGCCACGCTGGATGGGCAAGGCGAAACCTTTTGATGACAAAAGTGATGGGATGTCTCTTCCAAGATTAGGTTACATATAAGGCTGTGACTCCTGTCTTTCTCATGCTCTCTTCCTCACGCTCTTTATCAGTTTCTTTCTCCCTCTCCCCCCCTCCCTCTCTGAGCAAAACCAGCTGCCATTTAAGAGAAACCCATTGGAGAGGCCCAGATGGCAAGGAACTGATGTTTCTAGACAATCTGAGCCTCTCAATTCACATGAGTGAGCTTGGAAGTGAATCTTCTGAGGTTTACCAAAGTAATGAGCTTGCAAGTGGATCCTTCCTCAGTCAAGAGGTGACTGCAGGCACAGTCTACAACTCCATTTCAACCTTGAGAGAGTATGACTCACCTAGTCAAGCTTGTCCATATTCCTGACAGAAGATATGAGATGAGATGTTTGTCATTTTAAGCCACTAAATCTGGGGGTAATTTGTTATGAAAATATTTATTATGCAATAAATAACTAATACAGAGTATGAAGATGATTTTATGTTGGAGATTTTAGTTTGAGGTACATAGGGTCATCTAAAAGTTAGCGATTAGGCAGTGCGATATATATGTCTGGAGTTCATTTCCCAAGAGGAGTGAGAACAGAAGCTAGACGTCGGTGGACTGAGGAATGCTAGAAAGTGAGAAAGGGGAAGACAGAAAGACTCTTACTTTAAACAGTATGACATTCAACGAAACACAGAAATACTGTGCCAGTTTCTTCCCAAGAGAAGGAGTTGAGGAGTTCAAGGAAAGTTATTTTGTTTGTTTTAGATAAATATTTAAGTAGAAAACCATTTATTTGTGAGAGGTGAGATATTTGTTGAGGGAGAATTATACCAATTTAGAAGGAAAGTTCTACTGTAAAGGAAAATGAGAGGATAATTAATGAAATAAGGTTCTAGAGAAAACAAGAAGTCAAGAGAACTAGTGAAGGGATTTGACAGAGCCCAGGGAGAAGTGCATTAGTTTTCCACTGTTGCATAACAACTTACCACAGATGTAGCAGCTTAAAACAACATACACTTATTATCTCACATTTTTTGTGAGTCAGGAGTCCAGGCATGGATTACCTGGGTCCTCCCATGAGGGTCTCACTGAATTCCTTTCTGTATCTTGGAGTTCTGTTTCAAGTGGGAGACAAGAAGGCCTGGATCAGGAAAGTGGCCTTGGAGACAGAAGTGGGTCAGTATTTTGGATTTAAACCCAACCAATTCAATGGGTTGGGACATACCACATCAGAAGAGGGATTCATGTTTTCTAGTTAACGAGAGACAGTTAGTTCTAGGGGCATTCTAATCATGCCTAGGATTTGAGCTTGTTCCGGGACAGAGCAGATATGAGCCTCATCTTTTCCACGTCTGATTTCTCTCCTCTATTCAGGCAAATGTGAGGATCAAGCTCCAGCGCTGTGGCTTTTGTGGCTATTTTCCTGAAATAATGCCAGGATAATTCCTAAAACATTCCAGCATTAAATACGTGTACCTAATCCGAACGGAATCCTTTATATTGAGGAGATTTAATTCAGGTTTCCTGTTGGAAAATGGCTTTCTTCATCCCAACAGGAGGCAGTATATTTCTGCAGACGCCCTGGAATCTCACTTCTCACCTTCTCCAAGGCCTCTATGCTGAGAATCCACTTTATCTGCCGCATGTGGGCCTGCAGGAGGAAAAGGCCATCCTCCTCAGACTGCTTCTGAGGAGGCTATTAAAGAGACAGCTTTACAGGACGTTTATAGTGTTCCTGATCCTGGAGAGCAGGCCTGCAGGGCCTGGCTGGGGAGAGTGTTTGTGTGTGTTCTGGATGAAGCTGCTGTCTTCAAATCCAGATGGCCCATGATGTCACTGGAAAAAACCCTGAAACGTGCTACAAGAAAGAACTTTTTTATGGCTCCCTGTGTAATGTTCCCATACGCTGGGCTTGAGGTGGAAAGAAAAAGGAACTGGAAGCCTTTCCTTCTCCCCGTCTGTCGCTTTGGGCTGCAGGAAAAGGAAGGGCTGGAGGAGAGGGATTAAGCAGGAAGAGAGGGAAAAGCAAAAGGGTAGAGGAAGTTGAGAGCTAATCCTCTCCCCTTTGCACTGCCTCTGTCTTGGCACAGGTGTTTACCACACTGGGGTACAGCTTTGTTTAGATATGCAACTCTCCTACAAACTATGTTTGAGATCAGAGTTCCTGCCTTATTTCTGAAACCTCAAAAGAATAATAATTTTATTTCCTTAAAAAGGGAGGTGGAAGTCGATGTCTAAAGCAATGTCTGTTATATAACAGATGTTCAATAAGTGTTAAAAAAATGGAATTCTGCATTGGAGCCACATTATGAAAGACCATAGCAGAAAGAATGAGAAGAAACCAAAATGTATTGGTTGTTTTATATGTTACACATCATAATAAGCACCTTTCGATAAATTTTCCTTGTTGCTACTGTTTGAGGTAGATGCTATTAAGCCTACTTTACAGAGGAGAGCGCAGAAGCTTAGAGAAGGCAAATAATGTGCCCAGGATCAGGCAAGTACAGTAGTTCAAGCCCAGGTCTGACAGGCTGCAAGGTAACTCCCACTAGTATGGCCTGCCTTTCTCAGGAAACTACCCTCCCCCCATTCTTCCCTCTCAAACATGAGGCAGAGAGTAGGCCACAAGTGGCAAAAAGTGGGCAGGGAATTGGTCCTAAATCAGTACTCATTACAAACATTCTGCTATATCACAGTGTATGGATGTGTTTAGGTACATTTCTAGTTGGATTTTTTATAATTTTCCAGCTATTTCCTACTAAAGAGGCTGTTACTGAAACAGGCGCTTACGTAATGAGAAAAGATGGCTCACAGGGAGAACCATTCCCTACTTAAATTAAGTATACCCCAAATCAACTTGGGTTTGTCAGCTTAAAAAGAGGGGGGCAGTGAGTAAAGGACAAGAACGAACCAAGAGTGACTCCGTTCAATAGTTAAGAGGAAAACTCTAGCCTTTCCTGGATTTTATTTCCTCACTATTACATATGCAAGTGTTTTTGCGTAGAAATTGTGACAAGGTTGAGGTACGTATCTTCCTAATATAAGCACATAAGATTTTAGAACCGGATATTCTTTTGAGTATTTAGACTCTAAACTTAAATATCTAAGCCACCTGCTTCACTTCACATCGGAGAAAACCTGGCCCAGAGGATGGTGAAATTTGCCAGACTTTATAGCAGAATGATGGCAGAAGTAGCATAGAACCCAGGGCTTGGGTCCTCCAGTTAAGAGATACTGCCACTACAGTAAGAAGACATCCAAGACTCCAAATGCTAGCCCTTATTCTAGCCACTCTGTTCTGGGAATAACCAAAGAATCTTCAGAACCAATCTGTACCCTATAGTCGATAGTAACTCTGTGCTCAGCTGAGAAGCCAGGGATTATCTAAAATTTGTCCCAGTGGCATCAAAAAGTGAGAAGCTTTTGAAGAGTAGAATGAGGCTATTTTCTTCTCCCAGGCACATACTGTCGGTATGAAGGGGGGATTCCAGCAGACATTTCCTCAAACATCAACATGCCACATATATTCTTTCAGGTGATTATTTATATAATAAAGTGTTTATCATTTGGCAATAGAATTCTTTTTAAACAGGAACTATCTCTATTTGGGAAAATGTGCTTGGAATTGAAGGTAAGCTATTAAGGACTTATGTCTCTTTGGGATCAAAATTTCATAGAAAATGACACAATTACTCTACATTGGACAAGAAGAATTTTATTTCCTAAAAAAAGGGAGGTGGAAGTCAAAAAGCAAAAGAAATGGAAAAGTGCCATATGAAGGAAGAACCAAGAAAACACCATCATCAGGGGTTGAAAAAGGATAACTGAGAACACAGTATTTTAGACAGTGTTTTGGGTTTTCTTTAGTGTATAATATGATCCTTTCCTGTGGGATCTCCCCTTGTCCAAGTTCTTAAATAACATTTTCTATATTCATGAATACTTTCTGTGAGTTGTAATTCTTGGATGTTTGGTTGGTTGGCTGTTTGTTGCAGAAACTAGTGAAGATGCATTAAGTTAACATAAATGGAACACAAAACAATGCAGAAAAAAGGCTTATTTCTACCAAAACTATGACATTGATTCCACACTTACTGAATACCTTAACTATACAAAACGGAGTAGGTAACACTTGCCAAATGATTTTATTATAAGGTCAACCTAGCCCTGATATTAAACTAACAGGCATTGCAAAAATTAAAATTACAGATTGATAGCACTTATGAACACAAACTGCTTTTAAAAATTACCAAATCAAATCCAGCAATTCATTAAAAGGATAATACATAATGCCAAATGGGTTTATCCCAGAATGCAAGGTTGGTTTATTATTCAAAAAACGAATCTATGCATTCATATTAGCAAACTAATTGTAAAAAAACCATGATCATCTCAATAGATTAGAAAAAGCATTTGACAAAATTCAATGTCTATTAATGATTTAAAAAAAAAAACAACTCTCAGAAACCATGACTAATACCTTAATTAATGGGAAAAAATAAACATTTCCCCCTGAAGATAAAAAATAAGGCAAGAAAATCCACCTCTAATACTTTCATTTAATCTTTTGTAGGAATTCCTAGCCAATGCAATAAGAAAAATAAAAGAGAGTTTAGAAAGGAACAAATATGATTGTTTCATATAAACATATGAACAATCCTAATTACAAAGTAACTACGAAAATAAGTCAGCAGGCTTACAAGATTTCAGGTCAAAACAGTAAAAAAAGAAAAAAAATATATATATATAGCAACAAATGGTAAGAGATATTAATATTACCATTTATAGTAGCATCTAAAAAGCATCAAATAGAAATAACAAAAGATATAAAAATTCTATGCATAGAAAACTTCAAAATACTGCTGAACATAAAAATGATCTAATATATTTGCCAGTTTATGAAGTAAAAAAAGACTCATTTTAAGATGTCAGTTCTCCTCAAATTAAAGCTGTTTTTTTTTTTCATTTTAAGTTTTTAATGAAAGCTGCATATAAGATTACTTTATTCCTGCATCTTCTCAATTGTTTCTTCCTTGTATTTCCCCTTTTCCTTTCCTACTGGCAACTTCTGGCTTTGTGTTCAAGGATCTTTTTGCAGTCTTTGATCAGCTTTAGTCTAGTGACAACCACCTTGCTGTGGTGAACGCTCACATGAACAGTTGTACCATTAGCTTTCTTCCACTGCACTTGTTAACTATAGATGACATATAAATCTGGACTATTTTGTCAATCTGCTGCCCTTTGTAGTGTCCTTACACAACCTGAACATCATCCTTTTGGATGGGCATGGACTGAACATTGTACTTCTGTCTCAGCTCTTTGGAAAGAGGAGAAATAATCTTCCTGTGAATGTGGAAAGGTGCATTGAAATGCCTTTTACAGTTCTTCCTACAGTCAGAAGTCACAAAGGGATTGAACACATTTTGACCACTGTTGCTTTTATGATGGCCACAAAAGGGAAGAGCTAATTCTTAATTTATATGAAGTTGCAAAGAACCAACACAGTTTTGAAAAATACAGAATAAAGTTTAGTGTCTACTCACTACCTGATTTCAAGATTTTTTACATAGCTACCATAATCAACCCATTGAGGCACTGGAAGAATAACAGACACTCAGATCAATAAAGCAGAAAACAGAGTGTTCAGACACACACAACCACAAAACTGGTATTTAACAAAGAACCAATCTAATTCAATGGGGGAAATGAGTGCTGAAACAACTGGATACCAAATAAAAAATTTCTAATCCCTACATCACACCATACACAAAAATTAACTGGAGATGATTTACAGATGTAAATATGAATGCTAAAACAATAAAAATTTAAATATATATAGAAGAGTTTCTTTGTCATTGTTGGACAGGCAAAGACGTCTTACATAGGGCATACTAAGCACTACCATATATACAGTTCATCAAAGTAAAAATGTCTTCACTTGAAAACCAACATCGAGAAAACGGAAAGAAGACAAGCCACATTCTAGGAAAAGATATCTGCAATACCTGTAGCTAATGAAAGACTTTCGTCCAGAATATATGAAGAACTCCTACAAAATAAGACAAAACTAAATTTTTATTGAGGGAGTACTTATTACAAAGGGGCATGAAAAAACTTTCTGCAATGATGAAAGTATTCCATATCTTGATTGAGAGGGTGGTTTACATTTCTGTATACACTAAGCATATACATTTGTCAAAATGTTTAACTGCACACTTAAGAATCTCTGCAGCTGACTGCATACAAATTATATTTTAATAAATACAGAAACAATATTAAAAAGAGCGGTTGAAGAGGAAGAAAATATACCTACCTAGGTAAATATATATGATAGTGTCACATTTAAAAGTAGAACAACAAGCCCTAGCTAGTTTTGCTCAGTGGTTAGAGCATTGGCCACAGACTGAAGGGTCTTGGGTTTGATTCCAGTCAAGGGCACATACCTCTGTTGCAGGCTCAATCCCTGGCCCCGGTTAGGACACTTTTGGGGGGCAACTAATTGATGTGCCTGTCTCATGTTGGTGTTTCTTCTTTCTCCCCCCCCCCCCCCACCTTTCCACTCTCTCTCTGAAAAAGCAATGGAACAAATATCCTTGGGTGGGGATTAACAAAGCAGAACAACAACAAAAATTACAACTAAATGACAGAACCACCATCAGTCAGAACCACCTGAAATCTAGCTAAATGAAAGTTCTGTAACTAGGGATTTAAGAAGCTACCCCCTGGGTGGGGCATTGGGGCTGCAGGAGCCCTGGAACATGGGCTTGTTCCCTGCCTTTTGTCTCCCCGTGAAAGCCATGGCAGCCCAGTGCACCTGCACCCACCATTCCGCTGCCAGAGCTGCATTGTGATGCAGTGCAGGGCATGTGGGACACTAAGGCAATGAGCAAAGCCTCAGGATAGACGTTACCATCTTGGAGCTCATGGAGCTCTTTCTGCAGAGCCTACCAGTGACGTGGGTGAAAACTTTGGGTCCATTTGAAAGTGCCACCCATGACAACTTGTGTACATGAATTTGGTGGATGGAATCTTTTTGAATCAAATCACATTGCAAATAGATCCCACACCTACAAATCAATGCATCAGCCAGCATGCCAACAACAGTATAAACCTTCGCATTCAGAACTTGATCTTGGTGAGAAACATTAAGACCTACTACCACGAAGTTCTCCAGCAGCTGATCGTCATGAATTTGCCCAATGTTTTGGTGACTGGCATAGACCCCCTGTCTAGGAAGAGTATGGGGGAAATTAAGTAGGTGCTGTTGCTGGTGTTTGGTTGTACTGTCCAGTGTGAAAGAAAAGGGAGGGGAGTTTATTAACAGAATCAAACAGCTGGACATTGAGACCCAAGCCAGGGTCATTGCCCATATCCATGAGATTATCCACAACTAGAAGAACATGTTCGACCTGCAGTGGTTGGAGGTTCCAGACGTTGCCCTGGAAGAGCTGGAGGCCCTCTCGAGTAACAAGGTGTTTCACCTAAGGAGGCTCATAGATGAGCAAGATGAATGCACAAAGCTGATCATGGACCTGACTCAGGAGTGGGACTACATCCAGCGCAGCAACAGCAGCTGCCCAGCCCATTCAAGTCCTCCTGCGTCGAGTCCACACCCAGCCTGACCAGCAGGCTCTCCAGCAAGGATAAGCAGCACCTGGCTGTGAAGCTGGCAGACACCAAGGACAGGCTGTGTCACGTCAGGCAGGAGCTAGAGGAGAAGACAGAGCAGCATGTGGACGCCAGGCTCAGGCAGAACATCCAGCTAGCAGCCAGCACCCAGTCTGCTTGTGCTGACCTTGATGAGTTGGACTTTCTGAGGGAGAAGGGGAACCACGTGGAGAGGCTGGAGATGGAGCTGATGCGCTTCAGGGAGAAGCTGAAAGACGTGGACTTCTACAAGGCCCGCATGGAGGAGCTGAGAGAAGATAATATCACTTTAATTGAAACCAAATCCATTCTGGAGGGACAGCTGACTGCTGCTCAGGCACGGGTCAATAAACTTTACAAGCTCAAGAAAGAATCTGCAGCTGAAACCTAAGTTTCACGACCTGGAATTGGACTGGGACACAGACAAGAAACACATTGAGGAGCTGCTGGAAGAGGACATGGTCCTTGAGACTGCACAGAAGCAGAGCATGAATGAGTCCGCCCACCTGGACTGGGAGCTAGAGCAGCTGTCCAAGAATGCAGACCTGTCAGATGCCTCCAGGAAGTCGTTTGTGTTTGAGCAGAATGAATGTGCCTCTAGCCGCATCCTGAAGCTGGAGAAGGAGAACCAGAGCCTACAGAGCACCATCCAGGGCTGCGGGATGCATGTCTGGCACTGGAGGAAAGCAGCCTCAAGTGTGGGGAGCTGGAGAAGGAGAACCAGCAGCTCACTCAGCAAGAATATTGAAAAGTTGCAGATCCATCTGGACAGAGAAAAGCAGAGCAATCAGGACTTGGAGACCTTCAGTGAGGAGCTGATCGAAGAGAAAGAACAGCTGCACAGTGACAATGGAGACCCTGAAGGCTGACAAAGCCAGGCAGATCATGGATCTTGAGCAAGAAAAGGATCATCTCAATCAAACGGTGTGGTCGCTGCAGGAGAGGTCACAGGTCAGCAGTGAGGCCCACGTGAAGGACATCGAGAAGGAGAACAAAGTCCTCCATCAGGCAGGGACGGAGTCCAACAGCAAACTCAGCAAGCTGGAGTTCGAGAAGCAGCAGCTGCACCAGGACCTAGAGCAGGTGGAGAAGGTGGAGCGGGTGGAGTAGCTGGAGAAGGAGCTGCACTGGCTGGAGGAGAACAAGAAGCTGGTCAAGGAGGTCACCTCCCTGATGATGGCTACTGAGAAGGTTGACACCCTGGAGCATGAGAGCCAGGGCCTGACGCTGGAGAACTGGATGCTGCAGAGTCTCTGGACACCCTGCAAAATGTGTTGGTGCAGCTTGAGGGTCTGGAGCAGGACAACAAGCAGCTGGAGGTGTCTGAGAAGGACAAGAGGGCCCTGGAGCAGAAGGTGGCCCAGCTGGAAAAAAGAAAAGAAGCTGCTGGAGGAGGAGGTGAATAGGCTGTGGCAGCAGGTGGAGCTCAACGACGAGGTCTTGGACAACATCACCGCCAAGCTGTCCTCAGCTGAGGAGAAGAGCTGTGCTCTGGACAAGGAGCTGGCCCACTGCAGGGATGTGGCCACCAAGCTGAAGGAGCTGGAGAAGGGCAATAGGGACCTCACCAAGCAAGTCACCATGCACACAAGGACACTGATAACCCTGAGAGAGGAACTGGTGCTGGAGAAGCTGAAGAGCCAGCAGCTGACCAGTGAGCTGGACAAACTGAGCCAGGAGCTGGAGAAGGTTGGCCTCCACAAGGAGCTGCTGCTGCAGGATAACAGCAACAGCGAAACAAAATATACGACTTCAGAGGGCAGGAATGAACTGACATTAGCCATGAAAGAAGAAAAGATTATGTTCTTAGAAGCCCAGTGGAAGAGAAAGCCAGCTTGAATCACCAGCTACAGAAGCTCCAGGTGCTGAAGAAGGAGTGTGAGCTCTTCAGGCAGAACCAGGAGGAGAAGCACCTGCAGAACTCTTTGAAACACCCTGCGGGGACATTGGTTGCTGGTCACAGGAGAAGAGCTGAGGGCCAAGCTATAAGGAAGCCATCATGGAGTTGCCTGAGTGAAGGAGCGGGCCATTGAGCTGGAACAGAACAATGTAGCTCTGTAGGCTGAGAAGCAGCTGTTCAAAGATCAGCTGCAGCACTTGGGAGAAACAGAACATGGCCTTCAACAGTCAGATCCTGACACTACAGAAGCAGAGGGCTTTCCTGCAGGAGCATAATACTATGCTGCAGACCCAGACAGCTAGGCTGCAGGTGGAAAATTCCACTCTGAGCTCCCAGAGCACCTTGCTCACCGCACAGTACACACTGCTCCAGAACCAGTAGGCAGCCAAGGAGAGCATGAGAACCTGCAGAAGAAGCAGGAGCAGCTGACAGCAGCCCTGGCAGTAGGACCACGAGCGCCCGGGTGCACTCCATGAGCACCAGTCTCAGGAGTATGAGAGCCTCATCGGCCAGCACTACTGCCTGAAGACGCTGCATTGGAACCTGGAGCTGGAGCACAGGCGCTCAGGGAGAGGCACGAGGACATGCTGAAACATAAGGCAGAGCTGGAGGAGCTGGAGAAGGTCTTGAACACCGAGCAGGAGGCTCTGTAGCAGGAGCAGAGGATGGACGCCATTGCTGCTGATGAGAACCAGAGGCTTTGGAGAGAGCTAGACAGGGTCAATTTTCTGCACCAGCAGCTGAAGGGGGAGTACAAGGAGCTGAACGCTCACACCAAGGAGCTGAAAACCTCGATGAACAACTCGCAGCTGGAGGTGAACTTCTGGCAGGCCGGGTACGAAGGAGAAGCACCAGAGCATGGACATCTCGCTGACCAAACTGGACAACCACTGCGAGCTTCTCTCCCATCTCAAGGGGAACTTGAAGAAGAAAATCATCACCTCGCAAGCCACATCCAGATGTTGAACGAGCAGAACCAGAGGCTTCTAGAGCAGAACATGGAGAGCAAGGATCAGTACACGAGGAGCAGAAGCAGTATACAAACTAATTAAATGCCTTACAGAGACATAAGGAAAAACTGGAAGAAAAAATCATGGATCAGTACAAGTTCTATGATCCTGCTCCAAAGAAGAAAAACCACTGGACTGGAGCCAAAGCCTTAGTCAAATTCATCAAACCAAAGAAAGAGTGTTCCAGAGAAGGACCGAGTCAACCAGACAGCTCTCCCTGGCCGCTAGAGTCCTGAGACCCGGCCTTGCCCAGTAACTTTTCAGCCTCTTAAATCGCAGCTGGAGCCCCTCCATAGAACTCAAACTGGGTAGAAGAGCGAGACACCCACATCCTCCCCCATTATTAACATCCCCCACTGCAGTGGTACATTTGTTCTAATAGATGAACCTACATTGACACATCATGATCACCCAAAGTCCATAATTTACATTAGAGCTCACTTTTGGTGTTTTAAATTCTGTGGGTTTTGACAAATGTATAATGACATTTATCTACTATTATAATATCATACAGACTAGTTCCACTTCCCTAAAAATCCTCTGTGCTCCATCTAGTCATCCCTCCATTCCCCCTAAACCCTGGAAACCACTAATCTTTATACTGCCTCCACAGGTTTTCATTTCCAGAGTGTCATGGACTTGAAATAAAAAAGTAAGTAGCCTTTTGAAACTGGCTTCTTTCACTTAGTAATACACACTTAGGTTTCCTCTATATCTTCATGGATTGGTAACTCATTTCTTTTTTAGCACTGAATAATATCCCACTGATTGAATGAATCAGAATTTATCTATTCACCTACTGAAAAACTAAAAAAAAATTCCTGGTCTGATAATTGCAACATTCCTGCCATATCTGATTCTGGTTACTTCCGAGTTGTGGCAATTATGAATAATAATTAGCTTCGATCAACTTCTGCGTGTGAGTTTTTACATGGACATGTTTTCAGTTTATCTGGATAAATAGCAAGCAGTGTGATTGCTGGATCATATGGTAAGATTATATTTAGTTTTGTAAAAAAACTGCCAGATTTTTTCCAAAGGGGCTATACTATACTACATTCCCACCAGCAATGTATCAGAGTTCCTGTTGCTCCACATCCTCATCTGCATTTGGTGCTGTCAAGTGTTCCATGTTTGGTCATTCTAATAGGTGGGTGGTGGTATCTCACTATTGCCTTAATTTGCAGTTCCCTGATGGCATGTGTATGATCTCTGAAGCATCCTTTCATATGCTTAATTACCATTAGAATTTTTTCTTTGGTGAGGTCTCTGTTCAGGTCTCTTTAACTGGGTTGTTTCCTTATTGTTGACTTTTGAGCTCTTTGCATGTTTGGGATAATTATCAGATATGTATTTCCCATGGTCTCTTTTTCAAGTTTTTTCCTTTCTCTCTGATTTTCTGAAGTTTGAATGTGAATATGTCCAGGCATAGGGTTTGGGGCTTTGTTTGTTTGTTTTGGCATTTATCCTGATGGGTGTTCTCTGAGTTTCTTGGATCTGTGGTATGGTGTATGACATTAATTTGGGGAGATTCTCAGTCATTGTTGCTTCAAATATTGCTTCTGTTCCTTTCTTTCTTCTCCTTTTGATACCCTCATTATGGAATAAAACACCTTTGTTGTCCCACAGTTATTGGATAGTCTGTTCTGTTTTGCTCAATCTTTGTTCTCTTTGATTTACAGTTTGGGAAGTTTCTATTGTCACATGCTCAAGCTCAGGGATTTTTTTCTTCAACCACATCCAGTCTACTAATAAGCCCATCAAAGGCATTTTCTCTTTCTTTTACAATGTTTTTGATCTCTAGCATTTCTTTCTGGCTGTTCTTAGAATTTTCATCTCTCTGCCTATAACATCCTTTCCGCATGCTGTCTACTTTTCCATTAAAGGCCTTAGTGTAGTAATTATGGTTAAAAAACAATTCCTGGTCTGATAATTGCAACATTCCTGCCATACCCTGATTCTGGTTCTGATGTTTGTTCAGTCCCTTCAAACCGTGTTTTGTCCTTTTACCTTTTAGTATGTGTAGCAATTTTTTGTTAGAAGGGTGGATATGATGTCCTGGGGGGGAAAAACTGTGGAAACAGACCTTTTAGTAATGTAGTGGTAACCTGTGGAGTAAGGGCAATCTTTTCATAGTCCTATGATTAGGTCTCAGTCTTTTGGTGAGCCTGTGCCCTGGACTGTAAACTCCATTAATGCTGTTTAGCCATCTAGACAAGATGGCTAGAGGGAGCTAGAGTTGAGTATTCCTTTTCCTCCAGGTAGGCTCTGAAAAAATAGTTTCCCCTGAGGAAACCTGTGAACAACAGAGTGCTCTGGCATATTTCAAGATAGTTCCCTTTCCTTTCTCAGTGCCAGAAGCATGATTCCCACCCCCACCCCCCACCCCCAAAATATTCACTATGAGAATCTGGTAAAGCTCCTGGAGGTAAAATTCATGAAAGTGTGGGACCCCACCCCCAACATTCCTCCTGGAGTTTTTAACTCTCATATTTGTCCACACTGAGCCTTCAGCAATCCATCAATCATAGTTTAGGTTTCCCAGCCCTGGCACTGGTTCCCATAGAGGTTTCTGCTTATAAGTTTCTGTATCAGTAAGCTGTGATTTTCTGTATCTGTCTTTCCTCCAATTTTGGGGGTGGCAGGCTGCCCTGTGACCTCACTTTCCTGATGGATCAAGAGTTGTTGTTGATTTTTCAGATTGTTCAGCTTTTACTTGTCCTTAGGAGTGGAGACCTCTAAGCTACTAACATGAAACCTGGCTTTTATATCATTTCAGGACCCTCTTATGCTTGTATGTTTTGGAATAGGTATATCCTTATATCAAGGTATTTTATACCAACTGGATAGCATTTTTAATCTGTCATGTTCAACTTACAGGCACTAAGTATAAACTCTCTATCTTGCAGTCATACAAAACAGTTTAATCCCAGAGCTCCAAGAAAACATGCCTTACCAGTGTACCATTGGGAGGGAACCTGGAGTATTTGCTGCCAAGAGTGGCTTTTCTCTTCCTCTCTGGACTGAGGTACAATGGTCAGAACAATTACAGACAGCCCTTAATTTAGGAGAGAGTGACCTTTCACCATGATGAAATTACTGTCTATGCTAACTTTCTATCAGAATAAAATATTCGACTGATTGCAGTATACAATGGAGTTTTGTTCTTTAACTATTTTTACATTTGGGGGAGTTTACTGCTAAAGTGATAGTAAACTCTGGATTAACCTACAGGCCATGCAGACAGACAGATGATCAAGTCTAACCATGAACACACCTACAAGAAATGCTACTTAAAAGTTGTTAATAATATTTAATAATGGTTAAAGAAATAATATTTAAATAGTAGTTAATTGGGACATTATAGCAATGCTGTTGCATCTTCCTACAAAGACCTGGTCAATGGCTGCAGTCAGATACAAACCAATTTTCAAGTGCAAAGGAGAAAACAGTGATAATATAAAGAGAAAACTAGAAAATGTGTGGATTCAAGAGATTGGGGATTATGATCCCCAATACTGTGTATGTAACTCTGTGCAGGGCTCTCAACTTTTGGGGCCTGGGTTCACATCTGAAATAAGAGTCAGTTAGATTATTCTTAAATTGGTCCCTGACTAGGTCCCATTTGCAGAGACAGAAATACTACTACATGGAGCTATGCCAAGAGTAGGACAGTAGGGACAGATCTGGACCAGACCCAGAGGGACTGGACATACCATTGTCAAGTATGCCAAGTCAAAGTATATCTCTAGAGAGAAGCCCAAAATCAGAGCCCAATGAGAAGTACTAATCCCTCAAATCTAAAGTCTGAGTATGAACTGTATAAAAAATTGTATATAGTGGTTAAGAACTGAGATCTAGGAAACGTTAAAATACAGATTCAAAAATGAAGTATGAGTTCAAGACATATTTAAGCCATAAAGGAGAACGAGGTGGCAAAAGCCTGTTCCTGTTGGAAACATGGCAGCTGATTCATGAGGATGGGGGGAGGGAGTGATCCCTGGCTGTTTCTCTTAAAGCAGTGATTTTCAACAAGTACGCTGCAAGAATTTTTAAAATATGCAGTACCTGTTTAATCAGGGGCGCTGATCTCTTTTCCCTTAGACTGTCAAATAAAAAAATGACAACAGCCAATACAACAATAGCCGTCTGGTATGAATGAATCAAAATTACATCTTTTTTGTCATATTAGCAAAAAACATATTCAGGAGTAAAAATATATTTTTTGCTGTGCCACAAAATTTTAGTAGTTTATTGTACCATTGGATGAAAAAGGTTGAAAATCGTTGTCTTAAAGGAACGGATGTAGAAAGCTCTAAGTGTACAGTAAAGCTTAATAGAAATAATTGCAGGATAATACAGTTTTAAAAATTATCTGGACGTAACCCTCACCATCATCATGTTTCCTCTTTACCACAGATAATAACAATGACTTTATGCCATGACCAAGTCACTGTACTATGATGTCTCTTACCCTCTCTTGTGCACTTTCACTCATACTATCCTCACACTCCAATGTTAATTTGTTTATAAGTTTTATTTTTCAGGTTTTTCTTTATAGGCTTAGTTTTAGTAGTTGGATTTCTGTTGGTAGTCCATAGACTTTATTACTTTAGGAGTAAAAATTTTTCACTGTGTAAAAAGCATCTGGTAAAGCTAGAGTTAGTAGGAGTTTCTTCTTCTTTTTTTAATTTTATAGACTTTCCTTTAGGCAAAAACTAGCCAGGTTGTTTTGCTGCAAAAAAGTAAATTAGGCTTATGATTGAAATATTAGCTCAGGCTCTCTAACAGCTTGCAAGTAGCTACTGGAAGTATAAACACAATTACCAAAGGGTTCTTTATTTTCTCTTACTGTACCTGGTGGCCCATCTCAAAGAGGTCCTTTTATAAGTTACACCAAGGGTAATTACATTTGTTTCCTCCCTGGCTTTTATCATCATAAGAATAAATAAGACAGACACATTCAGGCAAAAACACACACATACACACAGATTAATTTGAGGTTACTAAAAATGTATTACAATAGTACTAAGTTTTCTTGAGCTTGAATTTAAGACCTATAAGAAGAGCAGTTGGTATAAATCCTTGAGAGACTAGAAGTACTCTGTAGATTAGCGTTTAACAGTCCAGTTCCTGCCACCTAGTGCTGTGTAATAAACCATCCCAAAATTGTTGGCTTAAAGTAATGCCTCATTTATCTGGCTCTAAAATCTACAATTTGGGCAGGGCTCAGTGGGGACAGTTAATCTTTGCTCCACTCGATATCAGCTGGACAGACCCTTAGGGTAGAGTCCTGAAGCATCTCACAGCTTGCTTACTCACAAATCTGGTAGTTGATTCTGGCTGTTGGCCAGGTCTCAGTTTATTTCCACGGGGGTCTATCCATGTGGTCACTTTGTGTGAGTTAGTCTGAGCTTCTTCATGGCACACTGGCTTGTTTGAAAGTTAAACATTCAAAGAAAAAGAAAACCACTTTTGTAACTTGGTATCAAAAGTCATGTAACATTACTTCTGCCACACTCTGTTGATCAAGTTAGTTACAAATGTCCATTTTGGTTAAAGGGGAAGGAACATGGATCTTGCTTCTCAATGGAGAAATGTCAATGTCACATTATAAGACGACTATGTGGAGTGGAATGAATATCCATCAATAATTGGGAAATACAATCTGCCACAGGGCCCACATGGAAAAGTTCCTCTTTGTCCAAACTTAGGAGGACACTACTTCACAACTACATATCAAACATGGAAAGAATTACCCCCTCAGCTTCTCAGAGTCAGTCATTCAGTTCCTTGCAATCAAATGGATTTTAGGACAGACTAATGCATTCACTGCCTGAGGATGATGAATTCATTTTCCTCTTCCCATATTAGAAGAGCTGCTCTGCTTTACACTCAGAGGAAATACTGCCTCTGCCCCACCAGGCCTTCCTCAACCCCATGCTCTTTCTCTTTATCAGAAAGGGTGATGCCCAGGCAAAAGGGGAGTCCCATGATACAGAAACCCTCCCAGGTTACACCTCAAGCTATGTCCCTTCGGATCTTAACACCCTGATGAGTAAAAAAAAGCTTTGCAGCTCAAAAAGAATCTCTCTTGAATTTAACAAATCAAAAGAAATATTTATTCCAAATGGGAGTTTAAATGGCATTATCTATTTTTAAATTATTTCAGTTTTGTTCCTAGGTTTTCAGGTAAGGCTTGTAAACTAATGTTCTAGAAAGTTCTGTGGTTCAAACAAACTTTCAAGGGAATTCTGAATTCTAACAGTATCTTTAGCCCAAAAAAGTTGAAACTACTATCTTTCAAATTAGTCATTTAGCTTCATTACTGGTTCTCTCATTTGAAGATTCCTCTAAAAGCAAACTAAGGAATCAAGTTGTTGTTTTTTCTTGAAAAAATGACAATACCTACTGAATCTAGCAACCTGAATCTATTTCTGAGCACCAAATTCCAAACAAGGTCCAATTCCAATACCCAATTACAAAACAACTCTGTTCAAATATACTAGAGGTTCAAGGCCAACTAGAATGTCAGGGGAATCTTATTTATTTCAGACAAAATGGAACTCCCTGCATCTAAGGAAATAAGACTCCAATAGTTCTCACAAGATAACATATTTGAAAAGTTAACTATAAATTAAATGTAAACATATGTGTTCAACTTTCTTATGCACCCCCCCAGTACTGTAAGATAAACAAGGGCTTAGAAATTAAGAGGGTAGGGGAAGGATTTATTGCTGAGTAAACTTAGAGGGGACAAGACCGAAAGCCTCCACAAAACACTGATGTACAACTTTCTAAGCACCAGCAGGAGTCCTCTTACCCAGCTCTATCTCCCCTGCCAACTATATCCTAACTGAAAGGGAAAATGACATTGCAGTCTCTCCCCTTTTACATTCTCCAGACCATGTAAGTCTTCACTTTTCAAAGCAGGAGATCTGTCCTACATCAAGAGACACCCAAGATTCTGCCTTTTCCCTAATCAATGTCAATTTTGAATTAATATACAAATGAACTAGTGAGAAACCTGCCCATTTCCCAGAGCAGAGTGTCTCTCATTCATATAATGACTTCACAGGGTGGGCACCCAGTCATATCAATTCCACCTCTGGAGCCCCTCTGGGGTATTCCGAGTGAAAGGGATATGCTAGGTATGAAAATCTTCCACGCTATTTCCCACACCATGGAAACACAACTTAACATTAAAGAACAATATATAGGAACTCTACATTCTTGATGTGAACAGTAGCTATTTAGTGTATACAATTCAGTTCAGTTGAAACATATATGTAATCATTTTCCCTGTGTGGTTCCATAATCATTTGATTTACATATTTTTATAGAGTTAAAAAAACACTATGATTAAATGAACACACTTTTTTGGTTGTTCAAATATTTTATATTAGCTCCAGCTATCAATTAGAAATAATAAGTTACTAGTAAAACAGATTAGTATAAAGTGGCTTAAATAATGTAGAAATTAATTTTTCTTTCTTGTAAAATAAGTTAGAAATGGGGATTTCAAGCTGATAAGCATGGTTTATAATTCAAGAACTGAGCTCTACTATCTTAGCCCATGTCTTCTCTTCTCATGATCTAAGAGGCTTGCTTATCTATTACTACCATTAGTTTGTGATTTTTTCAAGGTCAAGGATCATTCTTTATTTCCTTTTTTAGCCATAGCATCAAGCAGATATTGGCTCTAAACAGTATGTATTGAATGAATAAATGGATAACAGAAATCATGAATAAACAAATGGAGGACAAGTCTACTAAGGGTAGAAATAAATGTACAATTGCTGCACAGGGCAGCAGTACATTTACTGCTCAGTACTTCATTAATGGAGGTTTGTATTATATACACCAGAGAAAATCTTATAGGGGAAGTGATTCTTTAAACTGGATACTGAGTGATGGGCGGGATTTGAATAGAAAATAAAGTTGCATCTTGGTGCTAGGAACATAGGTTTTGGAGTAAAAGACTAGTTTGCAATCCTAACTCAACCACTTACTAGATGTATGATTTTTTGCAAAGTAAGGAAAACTCTCTGAGCTTATATCCTCATCTGTAAAATGAAAATACTAATAACTTCTTTATAGATTCTTGTGAGGTTTTCTCTATATTTCAACTCTTCCTTTAAATATACATCATCTCATTTTCTTTCATGTTTCTTATAAATTCTTTTATACATACATATATTTATTTTTTTTTCCAGAAACTTGTAATGCCTAATTTTATGTGCCAACTTGACTCAGCCAAAGGATGTCCACATTAAACATTATTTCTGAGTGTGTCTATGAGGGTGTTTCCAAATGAGATTAGTATTTGAATCAGTGGACTTCAGTGAAGTAGATTACCCTCCCCAATACAGACAGGTGTCATGCAATCCATTGAGGGCTTGACTAGAACAAAACACAGAGAAAGGGAGGATTTGTCATCTTGCCTGCCTATTGAGCTAGGACATTGCACTTCTACTGCCCTTGGACTGGAATTACATCACTGGCTTTTCTGGATCTTCAGCTTGTATCCAGCAGATGGTGAGACTTATCAGATTCCGTAATTGCTTGAGCCAAGTCTTCATAATAAATCTTCTTTCATATATATTATATTACATTATATTGCATTATAGTAATCTCCTACTGGTTCTATATATGATATAAAAGATAGGTCCTATATATCTTTTATCTATCTATATATCTATAGCTATAAACATGGATATGTAGATATACAGATATCACCTACTGGTTGTTTCTCTGGAGAATCCTAATACACTTGTCATAAAGAAACTTCATTTTCTTATCAAAAAATAGCTCAAAAATTATTTCAGTCCCAAGATGCTGCTCAGTGTCAATTAAACATTTTCTTTTTCACTTGTTCGTTCAATTCATTTATTTCCTGGTAATATACCAGACCCTGAGGATTCTACACTGAACAAGACAGATTATTTGAACCCATTCCCTACACTCTGGTGAATAAAACAGACAATAAAAAGGGAACTCTAACTTGGGATAAATGCTCTGAAGGAAATAACGGTGACGAGAGAGGATAGTCACTTTAGGTGGGGGGATTATGGGAACCCTGTCTATGTTGTTAATATCTGAGCTGAGATGTGAAGAAGCCATGACTCAGCCATTTTAAGAGCTGGAATTACACCTAGGAAATAAATTTTCCAGGCAGAGGGAACAGCAAGTGCAATGAGTGAAAACTGAAGAGTTTGAGAAACAGATAGAGGGTGTATCAGTTAAGGTAATGCTAGCTGTTAAGATAATTAAAGTCCAAAATCTCAGTGGCTTGACAGAGTAAATATTTATTTTCCATTTACTTAAAGTCTAATTGATGGCTAAGGTTTTCATCTACATCAATGTCTAGCTAACAGATGATGGAAGAAAGAATGGACTATGTCTGGGGGTTCTTTATGGTCCAGGCTTATGGTATGTTGCCTCTATTCTCATTTCACTGGCAGGACTCAGTCAATGGCCACACCTAAAAGCACATGGTGATGAGAAGCATCATCTTGGGATTTCACTCTAATTGTGAGCTCAGAGGAGTGGTTTGCTGAGGAACTAGCCAGTCTCTGACATAGGAAGCCAGTGTGGCTAGAGGTTAATCATTTAAGTTTGAGGGGGAGAGGAGAAGAAAAAGGAGTTAGAGGAAGGTAGGGAAGAAAACAAATAACTTGGCACTGAGAAGTTGCTGGAGCAAAATCAGGCAAGCCTTTTAGGACATGGAAAGAAGTTCTAATTTTAATCAGAGAGCAATAGGAATCCACTGAAAAGTTTTAGGCATGAAAGTGACATGATTAGCTTTATCTATTTAAAAAGATCTCTTTGCTGTGGAAAGAATGAATTTGAGAGGAACAAGAAGGTTAAGTGACTACTGGAAAAGTTTAGATGGAAGATGACTATGGTTTGTTGTAAAATATTAACAGTGGAGATGGAGAGGAGTGGTTGGATTTGAGACCTACTTTGAACGTAGAACATACAAGTATACAGTACATGATTGGTAACCATTTCAGGATTATATGAATAATGGAATATACGGGGATGCCTAACATTTACTGAGCACATACTGTGTTGAACTCTGTGCTAAGAGTTTTTACATGGATCATGACATTTAACTCATACAGCAATCTTATGAAGTGGGTATTATTGTTACTCCATTTTAGATACAAGGAAACTGATCCTGAGAGAGTTCAAATCACTTGCTCATGGTTAGACAGGCCAGGATTAGAACACAGACATTCTAACTTCAGAGCCCTTACCAGACTGACCCTATACAATCCACAGTCTCTCCTAAAGCTAACACGTCTATTAATGACAATTTTCAAATGATCCCAAACTTGCAGCCCCTCCCCATTCCCCTCAGACCCTGATACACGGATTTTCAAAACGCATAGTCCAGTACTAGGTGAACTCAAAGATGGTGGAGGTATTTATGGTGCCCCATCTTTTGGGGAGTTCACATCTTGTTTTTGAAATCCCTGCCTTTGGTAACTCCTGTTAAAGCCAGTTGTAATGTACTTGTAAGATCAATTGCTCAGAGGAGAGTCTGTTCTGAATTAGAAAATTGTTGCTGCTAAGGAGCCCCTGGGGGATGGGGAGTTGGGGCTGGAGGGCTGCACATGGGTTCAGCATGGCAGGCCCCTATGCTGATAATGAATGGGGAAATGTGGCTAGTAAGGCCCACAGAAAGAAAAACACTTAAACCCCTTGATGAAAGGCCAGATGAGAAGGTAAGTGTTATAATTCAACTGAAAATAAAAGCCAGCAGCAGGTTATTCTTCCTTCCCGGCAGACAGTTTACGGGACTGCTTTCCTGCAGCTATAGTGGCAGTGATGGATTATCTGGGAAGGTGAAGCAGCTGAGCTGATCTACCCCCTCCTCTCCAGTCCCCAAATCCCCCTCAGGCTACAAGGTTTCAGGCAGCTTTAATCCCTCTTAGCCTCTACTCTCCCATGGATCCCAAAACAAATCCCAGGAGTTGTGAGGCCTGGAGAGCATCCTCCCAAGCTGTTTCCTGAAATCCGAGCCTGAAAGACAGGAGTTGGCCTTCAGGTGCTTGCCAGAGGACTCTATTCATTACCCTGCTGGTAAGGATTGTTTGAAAAATCTGGAGTTAAGAGGGCTGTTTGAGTCTGGCCTCAGAGGGAGCTCTAGTTGTTCAAGAGTGGCTCGTTCAGGTATGTCTTGGGTGAGCTGTTCAATTCAAGAGGCCCTCAACAGCCTTACTGGGGGATGCAATGTCAATGTCAAGAGTGACAGGGGTGGGGATGGAGGACTGGTTCCTCCAGTCACTTTCTGCCTCCATTCTTTAATGAAGAGGACTTTGCTCTTCTTGCTCCTATCCTGGTCCCTATCAAGATCAGCTTGAGTTGCCAGCCCTTCCAAAGCCACTTTATTTATATTAGGCACTCTTTGGATTCCTCAAAATCTTCTAAGAGCTATGCAATTCCAAGGCTCTTACAGAAATATTTGTTGATAAGAAGGTCATCCTGGAGTCTCTTAAGTCTCTGTACATGGGTATCTAGTATGCTTCCTATTGAAAGGCTGACCAGAATCTCTAGACTTACAATAGACAAAAGTTATCTTGTCTCTTTCCATGCTTTGCTTATTCCCTCCGAGGATCCTGCATTCAGGGCCTGATGCAACAAGTAGCACAGAAAGAGTAGAAGAAAGCCCTTGGGACGAATTTGTAGAGGGATGGTGAACCTGTTTCAAGAGAAGATAATTCTCCACCAAGGACCACTCCATCTTTAAATCCCAGTCACATTTACTTCACAGGAAATCCCTTTCAGACTATTGCATGAAAATTTACCATTTATACCATGTCAATTTATACAACCTAGAATAAGAAATCCTACCCAATCATAACTGTTGTGTACTCTAAGTCTTAGTACTGAAGATGTGGGTGTGATAAAATGGCACGGGGTTTAGACTGGAACAAACCTGGGTTCAAATTATACCATTTATAAATAGGGTCTTAATTTAATTTTTTCGGCTGTAAAATGAAGGTAATCCCTGAAAACTACTGTGGGGATTAAATGAGATATGTAATTCCCCTAACAATAATGAAATATTAGTGCCCTTTTTCTATGGAAACAAATTTGAATTAAACTAGAAAGGGAAGCGAAAAATAAAGATGGTTGTGTTCCTTGCTAGTTACAATAGCACTATGCTCTTTTGTATATATCTAACATGTAATGCTTTCCAAAGAATGCTCACAATCAATTTGTATCACATTCAGTCTTCAGAGTCCCATAAATACACACTGCTTCAACTGTAAGTCAATAGCAGAATAACTAGGTTTTTAATAGCAAAGAAACACAGAAGCAAGCAGAGGCTTTACTTCTGTAAGGCTTTATTTCTTTGGACAGTGAAAAACCATTACAGTTTTTACAAATTAAATGGCATGTTTGGTGTATGAAAAAACTTAATTTTAAAAAATTACTTGGGCTTAAGTAAGAGGAATGGAAAAGAACATGAGAAAAGGAGATGGTCTTAAAGCCATGGCGGTGGCTCCGATGAGAGGATGACAGTCCAGATTAGGGTAGAGCAGAGCTGGAGAAGAGCAGATGGAGTAACATCTGAGGAGGACAGGATTTGTCAAAAATGCTCCTGACAGAGGGGGATGGGGAGGAGGCTGGAATAAATTTCTCCAAACTGTTAGTAGTAGTCATCATGAGATGCAGAAGCAGCGCAAAGGAGTGGCTTCAAGGTATCCTGGTCCCTAATTCATAATGTCTTTTACCCCAAATAGCAACATAATCTAGGTAAAAATAGGGTGCTACTTAAATGTAAATATAACTTCGAGAAAAGTCCTGCAACAATTCCTTTCAACCCCTAAGGCCCTCTTATACAACCTTGGCCCCAAAAAACCATTATATATGCTACTATAACTTTTAAACCAACATTTAAAAATATCACTTAAGTATTTTCATATTTCACTTCATCTAGTAATAACAACTTTGTTTCCTGATCTTTCCAGACATAAAACTGAAATATAGTAAAGAAGGAAATCCTGCCCCAAATCAGAGAGTTCAAAATGGCTGAGCCAGGGTTCAAACCCAGATGGGTCTGATTGGGAGGCACAGGCTTCTCATCATAAACCCCCCTAGGTCCTTTCCTCCACCATGTGGCAAACTGACATGCTGGGCAGCTTCTCCTTAAAGTGGTTTGGAGCCCAGGCCTTAGCACTAATGGGACATTAGCATTTCTCTTTGCATTCATCCCCAGACATCCTTTCAGTCTGGCTTTTTCTGACACCGTATTTCCTATAGCAAAGGAAATGCTGTGGAATATGGGAGCTTTCAGATGTGGACTTGATTGAAATGGGTGAAGTTTGTTTTCTTTTATGTTCTATTTCTCTCAAGCCTTCATAAGCTAGTGGATCCAGATGGCTGGAATCACCAATTAAAAACAAAGAGAACACTAGGGAAGGAACAAGGGGGAGAGAGAGAGAGAAAGATACCAAATGGTAATTAGGGATGAGACAGCTGAAATGGCTTCATGATGGTAAAGATCCTTTCATTCCAGAAGAATGTGTGTGCAAATTAGAGTCTTTTTCTCCTTCTGCACTGTAAAGGCAATCTAACATTAATAAATTGCCAGCAGAATTCTTTATTTCTATAATATGTGCTGGTGGATGTTTCCACAGTAATCAATGTGTGTCATTTAAATTACAGACTGGCTGATGTAAAAAAAATTGAAAAATTGAAACAGAGGCCTCCCTGAGGCTCCCAAGCTCTCCAAACCAGTGGTCAGGCAGCTTGTGCAGCTAGTTTGAAGGTTGCTGCTTGGAGGACAGACATTTTCAAGGCCCACCAGCCTCATCCCAAAGAAATTCAAAGAGGAAGGCTTAGCACCTTAGAAACATCCTGACTGCCCAGTTTGTTATTTGGTGATGAGTATCTCAGTTACAAACCAGTTAGAAGCAGAAGTGAGACAGGAAGAAGAGTGAGAAGAGCGAAGTGGAACTGGAGGGAAGAGAGACATGGGGAAAGGGAGCGTGGAAAAGGAGAAAAAGAAACCGGAGAAGACTAAGGGGATAGGGGAGGAAAAGGAGGAGAGGGAGATGAAGCGGTCCAGAGGGGAGGAGGAAGGGGAAGGAGAGGCAGCCTTAATATGGGGAATCCAGGGAGAAGAACTGCAGGCCACTTCAGAGGGCAACAGTTACACCTTAAGATACTTTAAGATACCTGAGTTAATACAAAATAGGTTAAACAACTGCTTCCACATACTAAGTTCACTAGGGACAGCTCCAAAATGATTTGTAATCAGCTTTACACTTGTTTGAGTATGTTCAAAAAGAGGTTTACTCAAATTTACAGAATCAAATTGTCTGGAAATTTTGGGGAGGTTTTTCCATAGATGAACTTAGATAAACTTCAGCTAAGTCACTGTCCAAATTATCCCAAATTCTGACCAATAAAATCCAAATGATTAAGGTCTGCTATATTCTTCATTTTCAAAACAAGTTTATTTCCCCTTGTGGTTTCATGTTAAATGAAGCTGAAAAAAACAAAAAGCATTAAAGAGTGATAGAAAATGAGTGTAGCCTCTTTTCCTTCAAGCTCCTTCTCCATCTAATCTTGTGCTATTTCTCACATCTCTTCACCGGAATCTGGCTGCCAGGTGTCACTCCAGAGTACTGGGGGCTAAGTTGCCCACTGACTCTCCACCAGATGGTCAGCTCCTTGAGAGCAAGGACTCTGTCTTGGTCACCCCAAGCCCAGTACATCTCAGGGCATGATTCCTATTGGTTGACAGACATAATTGGCCAATCTACATCCTAGACTGGCTTTTATCATAGCAGCAAAAAATAGGCACTGCAGTCTTTTAATGTCTAGATTCCATCTTTGAACTGATTCTGGTATAAACCATACTTAGAAGTACAGCTACACTTAACTTCTCTACTATTCTGATCTGGCTTGTGGTCTGGCCTCTGCTACTCACTACACCTGTCCTTGTCTTAGCTCCATTTCATGATAATGCTTGCACAGCTGTACATCCATCCAAGATATTCCTGCTAAGTTCTTGATAATCAGTCAATGAGACTTCCTTCAGCTGAGCTGTTAGAAAAGGCACCAAACTTCACGCAGTATCTAGGGCGCAGGTCCTCAAATCTTAGTGCATTAAGAATCACCTGGATACTATAAGCAATTATATGCCAACAAATTAGATAACCTAGAAGAAATGAATAAATTCCTATAATCTACCAGGACTGAATCATGAAGAAATAGAAAATATGAACAGAACAATTACTAATAAGAAGATTGAGCCCGGCTGGGCATGGCTCAGCGGTTGAGCGTCGACCTGGGGTCCAGGCGATCGGGGTTCGATTCCCGGTCAGGGCACATGCCCGGGTTGCGGGCTCGATCAATGACTCTCTCATTATTGATGTTTCTGTCTCTCTCTCCCCCTCTCCTTTCCTCTCTCTGAAATCAATAAAGATATATTTTAAAAAAAGAAGAAGATTGAGTTAGTAATCAAAAACTTCCCACAAAGAAATGTCCAGAACCAGATGGCTTCCCTGTTGAATTCTACCAAACATTTAAAGAAAAATTTATAACAATCCTCCACAAACTCTTCCAAAAAATAGAAGAGGAGGGGACACATCCAAACTAATTTTATAAGGCTAGCATCATCCTGATAACAAAGACAGACAATGACACTACAAGAAAAGAATATTACTGGCCAATATCTCTGCTCAATATAGATGCAAAAATTCTCAACAATATATTAGTAAACTGAATTCAATAGCACATTAAAAGAATCATGCAGTCAACTAAATGAAAAGGCAACCTACAGAATGAGAGAAAATATTTGCAAAGCATGTGATTGATATAAATATATATAATTGTAATATAAACATATGTAATATAATAAATATATTTAAGGAACTAATGTGTCAATAGAAAAAAATCCAATTTAGAAATGGGCAGAGGAACTGAACAGACATTTTGCCAAAAAAGACAGGTACATGAAAAGATACTCAACATGTCTAATCATCAAATGCAAATCAAAACCACAATGATATCTAACCTAAGACCTGTTAAAATGGCTACTATCAAAAAGACAAGAGACAAGTGTTGGCAAGGATGTGGAGAAAAGGGAAGCCTTGTACACTGTTAGTGGGAATATAAACTGATACAGCCATTATGGAAAACAGTATGGAGGTTCCTCAAAAACTAAGAATAGAGCCACTACTTCATCCAGCATTTTCCCATATTTCTGGGTGTATGTTAAAAGGACATGAAACCACTATCTCAAAGACATACCTGCACTGCACTCCCATGTTAACTGCATTATTCACAATTTCTAAAACATGAAAACAACCCTAGTGTCCATCAACAGATAAATTTAAAAATGTGCTATATACACACAATGGAATATTCAGCCATAAAAAAGGACATTTACAACCTGGATGGCTTTTATTGCTTTTTCCTATAAAATAAAAAATAGAAGCTTTGTTCTAAAGCACAGTTAACTTACTAGGGAAAAGTCCAATACTTTCGAACTTGTACTTAAATCTTTTAGGTAGGGAAAGAATAGGATGTTGTCTGGGGCTTATTATGCCTCATTACTGAGGCAAGGTCCTCTGGGTTCTCTCCCCATTGCTCTGTGAATTAAGAGGTCATCCATTCTGGCTGGTAGAGGCACACACTATTCCAGGCCTTTATAAGTGCTGGTACCGATCTCACTAATCCTTTCAGGTGATTCTTTCTCCAGCCTCAGGTAGTTTCCTCACACACAAGCATTGCTCAGTATCCTGCTGAGTACCTAAGTGGAACCCTCTGCAGAGCTCTAGAGTTCTCTCTGTGCAGTTCTCTCCTCTCTGGTACTCTTTTTTTGAAAGCTTTAGCTGCCTCTGTCTCCCAGAACCCTTAGCTCTGCCACCTCAACTCAAGAGTTTGGCAGGCTTGCCTTTCTATGCTGTGTGGCCTGGGAACGATCTCAAGGCAATAAGATGGGAGCAATCACAGGTGACTTCACTTATTTCCTGTGTCTCTGGGACCACTATCCTGCACTGCCTGATGTCCAATGTCTTGAAAACCATTATTTCCTATCTTCTCAGTTTTTTCCATTGTTTTAACAGGTAAATAAAGATTGTCCCTGCTGTTCCAACTTTCGAAAAATAGAATTGATCCTACAATGCTTATTAAAGGAAAGATTAAACAGTATTAATATATCAAATCTCAAATTAATCTATAAGCCAATGAAATTCCAATTAAAATTACAACAGAGTTTTTGAAACTAGAAACACTGACTCTGAAATCTTTAAGGAAGATTAACTGTCTACAACTAGAACACAACTCCCATAACCCTGTCATGCTTTATCTCCTTACATCATTTACTTGCCTTCATAATATTTATCAGCCTTTAACATACTGTACTTAATCTGTTTTTGTTTTGTTTTTCCTGTATTTAATACTCCATCAGAATTTAGAATACATAAGAGCAGATATTTTGTTTTGTTCATTGCTGCATCCCTAGTGTCTAACATAGACACTAAATAATATTAACTAAACAAAAAAATACACAGCAAGACAATTCTGAAAAAGAACACAGGAAATTTGGCTTACCAGATATCAAAACATTAGAAAGCAATAGAAATTAAGATTATTTGGTTATTATTACATGAATATACAAAGACATCAATGGAACAAAACAGGGAACCCAGAGGTAGCCCTTATTCTATATAAAACTTGGTTAATATGTGGTAGAAGTAGCATTACAAATCAATTGTGAAAGGATGGAATTTGTTAACAAATACTGTTCAGAAAATTGGTTTTCTTACAGGAAAAATAAATCTCTTCCTCATGTACATATTCCTTTTGTGCTATGTACAAAAATAAATGTGTTATGCTTTAAAGACCTAAATACCATTTTAAAAACTTTTAGAAATAAAAATATAGACTATCTTTATGACTACTGTAGAAAAGGATTTTTTAGACATGACACTGAAAGTTCATCTTATAAAAAATTAATTTGGTTATATAAAAATACAAATCTTCTGTCATATAAAAGAAAATCATAAAAATAGTGAAACTGTAAGATCCAAACTGAGATGAGATGTTTGAAATTTACATAACAAAGAATCAGTATCAACAACGTATGATACCAAAAACAACAACAACAAAAACCAATGGGGAAATGGGCAAAAAATTGAACAGGAAAGTCATAGAAGAAACTCAGTCAACCAACACATACAAACATGCTTTTCTTTATGTATAATCAAAACACACACAAATGCAGTAGTTTCCCCCCTTACTTGTGGTTCACTTTCTGCAGTTTCAGTAACCCATGGTCAACTAGAGTCTAAAAATATTACATAGAGAATTCCAGAAATAAACAATTCATTAGTTTTTTAATGCACACTGCTCTGAGTGCCTTACTTCACCTCAACACATAGGCATTGTATCATCTCACATCATTACAAGAAAGGTGAGTATAATACAAGAAGATATTTTAAGAGAGACCACATTCACATAACTTTCATTATAATACATTATTATTAGTTATTAATTTATTACTGTGTCTAATTTATCAATTAAATTTTATCATAGGTATGTATGTATAGGAAAAAACAGTATATATAGTATATATACAAGGTTCCATACTATATATGGTTTCAGGCATCCACTGGAAGTCTCAGAACACATCCCTTGAGGATTAGAGGGGACTGCTCTAGAACTTCCTATTGCAAACCCATCAAATTGGAAGAAGTAAAGTCTGACAATATCAAGTGTTGGTAAGAATGTGGGGGATAAGAGCTCTCTACACTGCTAGAGGAGTATAAGTTGGCACAACTATTTAAAGAGCAATTTTGCCATCTTGGTAATGTTCCCGCTCCACAGTTCAGCAATTTTATCTCTAGATTCATGTCCTAGAGAAACTCTTGTACATGTGCACTGGGGTATACATAGAGGGAACTTTATTTGTTCAAGTAACATTTTGGAAGCGTTTAAATTCAGTTAGGGTAGTAGATAGATAAAACATAGCACAGTGATAAAACAAGGTAGGCTTTCTCAAGTGCAGGTCAAGCAGAGACTTAAGCCCAAGTGGTCTAAAGCATTCATTATATGTGTTGAATTAACTTCTTCCTATATATCTAAAATGGTACTAGTTAGATACCATCCTTGAGAGAATTGAGAAAACAGTCATTCAAATCATTGTCCTGGGTTTTGTGTGGTTAAGATGAAGAACACTGTTAGAGAAAGGCTGCTACACAGCAATTAAATTCAATGAACTTGAACTGTATGTATCAGCATGGATAGACCCTGCCCCAAAATAAGAAAGAGTAAGTTTTAAAAACCAGGATGCAGTAAAATACATATAATATGAAAACAATCATGTAAAATTTAAAAACATAATACAGTATTGCATATTGTTCCTGCACATTATTTAAATACATAGTAAAATATTAAAACACAAACTGGCATGATATACTCTAATGAAAATAGTATTTGGAGAGAAGTACAGAGAGAATGAGAATGGGAAAGGGGACTTCATTTTATAAGTAATATTTTTTTCTTTCATATATAAAGTATACCTAAGCAAAAATATCAAAATATTATATCTGAAGCAATGCCAAAATATTAACATTCATTAATTCTAGGTATTGGGTACACAGGTGTTTGATAGGACTTCCACACTTATGTTTTCAAAACAAGAAATTAAAATAAAACTTTGCCTACTCCTTTTACAAAAGAAAGAAAAAGAAGGCAGTTAGTAGCATTCATTTCCCTCTTTTCCTACACTCGCTAACTTCTGCTCTGTCACCAGTGTTTTACAGAAAAGAAAGCCATCCCATTGTTTTGCTATATCCTGACATTCATACCAAAAGCCTGACTCTGTTGTCATTCTTGAGTGCAAGAGGCCTGCAAACACTAAAACAGCTTTTCACAATAACCCGCTGGCTGGGAAACCTGAGCAAACAAAGAAAGGAGAAAATTAACTCTGGTCTCTAGCCAAAATAATTTGCTTATGATAAACAAAATAGACAATTTCCAGTTCCCACCCCATAGCAGATTAAGACCACCTGTTGTTAATTCTCTTCAAATATCTGATAGTTATTCCTTTACATTTCTCAGTTGTGTCATTACTCATTTTTATTTTAACCCATACAGCACTATTTGCTTTTCCTTGGCATTCTGCTTTTAGAGTCACCACTTCTAATTTATTTCTGCCTCTATCATCCCAAAATTTAGACAGGATTCTAAAACTCTGATCTTGTTACTCCTTAGAAAATGATTTCCAACTTTTATGTCTTTCTCTGACTTTTCCTGGAACAGCTCACTGACTCCACTACTCACGCATATCCCAGAAGTGGAAGATGCTGGTTCTTCCATACTTCTCATACTTGCAGCCACTAAATACCTTCTCACAACTCCAGACTGCCTGTTGTATCACAGAAGGACCCAGAAGGCAAGAGAATAAACTTGTATTGGCTAAATGAAATGACTACTTACAGAGAAGTAGGCAATTTATGAGGTGAAATAGGAATATTAAGACATGCAGAGATTAGCAAAAATGGGGAGCCATTACTATCCCTTGGGGCAACAAGGCAAGGGAAAGGAACATTTTAAAAAATATGCCTTTATTGATTTGAGAGAGAGGAAGGGGGGGGGGGGGAGAGGGAAAGAAACATCAGTGATGAGAGTCATTGATTGGCTGCCTCCCACACACCCCTGGGGATTGAGCCTGCAACCCAGGCATGTGCCCTGACAGGGAATCAAACTGAGATCTCCTGGATCATAGGTCGATGTTCAACCACTGAGCCACACTGGCCGGGCAGAAAGGAACATTTTTACAGAACCTACTGAGAGGGTGAGATGTGGGGTAGGGCTATACTTTCTGAAGCTGTAGTTTTGGAAGAATTCAGCTGCTACTAGAAGTGGTGCTGAAATGAAAGAGTGAGCAGGGAAGCAATAGGGCAACCTGTCTCTTGTCCTCCAATCTCCTACTCATGTCTCTCTCTGTCCAAACCCACCTATAAGGCACCCAAGTAATGCAGGCCTTAGGTATCAGCTTACAAGGGCCCCAAACTAGTTCAATGGGAGTGAAGACTGATTTTATGGGGAAAAGGGCAAACAGAGAACAAACAGCACACCCCTGAAGACCTGATGTTTCCACTTCTATACAAAAACCCTTCCTCCATTCAGGTTTATGTAATCCAACTATGCCACCCCTCTACCACTCCTCAGTGCTGTCATTACCTTTTTCACTTTCCACTACAACTCCCTCCTGCCATCATCATAGGCAACTTCACTATGTACACGGATGACCCTTCTGACAATCTAGTATCAAAGTTTACCTCCTCAACAACAGCAGGTTATCTATGACCTAGTTCAGGAACCCATGGTAAGCTACTGACCACAGCCCTGTATCTCACACTGGGTGTTATTGCCTTTGCTAGCACAGTGGAAACAGGTTATTGATGAGATCTGAACTCCCTCAATTTCCCATTCCCAAACTTATCTGCACCCATTCTCCCTTCTTCTTCAGTGTCAAAGAACAGGTTCTTTCTCCTGTTCAGAGCAATCTATCTACCTGTGCTCTTTATCTGACCCCTTCCTGTCTCTTTTAAGACTGCTCCATCAGTTGTATGCTCTTCCTTTCTACTGTCACTTCTTCACAGATCATATACAGGCTCAAGTCCTTCTCATTTAAAAAAAAAAAAAAAAATGAGTACTTCCCTTGATCCAATATTCTCCTCTAGTGGCTGCCCTGCTTCTCTTCTTAGCAAGTTCTTCCCAAAAGCTACACTTCTATCTCTACTTTCCCATACTCTCCTACTAGTTAACCCCTGGCAATCTATCTTAGCCCCAACCCTCACTCAACTGAACCCACTCCATAAAATAACTCTAATATTAACTTTCAAAATGCTAAACCCAGTAAACACTTTCAGTATATTTGTATGGCCTTTGACACTGTTGTCTATTCCTAATTCTACTCTTCACTTTCATAAGTTCTGACATAATACTCTCTTCCTATCTGTGGCTTTTCCTTCTTGGTTTCCTTTACTGAATATACTAGCTTTACTCCTTAAATGTTAGTGTTCCTGAAGATTCTGTCCCTGGCCCGCTTTTGTCACTCCAGCCCAGATGTCATTTCCAAGTTCTAGATCCCACATATTTATTTAGTAAATACTTAGAGTGCTTTCTATGTTCTAGGCACCAAACTTTACAAACTATAATCTAATCTCATAACAACCCTATAAGGTAGGTATAGGTGAGGAAATTTGAGGCACTGACAGGTTATATAACTTGCTCAAAGTCACATAACTAGTAATGGGCAAAGCAAAGACATGAACTCAAACAGTCTGGCTCCAAAGGCTATGTTGTCAACCAACAGGCTGTCCTACTGTTATATTATATAAATTCTTGATATCTTCATTTTGTTGTTCCTTGAGTATTTCTAATTCAGCATGTTCAAAACCTGATTCATCATCTCTTTCTAAAAACTGGCATTTCCCCAGTTTAACCAACATTGGTCAGGCTAATATTCAGATACTCCTTCAAATTAATATCCTTTAATTATCTGTTCAATATTTAATTAGACCTAGTGGAAGAGACTGATTTAATAAATATTGCATACTTATATCTTTATGATAAAATGCCTTACTGTATCCCTGACACAAAATAACATTTTGATATTTTTGAAATTTTTTTATTTCATAGTTCTCCATCCCTCTGAAATAAATGACCTGTTAATAAGGGAGAACTTTAACTATTGTAGATATGCTTGAAGTCTTTTTATAATGTTTTAACGTTTTTGTTTTTTCTGATTTACAGTCATCAAAATATTTTATGACTTTTTTAGTAACATTTTAAATAGATAATGTCAAATCAGATGGCATATGACATGAGTGTTCCTAGATCCGATAAGCCAGACTCTTTCTTCACATATGTGAGTTTTTTAAAGTAAAGCAAAATTACTATGAAAATAAACTTTGTTAACATGTCAATGAATGTTTTATCCATCTAGAATCTGTACAAGATTGTAGGTAAATTCATCTTAATAAGCTATGCTAAATGCTCCTAAAACCACAAGCCAGGTTTACAAACAAATTTCCTTAGCACTTTTGCTGTAATATTTGAAACATAGAATCAGTTATAATTAGAATCTTGAGAATAAATAAACTCACTGTTCATCTTTGTATATATTCCCTGCAATATAATTTAGTCCTGTATTGCTAAATTAAGTGCAATAGGCCACCTAGCTAGATTATAGTAATGTCAGCAGTTAGTCAAATATTATTTTGCTGTGCATGCTGTAGTGTCAGTTCTACAAAAAGAACACTTCCAAGCAATCAACATTCAGTAACAAAATCTTGACAGCAATTTTCTGACATAGCAGAGATTGAATGTTAACCCTATTTTTTCACTTCAAATCCAAAAAATTTCTGGCAAAAGAGAAATAGAAATATATTAACTAATTCATTTGCACTCATCAAAGCAGAGTATATGTTCTGAATTTTTTTTTAATCTTTGTAAATTTTCCCTTTTTTTTTAGTTCTGTCAGCCAGTCAATCACTTGATAGACATACCAAGGTGTTTAGATTTTTGCTAGTAAAATAAATAAGTATAATAAGACACATGTTCCAGGTCAACAGCACCTTGCCATAATTTAATTTCAGAATCGTATTGACATTCGTTGCTGGCCTTTGGTGACTCACATGGATGCTCTCAAGTTTGGGGACAAGACATGTAGCTACCCCTTGCAACCTGAATTCATGCTTCCCATCATTTCTTGGAAGGGAGAGGGTGGCATCAATGAAGAGGTGTGTTTACTTCTCCTCCACATGCTGTTTAGTTTATCAAGATTAGGAGCAATTTACTTGGAAAACCATTTACGTCATTGCATGTGGAAACCCGAGTCATTAACTGGCACCATCACTATGATCTATAACAGTATTTTAGTATATTTTATAGATTGACACCTTGGGCAACTGCTTACAGGCCTGACTCATCACCTAGCTCTGCATTCTTCTCACTTGGTAAACTGTAAAGACTATCTAACCATCAGAAAATCATCAAAATTCCTATCTGTCTCTCAGTCCTCTTCCCAAGTACAGTATATTATCAAGCTTTCAGGCTACCCTGCCTGTTGTATACCAACTTATACACCTTATTAGGAGTGGGCATGCATCACTTCCACCCCCACCACCCCCAAGCCCCGTAAAGGTGGGAACTTTGTCTTACTCTTCTTTAGCCCTAGTCCTATGGCAATGCCTAGCCTATAGCTTATGTTTTCTAAATAACCACTGAAAGCGAGCATGAATGAATGAGTACACCTATGAGCTAGCACTAGAAAAACTGTCCAGAAGACAATGATAGGCATCATATAGTTATT
Source organism: Miniopterus schreibersii (assembly GCF_964146895.1). Taxonomy (NCBI): domain Eukaryota; kingdom Metazoa; phylum Chordata; class Mammalia; order Chiroptera; family Miniopteridae; genus Miniopterus; species Miniopterus schreibersii. The sequence continues at coordinate 10,207,061 of NC_138119.1, read as the reverse complement.
TGAAAATTAATTTAGATACAGAACATTAAAAATAACCATAGTACCTCTTTCAAAGATCGTATCAACAATAAGTGACAAATACCACTTTGAGGATGATTCACCACTAAAAACATGTAGGAAACAGCTACACCTTTCTTTAACTTAGATTTGTATTGTCCATAAAATCTGGATCATCCAGCTGAGGAAGCAGCCCGCTCTCTCAATAAGTGCAAAGAGGTTAGACTCTTTTCATATAAGTGATGGAGCTTTAAAGTAATACAGACAGACAGACATTGTAACACATAAGTGCATGTTCTGTCCACTTAGATTCTACAATAAATTCATAGGAAGATGCAATTTAACGAATTTGAGAGTAAGCCTTAGCCCCCAAATTAGGGCCTCTTCTCTATTCTTTAAACTCTTCAGTGTCTTTTAACTAAATTTCTGAATATTTCCATGTTTAAAAGAATTTTATATGGAGGGACAAAGCCTCACAGTTTGTATTTCAAGATCAGAGTTTCACAGCCTCAAAAATCACATTTAGCTTCATTCATAAGCAGTCTATGGCTGCTTTGATGCTTAAAATCTCACAAGGACCTTTAACAATGGTTTTTGAAGTTCTTTGCAAAAAACAAAACAAAAACAAAAACTTGACTATGTGTACAAGAAAAACTGAAAACCTCCGTGTATCTACCCTAGACATCAGATCCTTCCTAAGCGCCTTTCACAGTGGTGCTGCATTGGAACTGACTGCTTTACATACATGCAGCTTCTCTATCCTCATGAGAACTTCATCTTCAAACTGAATCCAACTTTTGAAACATAACAGTGATTTCTGTCATGCTTCCTTTTCCTTTAATTATTCCTTTTTCCCAATTAATTTTGTATCAAACTCACATTTCGATATCTTATCCTACATGGTATTTACTTTCCTTTTTTACCAACTCTTTTTGTAGCTTCAGGTCTAATTTCTTTTTAAATAACTTAAAATGTTACCATTTCTCAATTAACTTGATACTTTTTAAAAGTTAGAAATATTATTACTATATACCTTCTTAGAACCATGTTGCTTACTACTTCAAGAATATTGAGGATAGTAACACTAAGGTATTTTATTCAGCTGTAAATAATAAAAAAGCTATTACAAATAGGAGTTTATTTACAAAGAGAGTCCAGAGATAGTAATACGAGTTCTAGATTGCTATCAAGAGACCCGGCTTCTGCAGTTTCCACTTGATCTACCTTTGTATATCAGTTACAGTATGCGAAGCTATGCTGCTGTAACAAATAAACCCTAACATCTTAGAAGTTTCACACAAAAAAATGTGGTCCATGGGGATGAGGTAGTCATTCAAGAACCAAGTTCCTTCCATTTTACCCTCAGCATGTAGTCAAGGTCATAACAACAGGGGAAAAGTATGTGTAGAGGATCATGCCTGGGGATTTTATGACCAGGCGTAGAAGCATCATGGTATGGCATTTGCATTCATATTGCTTTAGCCAGAACCCAACCACATGGTTTTCTTTTACATCATATTGGTCACATGATCACTTGTAGCTGCAAGAGAGTTCAGTAAGGAAGAGTGGAAAAAAGATATTTGGTAAGTAACCAGCAGTATCTTCCATAGGGATATAAATAGCCTCAGCCTTTCATGTGTTTATATTACAATATGGGAGATATGCTACAATCATGAGTACTACAGCAGAGATTTCAATAAAATGCCATAGGAATTCATAACACAGAGAAATTAACTCTTTTTAGAGGACTTAGGTATGGCTTCACAGAGAATATAACATTTGAATTGGATATTAATGAAAGATTAGGAGTCTATTAGGTAAGAAATACGGATAGAAGAGTAGAATAACGTCACATTACAACTGGACTTCTTTCTGAAAGAATTACCTAGGCGTAGGAATGTCACCAGAAAATTTTCAGCAAGGGGGTGATATGACTGGCTTTATCATTGAGTAATTGGTGCTATGGGTGAAGTATGTAACCTTATAGCTTCAAAAATGCGAAGACACACAAGACTCTCATATTCTTCTATTATGGAGAAGGAGTGATGCAGGAAGAGGAAGAGGGGTATAGGGGCAGGCAGGGATGCTAAAATCTATCTCAGCCCTAAGATCTCTGAAAATGAGGGTCTATTTAGTTTTACCCTCTGATCCCTAGATGTGTTCATCTAGCATCAGATGAAACAATTCTTGAGATAGAACTTTTGATGTTCCCAAGACGATCCACTGGGCTTTGACAATTAAAACCTAAGAATAATTCCTTTTCTAAGTCAAAGTGAATCTCATTGAAACTTTTATCTACTGATTGTAGTTTTTTTCTTAATGGCTTTTCTTCTTGAAGGTCATGGTATTCTTTGGAAATATAAAGAATAGTTATGAACCTTTCCCCAAAAGCAAATGCATATGCACAAAACTCACATGTAATTTTAGAGGTTTGGAGAGCTGCTTTGAGACCTTCCATGAACCCCGAAATTAAGAACCTTTAACCTGTTAACAGCTTGAATAAAAGCCTTCTTACGCTTCTATATTACAGCCCCTCAAATATTTGAAAACAGCTTTTATATTCTTTCATCTATTTGTACAACACTGATAAAGCCATTACTATGTTCAAATACTGTTCTAAGCACCTTAGTATTAACTCATTTAATCTTCATAGCTACATTATAAGATAGGCACTATTATTTTTCCCCTTTTACAAATGAGGAAAATGAAGCACATAAAAGTTAAATAATTTGCCCAAGTTCACACAGTTACTAGGTGGAAAAAGCAACATTTGAAAGTAGACAATCTGGCTCTGAGCCTATGCACTTACCACTGATACCTTATTGATGTTTACTTTGGAAAAAAGAAGTCTAACTTCTTTGACTATATTTATATTTCATAACTTCTAGGACCCTCACTCTTCTCCTGACAATTCAATTTGACAATGTCCCTTTAAAATGTGTTGCCCTGTTCCAGACACTATAAATGTACTGGTATGGCATCCCACTGGATCAGCTTTTTTGACAGCCTCAGAGGGGTCATTCATGCTGGGGAAAGACAGGATGAAGGAGGAAACCTATGGTCATCTTCAGCTTCACACTGTTCTGGGTCCTCTGGGCAGGGTTAGAAATAGCGTTAGGACGGATATATCTGCAAGACTTTGTTATGCAATATCCCAGGCAAAGTCATGCATGGAATCTTTTCCTCTCAGAATGAAACCTATCCCAGGCTCTCAGTAATCATCCCCAAGGGAATTAAGTATTCCCTAATTAAGAACAACATTGCTAAATCCTAGCATGAACCATAAAATAACCACACATGAGGAATCTAAACTTCTAAATGGAAAAGGGCTGTTAATCTATGCTGACACCTTCAGGTTGATTTTATTTTATCGTAAGTATTTTATATGGGTTATCTCCTGGTTTACATAATCCTACACTTCCCTTAAGGCAGTATGAATTGAGATTCATAGGAGTTTGAATTTACAATCCTATGCAACTGGCAGGGCTGGGACGCAAATTCAAGACCACAGAATACCACACTAGTAGATACATATTTGGCAAGTTGGGGGTTGGTGGGGAGTTGCTGGGATGTGATCCATCAAATTGTCTAAGCTGAGGTGTTTTGGAATTTGTACTACAAGCGAATCTAAACTTCAACTAATTTGACTTAAAGGTTCTGTGACCTCTCTTAAGTGGGAGACTCCCTTGTTCCGGCATACTCATGCTCCATCTTTGTCTGTTGCTAATAATTTAGCCAGGGACAAGGTATGCTTAAAGATCAACTTTTTCTGCTACAAACATGACTTCAGTCCAAGTGTTTAAGCACCTGAACTCAAGTGAGGATAATAAATGTCAAAGGAATATTTATAGCTTGGTATATGGAGACTTTCCAGGTCCCTGTTCTGCAATAATACAGATCCATCTGCTAAGGGCATTTGAGTTGTGTGTTGGTGTTTTTTTCCCCCCAAGATGATAGGTTCTGAAAATAGAAAAACTGCAGTATGCAAAGCCTGTCATTGATTTTAACCCTTTCCTATTCAAATAATTACTCAATTAGGACTTAATTACCAAGGGCAAAGTTTCTCCGTAATTCCTGGCTATAGAATGCAACCCAGAAGAAACCTACCTCAGTCTTATATAAACCCTTGTCATCATTGTGCTGCTAGATGTACCTGAGAATTTACTGTATAGCTGTCAAACTTTAGGGACCTGGGGTTAGTCCACTCCCTAACCTATCACTGGGATTATGATTTTTTTTTAACTGCTTTATCATAAACATGCTTACCACTGGTACTATCACAAGGTAAAGTATTTCTGTCCTAAGGTCTGAGAAAGAGTACCTTTAAACTCCCACAAAGAGAATTTATATGTATTTGTATCAAGAGATTTAAATCCTCTTCCATAAATGGCAAGGGCAAGAAGAACCTCTCTGGTTCCTTTCCATCTGTGTGTCCCAATCTAGAAAATTTCCACAGAGCTGACTGGGAGTCAATTAGCAGCTAAATGAGAAATTCTATGCATTTGTTGAAGTTAATATTAGAGTACAAGTCTAAATGACACCATAAAATGGAAGAACAATGATCTCTTATGTGTCTAATAAATGCATATTCTCTGCTCCACAAAAGAATAAAGAACAACACTTTAATATGTGAGGCAGTGTGCCTCATGTTATATCTGGGCTTGTTCTGAAATAGTATGCAAATTAAATTCTGCACAATACATTTTTATTTATAGCATAGTTTCAAGAATATTTTAAATTAAAATTGCCATGTATTGGAGGAATACAATGCTTTAATTAACCAATGTTTACTGAATATTTGTTATATTTGAGGCACTAAGATCAGCAATGGGATAGAAGAATATGGGAATATAATATTTATAAAACTTACAAAACTTACAACATTTATAAAACTTATAAACTTAAGATTATACGATAGTGATTATTGATATGTAAATAACAGGAGAGTAGAAGATTGCAGAAATCCAATTATTTGATTCAACAAATATTTATTGAACTCAAGTAAGTAAAGGCTCCTGTTTTAGGTCCTTATCAAATAAACACAAATGACATTAGTACCAGCCCTCACAATCTTCAAGAGCGGAAATACAAAAAAATAATTGTGATTAAGTCTATGATGGAAAAAATGCAGAAGGAGAAAAAAGTCAATGCCACTTAGAAGTGGAAGGCAAGGCTTCATATAGAAGATGGTATGTGAAGTGAGTCCTGAAACTTGAGTGGTTTCAGAGGGGAAGAATTCCTTGCAAAGCAAGATCCTGGAGTGGAAAGCAGTCTGATAATTAGGTTGCTAATTTCTCTTCACAAATATTTAGTTCAATAACTCATTGAACCTTGCTCAGAATTTCCAAAATTCCTACAGGGTTCAGACTGCATAAAATTTCCACATGAAATGGATTTTTCTAGAAATTCATCATTAGATATTTTTATAAAAAAAGACTCCTCTCACATCTAACTATAAAGTTCCTACTGGCAATACTGACATATAAATACACATGGGCCTCTGTAAACTATATAGTATTCAATCTTTTTCTTTTAATTCTACATGCTCACAAACCAAATTCATTACTGAGAAGAAAAAGAATGAGATGAGGGGTGATGTGAAAATAAATATTTATCTTTTTGAATGTGTACCTATATAAAACTTTATAAACTCAATTTCACTAGTTTTGTTTTAGTAAAGCTGAAATTGAATAAAGTTTCCTACCTAATTTAACTCAGTCCTAGCAGGAAAATTTTTTAGGCTAGAGATAAGGCAAAGAGTGAAGTTAAACCCAGATTACGAGGTCTGAGTCTTTACATGCTGATATTTCCTTTAGGGTAAGACACTAGGCATGTATATGGGCTTGGAAACATCGATGTTTTCACCTAAGAACTTTTGCATAAGTTTTCCTCCCGCTTGAAAAATGTCTTTCCCCATCCTTCATCTAAACAATTCCACTTATCTCTCTCCAGTCTTGGTTTCAAATGTCACTTCCTTAGGCCCTTTTTAACCTATGTGTTTCAATCTAAATTCACCTTCCCCATGTCACTTTATCATAAATTTAAAATCTGTATTTGTGTGTCTACTAGTGGTTCTCAAACTGCAATGTGTTTAAGAAACACTTGGGGAGATCATTAAAAATGTAGATTCTTGCACCTAACTTCAGAAATTTCCACTCAATAAATTTTAACTGGGACCCAGAAATGTGCATTTTTAACAAACTTTCCCAAGTAATCCTGATGTAGGTGGCCCTAGGAACACACTTTTAGAAGTTTTCCATGACAACAGCAACCACGTTTCTTCTGTATCTCTTGCATCTAACAGAGTGAACAGTAAATATTAGATGCATTACAAATACTAGCATTCTTTGGCAAGTGAGCCAGTGGACTAGTACTGCTTTACGGTCAGAGCTGCCTTCAGACTCAGGGAAACTTTTCTAAATGGTGGGTAGAAGTAGTTTAAAAAGGAGAGATGGGAGAGTTTAGAGGGGAAGAAAAAAGGGAGTTAGCTGGGTGTTGGAATTTTGGCCAGGAGTCAAAGTTGATGAGCTGTCAGCAGCCAGTCTTTATCATGATGAGTCAAAAACTGTATACAAACCTCCCACAGGGTATCCAGTTCAGAATTTCAGCTGGATAAGGGCACTATCTTCCTTTCATCACAGTGTTGCTTTCAAAACATCAGGAAACACCATGTCACTCCTTGGCAGAGGCTGCCAATTTGAACTAGGGAGATAATTTGATGCCTTTAAAGCTGCCTGATACTTTCATTTGTGATTCCGCATGACAGCAACCCTGGTGCCCCTTTGCCTGCTTTGTCCCCCGTTGTGAGATTTCGCAGCTAGAACTCTATTTCAAGGCAGGGTTGGTGGTGGTATGCTACAAGGAAAGTGTAATGCCAGCATTTCTGGTATCTGATAGCAGCACTCTAAAGGACAATGATGTACTGGGAAATGGCTCTTACAGGAACTAACCTAAAAAACCTAAAATGGACAAGAGGGACTTGAGAGCTAAAGCCCAAGGTTAACCTCTGGAGTCACAGATAAGCAAGAATAGACATTCTGTGTACCTTTTTCATCTCATGGCACACATAAACTAATTACTAAAATTCTGTGCACACCAAAAAATATATATTTTTTTGCTGACCTGACAAAAAAAATAGGTATAATTTTGATTCATTCACACCCGATTGCTATTGTTGTGTTGACTGTTGTCATTTTTTTATTTGACAATCTAAGGGGAAAGAGGTCAGTGCCCCTGACTAAAGAGTCAGGTATTGCATGCTTTAAAAATTCTTGAGGCCACCTGTTGAAAAATTGCTGTTTTAGAGCATAGAAAATATTACTTAGGGCCTGTCTCTTCAACTTTGTCTTCCAAACATAAGTTAAGGTTGGGTATGGTGACTTTAAGGGAAGGTGGAAGTCTCAACAAAATCAAGCATTCAGAAAAATCAGTTACTAAAAATAGTTAACTCAATACTGAATGGTAAGGATAGGACTAAAAAGAAAATCAATTATTGTATAGTAATCTACAGAGCTGTGTGAATTCTATCTGTATCTTTAGGGGAAAACAAGTTTTGCTAACACCTTTTTACCTGCCAATCTGTTTTTTTATAAATCTCTGTCTTTATATGCTCTTTTTTACAGAATTGGCATACAGACCGGCTCTGACAAGGCAAAATATCTTTAATGGGTCTCTCTAAGATCTTTGGCCTCTTCCAATCTTTCATCTCCTTTGAGCAGTAAATCCCTTCGCTCCTTCAGGCAGCTCTTGAGACCAGGTTGACATAAACAGTACTATCTGCCAGGAAGCATGGTAGCTCCGCTTAGAAAAATCTGGAGTTCTCCTAAGAGCATGGGAAATACTTGGCTGCAAAGTTTTGTGGTGAGAAATGTGGCACCAGAGATCAGAAGGAGTACTTTTAGTTTGCACTCTAGGGCCATGTCGTGAGTGACCAGAGGCCAAATCTAGAACAAAGCCTCCTTAATCTGTGAATATACCAGCATCTTCCCCATCTGGCAGGAAGATTCTCCTCTTCTGTTTTCAGTTACTCCCAGTTAATATTTCAAACTGCATTTTTATTTCTGCGGTCCCAGATTCTAATCAGACCCCACCAATTTCTAAAAGGCTTGTGTGTCTCTCATTGCTGGCCTCCTTTCTTGACTTTTATCTGAATTACTCAAGTTATGGCCATGCTGACATTTGGCCTCCAATCTGACTTTAATTACAATAACTATAAATTTCAGAAGGTATTGTTTCCCTTATCCTAACTCTATCTCGGTATGACACTCTACCTACATCAAAATTATCATGAAAAGGGGAAGGCACTGGGTCCCTTTACAAACAAATTTAATCAGGGTCTTTGTAGGTAAGACCTAACAATTTGCATTTGTTCAGCTTTTATGGAAACAGGGTCTTCCACTTCCAACTAAAGCAAAAGAATTAGTATTAGACTAGCTATCCCCTATAAATAGCTATAAAAGTGCACAAGATATATGAAACAATTTGCAGATACTGAAACACATGCAATGCAGGACTATGATCTCTGAAAGGATATAAATGAGGTGAGCTTCAAATCACACCAGCTTTCTGCCCACAGTCACTTTCCAGATGGTGTCCCAGGAAAATACATCCCAAAGAGAACACAGTAATCTTACTGAAGTTAGGAGACAGACAAAATTTGCAGGGCAGATCTTTAAAGGAGGGAGCCATCCAGAAAAGGAACTCTAGAAATCTACATAAAGATCTCCTTGAGTTTTGGCTGAATACTAATGTATACATGGAGAGATTCTGCAAGTCCTGGCAGAAATTAACTTCAGGGATCGCTGAATTAAGTGGATATTCAACAGATCACACGGGGCTGAGAGATGAAGCTATGACCATCCAGAATGGAGAGCTATTGCTAAACACTCCAGGCATTCAGTTGATTTTCCTGAGGCAGGTTAGTAAGAAACTAGGAAAATTCCTTGGCAAGTGGAATAGGGAAACAGACAGCTGAAAAAACTAGCCAAGCAATTTACAACCAGAGACAGAAGGTCACCTCCCTGGATATAACGTCTAGGCCTCAGTTGTATTTCAGCTCCAGGAGACACCCTGGCAGACATAGGGACCAGCTGCGTTGGTTAATAAATCCTGCCCAGGCACCGACCAATCAGTGAAGACCATGACCTTGAAAGGACCTCCTGAAAAGCTGATATTCTATTGAGACCCTCCCGAGACCTCCTCGAAGAAACGCCCTCGCCTTTCCCCTCCTTCTCCCTCTTTTCTTTCCCCATAGGAATGCACCTCCTAAATTCTAGAGGACCCCACAAGGCTTGCAACCAGGGCAGCAATGGGCAGTAGTAGTTCATCCTGGGCAAACCCCGAGTACATTCCCAAGTCCCTTTTCCTCTGACTGCTTGATGAGCCAAAGCAGACTAGCCTAGGCTCATTTCCCCAGCCATTTCTTGTTTCATTATCCACAGCTTTAATAAATGTCCTCTAAAATTCACCTGGGCTCGTGCTGTAAAATTTTTCCTGCACAAAGTCAAACACCCACACACTACAAGGTGGCCCTAGGCAGACCTGTTCAGGGCCAGGTCCCCTTTCTCGTCACACTACTGATCATCTTGACCTGATATTTGTAAAAGGCTACTCACAACAACTATAGAACATGTCCTTTTCAGTGGCATATAGTATGTTCACCAAACTAGATCATGTGCTAAGTCTCAATAAAAGGACTGAAATAATATAGAATATGTTCTCTGGCCACAATAAAATTTAACCGAAAGCAATTAACAGTAAGATATCTAGCAAAATATCAAATATTTGGAAATAAACAACACATTTCTAAATAGTCTGTGAGTTGAAAAAAATCACAAGGGAAAACAAAATAGTTCAAACTGAATAATGGCAAATATAACAACAAAACTCATGGAATGTAGCTAAAAGAGTATCAATGGGAAAGTTATCTTTGAATATTATATTAAAAAAGAAAAAGGCATAAGATTAATTATGTGATTAATTACCTAAGTTTCCACTCAAGAATCTAAAAACAAAAAGGGCAAAGTTAAACAAAATGAAAAGATGGAAGGGAATAATAAAGGGCAGAAATCAACAAAATAGAAAACAAACAGCCCGACCAGGCATGGCTCAGCGGTTGAGCGTCGACCTAGGATCCAGGCCACTGAGGTTCGATTCCCGGTCAGGGCACATGCCCAGGTTGCGGGCTCGATCAATGACTCTCTCATCATTGATGTTTCTACCTCTCTCTCTCCCTCGCCTTTCCTCTCTCTGAAATCAATAAAGATATATTTTTTTAAAAAAAGAAAAGAAAAACAAACAACATGAAAATTGACAAAGACAAAAGCTGGTTCCTTAAAACAATCAATAAAATTGAAAACCCCTAGCTAGACTAACCAAGAAAAACATCAAGAGAAAACACAAATTACCAATATGAGGAATAAAAAAGAGATTATCACTACAAAATCCTACACATATTGAGAATGTAAGAGAACATTATGAGCCACTTGTGCCAATATGGTAATTTAGATAAAATGGACAAATTCCTTGAAAAAAATCAATATACCAAGACTGACACAAGAAGTAGAAAGTTAGAATAGCCTCATATCATTAAAGAAAGTGAATTTATTATCAAAAAACTTCCCACAAATAAAAATCCAGGCCCAATTACTTCACTGGTAAATTCTATATTTAAGTAAGAAGTAACACCAATCTTACAAAAAATTTCAGCATATAAAAGAAACACTACAACTTATTTTATAAAGCCAGAATATAACCCTAATACCAAAAGTTAACAATGTTTTTACTAATATTAAAAATAGCTTTAATGATTATAGATGTAAAAATACTAAAGTAATAGCAAATTGAATCTAACAGTATAAAAAATATTTACCATGAATTATGAAGTGGGGTTATCCCAGTAATGCAAGTTTGCAAATCAGTTTAATTCACCATATTAACAGAGTAAAAATGAAAAATAGTATCACTTCAAAGGATGCAGAAAAAGCACTTGAAATAATTCAATACCCATTCATGATTTAAAAAGCAAAACAAACAAAAACATATGCTGAGATGTTTTTGAGATAAAGAGTACCTTCTAAAACCTACAGCTAATATCATACTTAATGATGAGCTATGAAGACATTTACCCAAGGAGTCAGAAAAAGTCCAGGATCTCACCATTCTACTCAACATGACACTGAAGATCCCAGTCATTGCAACAGGCAAGGAAAATAAATTAATAAAGTTATAAATATCAGAAATGAAAAAGTAAAACTATCTCCATTTACAAAGACTTGTTTACATTTTTAAAAAATCCTAAAGAAAATTTACCAAAAAAAAAAACAAAAAACTACCAGAATGAATAAGTAAATAAAGCAAGATGACAGGATAAAAGAATAATTTACAAAAAAAATAATATTTTTATATACCAGCAATAAGCAATTGAAAACATAATTTTAAAGAGTCCATGTATATATAGTAGCATCAAAAACATAAAAAACTAACAAATCTAATAAAAGATATGCAAGACATACAAAAATGCACGCTATAAAACAAAAATAGTCCTTATTGATTTCAGAGAGGAAGGGAGAGGGAGAGAGAGAGAAACATCAATGATGAGCGTGTCATTGGTTGGCTGTCTCCTGCCCGCCCCCTACCGGGGGTCGAGCCAACAACCTGGGCGCGTGCCCTGACCAGAATCGGACCTCCTGAATCCTAGGTGGATGCTCAACCGCTGAGCCACACGCCAGCTGGGCAACGCAAGATTTTATAAAGAAAATGAAAACATATTACTGAGAAAAATTAAAGTTCTAAATAAATGGAGAGAGAAACCGTTTGAATAAACTGTCCTTTATCCTCTAAGTGATAATATGGGTTAATTGCCATTGCAATAAAAATCCCACCATCTTTTTGCAAAATTTGATAAGCTGATTTTAAAATTCATATCAGGAAGCAAAGAAGCTCTCCAAAGCACTCTTGCAAAAAGTAAACAAGGTTAAAGAATGTACGCTGTCACCCCATGGCCGTTGGTGCCAATTCAAGCGCAAGGGAAATCCTCGACTTGCGGTGAAAAAACTTTATTCAGTACAAAGAACTCGATTATGATACAGCATGGCTGGTTTGGTTCGGTTTTGTATTTTAGCCCAGTTCAGCCACTGAGAGCCCTTCTTAGCAGGTATCTTCTTTCTCGCGGTCCACATAGCTAACTTCCAGTACAGTACAGGAGTGACGTTAACAAAATGGCGGCAGAGAATATTCTAGCTGTTGCCCTCCCCCTTGCCCCCCTCCCCCCACCCCAGGAAACAACGACTTGCGCACTAGGATACCTTCACAAAAGCCAAGGACTCCAGGCAAGAGATTGCAGCACTTGGGCAAACACAGAAATAAAAAAGATGCCTTGAGGAGAGCAAGAAAGATAAATTCAGGCTGTGCCCCCCTTGCCTCCCTCAGCACCGCGGCCCAGAGCCCCAAGAGAAGAGACCCTTCCCATGGGAGGAGCTCCCAAATTCACGGTGGCCCCAGCCAGCCTGCCCAGCACCAAGCCATCTCCCCAGCGCTGGCGTCTCCGTGCGGGACCTACCTCCAACCCGGGCCTCGCCATTCCCCGGCGCCGACCAGGCAGAGCTGGCCTGCGCTTAGGGCCCCAGGCCGTTCCTCAGGCTCAGGCTCCCACACGCCCAGGCTCCCGGCCCACCCCTGTTTCAGCCGCTCCTGTGGGAACAGTCTCCTCCCCGCGGCTCCTAGGACCCCCAGGGACTCACCTCAACCGAAGCCGGTAGCGGACGTCAACGGCTGTCGAGGCGCGAGACTGCCGGTCGTCTCCCGCCCGTCCAGGCTCCCGCCGCATCTGCGCGCATGCTCGCTGGCGGCGCCCCAGGTTCCCATCAGCCCCTTCGAACTCAGGCTCCTGCGGGAAGGGAGCCGCGGCCCCGGCTCTCCGCCAGCCCGGAGCCGGGTGGCGCACCGCGGACCCCGGCTTTCGACCCACGCCAGCCCCAGGCAAGTTCCCACGACTCCAGGCCATCTGCTGCCCCCCACCCCCACCCCGCGGCGAGCCTGCTGCCCCCGCAGACCCCGCCTGCAGACCCGGTCATCACTGCCAGGCATGTGTGCTAATCGTCTCCGCTTTCTTTCCCGTTCCCAGTGGGTTCCGTGGACCCAGTCTGCGTGGACTGAAACCAAAGCGGGGCCTTCGCGCCAGGGAGGGTGAAGAAGCTGGTGTCTCAAGCTCATCTCCTGGTGAGTGGAACTTTCTCCAGCTAGGGGGTTCTGCTCGGCCGTGAACATGGCCCCCAGATGGCTGTGGGGGGCGGGTGATGGAAGGAGGCCAAGTGAAGGTGCCTTCCTTGTCCTGTGTAATTACCCTTGAGGGGTTTTTTTGGTTGGTGTGTGTGTGTTGTTTGTTTCGCGGTGTTGCTAAAATTTCCTGGTGGACTCCAGAGGCCTCCTGGAGCTGGTTTCGTTGTGGATCTTTGTGGGGGGGACATGGAAGCTGGAAGTGAAGAGGTGATAAGAACGTGACGTGGAACAGTAGTAGTGGGGATGAAAAGGGAGGGACAGATTTGAAAAACAGTCTCAAGGGAGCATTGTAGGATTTGTGACAAACGGGCTTTGAGAGAATTTGCGCTCGAGTAACTTGTTAGGTAGAGAATTGAGCATAAAAGAGGAAGAGCAGATTGGAAGTAGAAGATAATGAAATTGCTCTGGATGAAGTAGTCTTGAGGTACCTGTCAGTGAGATAGCCAGGTGAAAAAGCCTTGTAATTTGCCTGATGTTTTACTTTGGGTTTGCTCATCTGAGACAAGAATTCAAATTGGTGTATTTTGGAGGCGGTCCTGGAAAACGTCAGTAGGTTAGTGAGAAAATGAGGTTGGGAAGGGGGGGGAACCCATAAAATGTGTCTTTGTCAAGCCAGCTACAACCACTAAAGGCGAGGAAATTAAAGTTTAGCGTCGCTGATAAAACTCTAGAAGATAGTGTAGACCATACCTCATAGAGTTACCACAACCTAGGGGTAGCTGTTGGAGTTGTTATCTGCCAAATCAACACCAGCATTGTTTGAAAGCTGTGTTTGGAGTCATTAACTCTCCCAGCTCTGCTAGTTTGCCTCATTCACAGGATAAACATTCTCTTGAAGCCAGGAGAAAAAAAAAAAAAAGCCCACAGGTGGAGACTAGCAGGTGTTTCCTGTAAGTAGCCTTCAGCATATAGAGAATGGACGCCAAGGGGCTATCAATGAGGCAGTGATGGCACCTGCTACACTAAGTGTATTGACCTGGAGTTCAGGGAAAGATTTTGCTTAGAGAAATAGATTTGGTAATCTTTGGTATATGGTTGGCCAAATTTGTACCTCAAAAACCACAAATTTACTGGGATGGTCAATAATATCTCTAACTGTAAACTGATGAGACAGAAAGAAGTTATGAGCCAGTTACCCAAGTGGCCTAGAGGCCAAGACCGTGTCTCTTAGAGGATGAAGAATTGTCTTTAGGTTGAGCCAAATATAAGACTTCAAAATATATTTGAACCATCCCAAAATATAACCCAGATCCCATAGCCATTTTTGATGAGAATGTCCTATTAGCAAGCATTTTGATCCACCTAGAACTGGCCATGGAAAACCAATGGAAAAATAGTACTTAATCTTGGTTTTCACTGTGGAGTTCTCCAAGAAACCTCAGATTTCAGTTCACATATCCAAGTATTTCACACCAGGTTCAGACCTTGTCCCAACACAAATCAAGCTCCTCGTCATTTTCAAATAGTATACAAGACCCAGAAGTGTGCAAATAAGGTGTATCTAAAGCCAGCCACTATCATGGTAGTTGAGAGGTATACAGTGGGGAAGGAAACTGATCTTTATCCCATTTAAATTCTAAGTATCTTAAGCTTCAACCTTTGCAACGTTTATTCCTTCCATCCAGTTCTTTAAAAAAAAAAAAAGTATTTCTAAGATTGGTGTCAATTGGAAAGTATTTGTATATTCTGGCTGTTAAGATGGAAAGTGTGAATTTACAGAAACTCTAATATGTAGAGAGATGGTGGTAAGTTTAGTAGAGTGATGGAGGGGCAGGGGCAGAAGATGAGAGTGGGGTGCCTTTGGGACACAGCCAAGAAAATGAGACTCACAGACTGAGAGTCAATTATGCTCAGATTTCACAGTCTCCCCAACTTTGTGCCAAAGGCAACGTGTTAGATGCTAGGTGAAGTCTTAGCCAGGAAAAGAGAGCCTAGTCATGTGTTGCTCTGTTTAGCAGTGAGGCTGGTAAGCAGTTGGCTTATATTTCGTTTTGCTGGCACATTCAGATAACACTATACTAAGCTAAAACATAGTTCTAAGTTTAAATAATGTTTTGTTGACTTTTCACAATCACTTTCTAGGGAGGAAAAGTTAGAAGAAAGCAACTAAAAATATAAGCTTCTTTCCCCAGATCCTCACTCTCCAAAAACATGATCATTAACCTGGGGGAAGTGGAGAGAGGAAATGAAGTCAGTCCCCCAGTATTGTCCTTAGATTGAAGCTTGGGGACAAAATTCATAAACAAGTATTTAGTGAACAGTATTTTAAAGTTGTCTTTTTTTTTTTCATTGCCCTGCCTTTTTTAGAAAAACTATTAGATCTCTTTTAAGAGTTGGGAAAGAGAAGCAGTTAATTAGAGCTACAGGGAACTGCTTGAGGCCTAAGCCAGCTGGCTCAAATTGACCTGTTTGTGACTGGAAAGTTAGTTTGGCTCCTCTGTGTTTTGGTACTTTTATAGACTTTATTTTGTTTTTCATTCGGCATAATTCCATAAACTCCAGAAAGCCATTGCTGCTGGAAAAGACTTGTGCTTATTTAATTCTACTTTTCTAAAAGTGAACTATTCCTCCTCGTGTTGACCACCCTACGCCAGCCACAGGTTTTAGTCTGCATCTCCATTGTTATCCCACACCAGTTCCAGAGCCACCTGCTTGCCAATTCTGTGAGCTCACCTCTTGGTTCTCACACTGAGACCTTGCCATGAGCTTTGCCAAGTCTGGAATAATCAGAGCTGCTTTGGGGAGCTACTTCATTGGGGTCACTGCTTTGCTAAAAATCATAGTCCACAATGAAATATGATGAGAGGTTAAGAAATAATATCCGAGAGTCCCAAAACACATACCAGCGCCATTACACAACACTTATTTATGAAGCCCCTTCCCAACAATTATGGGATGGTGCCAAGGCAGGAGCTGTTGGAGAGAGCAAGCTGAGAACAAATGTTGGCAGTTTTATTTAAGGCCACAAAACTATCTAAAGCAGCAACAGCTAGTTCAGTCATTGCATGTAGCCCTCAAAGCAAACTACTCTTTTCACTGTTTTTATATTAAATAATGGCATGCTCATTCTCACTGTCTGGCTATGCTACTACTCAATCACAAGAACAGTAGTGATTCTAAGAAGCATTTCAGCATATCTGAGTAGTGGGAATCAAGGGACAAGAATCCCTGGAGCTTGCCATAGGGTTATTCCTTTAGTATGAAATTACTTTGCTACCTGCAAAGTAATCCATATATGAATGATAGAGGATCTTCTAGAAGTCCATATTCTATGTTATATTTAAAGTAACCAGTGTATGACCTCAGGAGAGGATCTGTATTATGTCTAAACTGTGACCTCATCAATTGTATTCTCTCTTGTGTTATAAAAAATAAAGGTGCTAACATCTGTCCGTTGGTCAGCAGAAATGTTAGTTAGTAAAGGGGAGCTAATGAGTGAGATTTTGTTCTGTGTATCTCCAGCTCTGTCCAGAAAAGAGACAGCCTGGACAAAGGACCTAAATATCCATTCCTTTTGATAGGTTCTCCTTTATAGTACACAGGGCGATGGCACCAGCCATTAAGATCTTCCAGAGAACTCACTTTTTAAATTCCATGCTTACCAAGCATCTGATTCTGCTACTTTTGCAAGGGGAGATATGATGTAGGCACTGGGGGGTTTTACTATGGAGAGACTTGTTGGAAATGCTGGAAACAAGAGAAAGCAGCAAGTCAGATATTCCAGATCAAGCAGAAGTCCTCATTCCTATACCTTCCCCTGGAGGCATGGGGACTAGAGGACTCCGTCTCTGGAAATATGAGAAAGGAGAAAGACATAGCCCTTCTTTCCCAGCAGTGATTAACTTCAGTAAATTACAGTTTTACTTTAGAGGAGAAATAATACCTGGCAAAATTAAATATTTATCTAGGAATATTGAGTTATGTCTAAGCAGAAAGTTGTAAAATATCTGATGAATCCTGGACTCTTTACAATGAACTTAAAAAAAAAACTAATGAGAAAGAGGGCATAAACTCAACTAGATGTTTAAGTGCCACAAAAAAATTTTTTGTTCCACTCACATATTTCCACAATCATTAGAAAATATACTTTCTGATGAAATATTTATTTTGGAAAATAAAAACTTAGGAAAAATAATTTATAGCTCTTTTATCTTTTTACTATATGAACATGTTACTTTCAATTTTACTGAGTAAAAAGAAGATGATCCTTGGCTTTAAAAGGATAAAGAGTATATGCATGAACACATAATTATCTAAATAATTCAGTCTCCAAATGATGTATTACCTAAAAATACTTAGATAATTTAGCAATCGTGATTATAATTATTCCAGTTTTCCAGCTGACCTTATAAAAATGGTCCTAGTGATAAGTGACTTTTCCTCAGGCGAGATTGTTCATGAGTTGCCACTGAAGCAACTATATTCCATAAATAGCACGTATTTAAGAAGCTGACTGGAAAAGGGAACTCAGTCTCTGGTATTAGAACCTTTGCCTTTGCATGAGGAAAACTGTCTCGTTAAAGGAATCATACTGGACTAAATGAGGATCAGCCCTTAGACTCATTAACACCACATTTTAACCTAGTAAAATAAATGGTCGTTTTAATACATATCTAAGAATTATGCCTGTTTGAAGGAATGCATACGAGAACTTTGTCAGTAGTGAGACAATTTTTTTCTAAGCTCTATTTAATGCCTACATTGTCATGGTCAATGAAATAGCTCAAATATTTGGTCTCATCTTGTTCAATTTACTCAAATTCATTTGGCCATGACTTAAACATGGTTATTTCTTTATCATCCAATCCAGTCTTATTCTGTTAAATACTATCCATATGCCATCAACTCCCAAACAGACATCTCCAATCTTGACCTTTCTCTAAATACCAGCATTGCTCCCCAAACTTGTTCTGCCATTAGCCGTACCCAAATCTGTTGATAGGACATTAGCCTCCTAGTGTCTGAGGCAAAACCAAGGAGGCATCCTGGTGTGGTCTTTTTCTTTCACATCCAATCAGATCCTGTTGGTTCCACCTCTAAGATATATCCAGAATCTGACCACTTCTCATCACTACCATTGCTATCACCTGCGCCCAAGCTACCTTAATCTCTTGCCTGAATTACTGCAGTAAACTTTTACTTGGTTTTCCATCAGGTCACATTTTTCCTCAAACTCTGCATTAGCTCCCTATTTAACTCAGAATAAAAGCCAACGTCCTTAAAAATAGCCTACAAGGCTTTAGACTGTCTGGCTCCTTGTTACCATTCTGGGCTACTTTCAAACTACTCTTCCTTTCATTTGTTCCACTCTAACCACACTGGCATCTTTGTGTTCCTGTAACACATCTAGTCGTATTCCTGCCTCAGGGCTTTGCCCTGGATGGTCTTTTTGGAATAATTTTCCCTCACACACCCTGCTTAGCCAACTCTCTTACCTCCTTCAAGGCTTTTTCTCCACCCTATTATAAAATGCAAGCCACCAACCACTCCCCCTTTCTTACCTTTGCTACTTTTTCTTTTCTTTTTTGATAGCCCTTATCACCTTACACTATATTGCTTGTTTGTTTTCTATCCCTCTCCACTAGATTGTAAGTTCCAGAAGATGAGGGATCTTGGTTCACTGATGTGTCCCAAGCACCAAGAACAGTTTCTAGCACTCAATAAATATTTACCAAATCAACTATAGTCTGACATTGATTATAAATTTATCATTGTTTTTTACTTAGGAGGAAAACTTTTACTTCGTCCCACTGACTAAAATACTGTCACCTTCATGTTTGATACCCAGTAAAGGTCTAATTCCCCTCAACACAGATTGAAGACCAATCCATCACCCTAAATCCTAGACCTAGATCTAGATACTGCTATCTGTGGACTAACAAATTGGCTTTCAAAATAACCAATTTTTAAGAGATAACTCAAAACAACCATGTATGTTCTCTATGCTGTTGAGCTTGTTTCCTCAAGTTCCAGTTTGCAAAGCTCTAGAGGAAAAAAGGTTCTTCCAGAAACTTCTAAATAGAGATCTCCCAGCCTTCAAAGTCAAGACACAAGGAGAGTAGAGGTAAGAGAGGAAGTACAGGGATTATTTATTAATCACAAGAACAATGGACTTGAAATTGCAGGCATGCACTCCCCCAACAAATCAGCAGTTGAGCGATGTGTATCAAAGGCTTGTTAGAACAAAACACTGAGTCATTGCCCAGGAGGAGCATGAAGCTAAACTCAGAATCCAGAATTTTGCCAGGGAGACTACATTAAAACTGAAACTAGAAAGAGATGAGAGAAATAATAAAGAAAATGAATAAATAGACCAAGAGCATGAACATGAGATGATATAGTGTACAAATTATAAAGTAAAAAAAGGGTATTAAGAAATCAAAAATAGAGAAAGTGGGGAAGAGCATGGGGCTAAGAAGAAATTACAAAACTAAGCGAAGAAATACCAGTTTGGTGTAAATATGTCAGCAGTTTTGAACTTACAAGTTCTTTTACTACAGAATAGAGAAAACAAGATATCTAGTTCCTACACTGATCTGAATATCATTTACTGAGAATCTTCTCTCCATTAAGTAGGAAATCAGAAATAGTAAGAATAGCATTAGCAGAAATTAGAAGACAGCCTCTCCTTTGTCTGTTTGGCTGCTTGTAGGTAATTCCTATATGCAGAAAAGAAATATAGCAAATATCAGTGGTGATCATGGATATCAGATAACACATTTGATTTCATAATTCTTACATAACTAGCCATAAATGAGGACCAATTACTATGAGTAGGAAAGTACTGAGGCACAACATATATATGTGTGCAATAGATGAAATAATATATGTAATAAAATATTAGTTATGGAAAGCAGCAGGTCACTTTAAGAACAGTAATAGCCTGCATTAAGGAGCAGAGCTAGCCTAGGATGACTTTGCGTGGAAGAACTCAGGGGAATATATACTCTGGCGTGATTCTCTTTCCTTTCTCAGAACTGGGGTTACCGACTATCTGATGGCAACTAGAAACCAGTGGGCAAGGGAGCCCACAGATGTAAACTCTAGGCACTGGGGCACAGAGCCAAGTGGAGAAGGTTGGCGAGAGGATCTAGAGGTACAAAAGACTTTCTCAGACAAATAAAAATTGAGACTTTTTCACCAGAGTTGCATTGCAAGATATATTCAAAGAAGTTCTTCAGAGAGAATCAACTGTATGAAATTCTGGAAAAGGCAAAATGATGGAAGCAATAAATGATCAGTATTGTGTTTTAGGTTTTTTTGGCTAGGGGTTCAGGTGCACAGAGTTGGAGAAGCTAAGCGGAACACAGTACTTTTAGGGCAGTGAAACTATTCTGCATGATACAATAATGGTGGATATTAACATTATGCATTTCTTAAAATGCATAAAACTATGCAACATAAATAGCGTACCCTAATGTAAACTATGGACTTTAGTCAATAACCATGTATCAATATTGGCTCATGAATTGTAGAAAATGTACCACACTAATGCAAGTTGTTAATAGTGGGGGAAACTGTGTACAGGGACAAGAGAGGAGATATGGGAACTTCCTGTGCTTTCTGCTCAATTTTTCTATAAATCTAAAGCTCCTCTTAAAATGAAATCTGGGACTACTAAAGAGATTCTTAGGGCATGGTGGGGATGGGAGCAGAGCATTAATTATCTGGATAATGTTTTTAATGTTCCACTTCAGCTTCTGCCAGAAACCAAGCAATTGTCAAGAAGAATGTTTTTTTAAGACCCTAGTTATTTATTTTTCTTACTACATCTCAGCTTCATCACCTGGGTGAAGTCAGGATGTGTTGGGAACTTTCCTGTGGGTCACTGGGTTCCCACACAGATGGTGCAATAGAAAAATGGTACACAAGCAAGGGAAATGGTTTGACTTTGTTATTGCAAAGAGAATTTTTGGTTGACCATATAATATGCTGGAAATTAAACCTTGCACCCCAGGATCTCACAGCTGTCCTTCTGCCGTCTAATTTTTCTCTGTCAGATGTCAGAGCCATTGTAGAATACCTTGAAGACTTTTTTTAAAAAACAACATTCATGTATGAATTCCTGCATTGGGAGTCCCTTGCTGTGCTGATGTGATTCAAAAGAGCAAATGCAGAACAAATGATTTAACTGAAGGGCTCAGCAAAACCATTAAGTGTTTTTACTGTTCTGTTTCCTCACCTTTCTTCATCTTTCCACATCCCTCCTGGTATTTACATTGTGGTTGTCTTCAGAGCAATAGGAAGATGACAAAATGTTTGTGGGTGGTAGAGAGAGATCATATTTACATTTCAATAAATTATTCTGATGAAAAACAAATCAGAAGGAGGCAAAACTAGGCATGGATTTACCTATTAGGAGGCAGTTTATAGTCTTCCAGATGAGATATGATTCTTCCCTTCTAAGGATATCTGCATTTTAACAGTTGATAACTCCCTCACTCAAAGGAAGAGAGTAAAATTTCAGATATTCTTAAGTTATGTGGGGAGACATTTTGAGTAGTCCCAGGGCCCCTCAAATTACTCCAATTATCTTTAAATACTAAAATACTTTTTAAAATTAAAGAAAAAAGTAATACAATCAAGCTTAATATTCTTGCTCAGTTACCCACCCAAAGGCATTTGGGCTATAGGGCCACATCTCATACCCTGATTGCTGGAGCAAATTCAGACCTAATGGAGACATTTGAAGGTATGATTTCAGCCTCGGTAAAGTTACATGATTTCTCTATTCTCAAATGATCTTTAGATTTTGTTGGCAAACAGATGTCTAAAGGCTGCTAGGTATTATACAAAATGCATGGGTTAATCAATGAGTGCAATAAGATTCAGTTACTCATGCACTAAATTATATATTTAAGCAGCTGTTCAGTCCCTAGAGCCATGTTGTGGCCTTGTGGGGAACATAAAAGTCATAAGAAATGGTACCTACCCTTGGAAGAACATATAGAAGAGGTAAAAAAAGAAGACTATACATGTTCCTAAAAAGTTACCTATGAAGTAATGAATATTTAGAGGACAAAGATCCAAGAGAAACTTTTAAGAAAGAGATTGCATTTGAGTAACACTTTGCAGAGCAGGTAGATAGAAGCAGAGAACATTCTAGCTGGGGCATAGCATGAGCAAAGGCAGCCCATATTTACAGAATCATGAGCTGTTTAATTCAGGTGGTGCATAGGGTACCAAAAAGTGCAGGATAAGAGACTTGAAAAGGAATGTGGAGCCAGACTGTGAACTGTCATGAGTTCCAGGCTCAGGATCCCCAGTTCACCCTTTGTTAGTCATGGCAAAACTAATGAAGGTTTGGAAATGAGAAATGATACATAGAAAGCAATGGCATATGGAATTGTAGAAATTGTTAGGACAATGTTTCTCAAAAACACCATGGTTGTCCGGCTGGGGTGGCTCAGCGGTTGAGTGTCAACCTAGGATCCAGGAAATAGTGGTTTGATTCCTGGTCAGGGCACATGCCCGGGTTGTGGGCTCGATCCCCAGGGTGGGGCGTGCAGGAGGCAGCTGATCAGTGACTCATCATTGATGTTTCCATCTCTCCCTCTCCCTTCCTCTCTCTGAAATCAATAAAGATATATTAAAAAAAAAAAAAAAGCACACCATGGTTGTACCTCACTTCCAGAGATCCTGAATTAATTAGGAATTAAGTGGGAATCCTCCCCTCCATTAAATGCAAGTAAGATGCTATATTTGAGGGGATCCTGAAACAGAAAAGATATGGTCCCTGCCTTCAAAAGGCTTAAATTAATGGATGTTAGATTATGAACAAATAAGTATAATCTAAGGCATATTAAATGAATACTGTAATAAATGGATAAGGAAAGCTTTTGGGAATTCAAAGGGGGAAGACGAAATTCTGGCTTCGAGGACTGGAAAAACTAAACAAAGGAGCGGTATTTGAGCTGGCTCTTGGAGAATAGCAAGAGTTTGATGGACAGAGAAGGGAATTCCAGGGTAAGCAAAGAGCATAGGCAAAGGCACCGAGGTGTGATGTGCTTAGAAAGTAACAGTCTAATATAACTGAATTTCAGGGTATACTGAGGGGTTTCACAGGAAATGAGACCAGAAAAAAATGAGAAGAGGGTTAAGCGACATTACAAAGCATACTATTCTCATATTACAAAGCCAAAGAACCATGCCATAGCAAATTATATTACGGTTATAAATTAATAGTCAAAATTAATACTCTGATTTAAAAACATCTTATATTCAAAAATTTATAAATAATTTAACAGCTAGTTTAGTGACATTAAAGAACTTCAGCATCATAATCCATGCCAATTTTAGCCACGTTTGTATTTAAAATGTTATATTTAATCTGGATCACTAGAGTGAATCTAGTAGACTAAGAGGAGCCTGGAATTATACATTTCCAATGAAATGGCATCAG
Source organism: Miniopterus schreibersii (assembly GCF_964146895.1). Lineage (NCBI taxonomy): Eukaryota > Metazoa > Chordata > Mammalia > Chiroptera > Miniopteridae > Miniopterus > Miniopterus schreibersii. Next base: position 10,183,384 of record NC_138119.1, on the reverse strand, counting down.
TGTCTTAGCTCTCTCTTTGTCTGTGTCCCCCACTTTACTGGGAAAGGGTCTGAAGACAAGGGTCTGTTTAAGTCATCATGTATTTCTAGTACATGGCAAGCATGCCTTAAGTATTTATGAAGGGAATGAACAAATACATGAGTGAATTGCAACCTATGTGCCTGACCACAATCAGCAATTTCATAGATCAATCTAAATAATAAAATACCCTTCCTTCTTAATCAGAATTCAAATAACTATATTTTTCAATTAGTGGTAATTCTTCATACTTTATTTTTAGGAGAAAGAGATAAATTTTCAGGACAATCTATGACTTTTATATCAATAGTGTGTGAAATTGAAAATAATGAGCCTAAGCACCAAAAGAATAGTAACAATGCTTAATGATTATTTAGTATTTTCAGTATACAAATTGCTTCACATGCATCCACTTATTTGAGCAACAACCCTAAGAGGTAAGAGTTCCTAAAATTAATATTTGCAAATGAAAACAGGTGAAAACAAATGAGGTCATAAATTGCTCAAGATCACATGGTTATGAACTATAGAGCTAAGTTTTGAACATAAAAATATCTTACTACACTTATCAGAGTAAAATGTACACTAATATTTCAAAAACATTTACCATATCAACTTACAAATTAACCAGAAAAAACCTCACTAACCAGAAACCATGTTTCTCAAACAATAAAATAGTACACTTTTTCCCCCCTGCCCTATATGTGAACCCTTTCTTGTCTGAGGAGTTTCCTACCATTCAAGTTTTGGTGGCAGTCAGAACTGCCTCCCACAGTGGGAGGCTAAGAAAATTGAATACTTGATTTCCCAATCTCTGCATTAGCATGGGTGTAGGCACTCGAGCTATATTTGGGGACCAGATGCCTGTCTCCCAGACTGGGTCAGGGGGCTGGTGCCATGAGAAGCAGGTAGTTCTTTGGCTTCAGCTGCCGGACCTCCCTCGTCCCCGCCTACTTTCCCAGTCTGGATCTCTAGTTTTCCAGGAACTCCAACAGGTTTTCAGTAAATTATTTTTCTCCTGATTCCGATGGAGTATGTTTCTTTGCTTGCGACGATGAACCCTAAATGGCAGGCGCAGTGATGTGCGTCATTGATAGCTAGGTGGTACCAGCACAGTTTTGTCTGTTGGGAAGTGTTGGACTTACTTCACATCAAATTGAGTTACAGTCCATTTAAAAAAAGACACTTGCATTGTGGAATGAAAAGGTTTAGGAACCAGCGAAGCACATTAATTTATTCATTTATTGATTTCATGTTGATGATATTTTGTATATGCCTTTGGACATGGACAATGGTGGGGAGAGGGACTGGGGAGGGGCAAGGGACGGGGTGGAACGGGTCATTGGGGAGAAAAAGGGACCTCTGTAATATTAAAAAAAAAAATTGCCAGTGCTCTGTGCTCTGACCTGAAAATTATGCTCTCTGCTTTTCCTAACATTTTCGTCACTTGTTAATCTTTTTTATTGTTGTTGTTAATCCTTGCCCGAGGATATTTTTTTCATTGACTTTTTAGACAGTAGAAGAGAGGGAGGAAGGGAGGGACAGAGAGAGAGAGACAGGGGCATCCCTGTGTTAAATTAGCATGTCCAAAGGTGGGGCCAGCACAGGGACACACAGTCCTCTGATGACTCTACTGCACACCTGTGACTGGCTTGTTGACTAATTCTACTTGAACTTTTAATGTGCTTCATTGAGAGGAATCCCACTATGGTGGTCTCTTAATACAAATAATTTAATTTAAGGAGAGATTACTGAGTTTAATTTGAACTATCAACACCACCATTTTCTCCCTGATTTCTTTAGGAAACGTTCTCAAATATTAATGCATTGAATCATGTAGTCTTCCTAGTCCTGATGACTTTATACCAAGGTTTTTCATCTATAGAGTATTTTAAAAATAGATTTTCTGCAGAGCGTTTGAGTAATCGTGGCAATTAGAGGAATTAGAGTTGTTATTTTTTTTTAAAGTCAAAGTGATTAAAGTCCTATTATATTATCATCACTGAAGAGTGAAAATGAAAGCAGGAGGGTGATGTAATCAGCACTGTGTGAGGTCAGGAAATTAATCATGACTTTCACAGTTCAAGCATCATCAAGTAAACAGACTGTCCAAGACTTCAACACCTTCTCCTTTCTAAATTAAAAAATCTGCTCGGTTCTCAGTGTTTTCTCAGACATGCATTTGAAGAATCTTCACATTCCTTTTTATATTCCATCCTGGGATTCTGAGCAATTGGTAGTGGACTCAGTCATGCAAGACAAGGCAATGTTATTTGTCCTGTAAGTAAACTTCATCAAGTCCGGGTCTGATAGATGTAGCTGCATTTCTCATTACTATGCGTACTTTCTCTCCTTTAACATTTTTTCAGGCTTCATACTGTCTTAAGCCTGTATTAAATCTCTCGGGGGGGTGGGGGTGGGGGGAAGTTTCCCTGCAAAAGTTGGAGCTGAGGACCTGGTGGTTGTTTTTATGGCTCACTCCTGAGTGTGAAGTACTCAAATCCCATGTGCCAAGTGCAGTAAAAAGTAATGTGATAAAGATCTTCATCTTTCTGGTCTGTGCTGTACTGTGGTATATTATAAAATATAATGCGATTTCTTTTGAGTGGTGTACATGTTTTGGGGGGATTATTTTGAGAGGTTGAACATAATGCAGGCAGAGGAAGGATGGAGGGGACTTCTGAATATAATTTCTGAGGATAAGAGTATTTCAGTTACACTCAGTAGTATTCTGCGGAATGCTTAGTTAGGGTAGCAGCTAAAATGAAGAGGGCTACATTCAAAGAGGCAGCCGTGAGTGAGATGATGGAGTCTGGGAAGCAACGTTGAGAACTGTTCGTGAAAGGGAACTGGGCCCTGAGAGGAATGAAAGCCTGGCCTTGTGCAGGAGCGCAGTGGCCCTGGTGTGAGGTCATCGTGGATGAGGCTAAGGGCATGTAACCCACTGTGTGAGGGAAGACATAGGGGCATTTGCCTCTGTGAATGTAGTATTGAGTAGAGGAATGAAATGTTTCCTTCTGCAAAGGTGTCCAAGTCATACCATACCTCAGAAGCCACAGCAAACATCAACATGGACATTTGGACATTTGCTTTCAGGTTCACCACACTGTGAGTTATTTATGTCCTGTGTACCGATTACATAAAGCACGCGTAATTAAAATCCTGCACAGGGAACTATGGAGTCCTGTGTACTTGCAGTCTAAAACCAACCTGTCCTCAGTGATACTGCATGCTGACTCTGGGCACTTGAATGTACAGAACTCTCTCACCGACTTTTAAACGCTGCAGGTCGCTGTAGCTTTCATCCAACTGCTCTCTGACTTTATGCCTCAGGAGTTCAGCAGTCTACTCTTTGTTTGGTAGTACCAGCTGGAAGGTAGAGTGGGGGCCTTTGTCCTTAGCGCCTCAGCTGAACTTCAGCGAGGCCCAGGTCTTTCCAACCTGTAGACTACAAGTCTTCCTCAGGGTCTGACACAATGCCTAGTACCCAGTTTCTTTAAAAAATAAATAAAGTGCCCTGGCTAGGTGGCTCACTTGGTTGGAGCATCAAACCAAAGGGTTGCAGGTTTGATTCCCAGTTGGGGCACATGCCTGGGTTGCAGGTTTGATCCCCAGTCAGGACACATTGGGCTAGGGGTGGGCAACTGATCCATGTCTCTGTCTCAAGTCGATGTTTTTCTCCTCTTCTCTTTCCCTCTCTCTCTCAAATTCAATATAAAAAAAACACATATCCTCAGGTGAGGAGATTCCAAGATGGCTGCAGAGTAGGTGGAAGCTACACTTACCCCCTCCTGGCACCATACTGGATTTACAGCTAAATTATAGAGCAGTCAACCTGAATAACCAAGTGAAGACTAGCTGAACAGAAGTCTTATAACCAATAATTTACAGAAGAAAGAACACTATTAAGAAGAGACTGGTAAGAAGGGCAGAGAGATGGGAAGGGCTGGCCCCACACCCACATGCAGCAGCTGAGAAGCTGGAGGGATATCTTGGCTGCAAGAGCTGCCTCCACCCCAGGAGCATGGGTCTCAACCCCATGCCTGGATCCCAAACGCAGAGCACCAGAGCCAGGAAGAGGAGCCTAAATAGCATCTGGTGGCAAAAACCAGTAGGGATCCAGTCCGCCTGGGAGAGAAGAGAGCCTGCTAGAGACCCAGGAGCCATCTTTCTAGGGTCTAGCACCAGCCTGGGGAGTGCACTGCCCAGTCCTCCAACTACTGGTAACACCACCCTGCCGAGCTCGAGTCCTACTGAAAGGTCTGCTGGATGCGCCCAGCAGGGACCTTTGGGACACTCTCTTCCTGGGGAAGCTGTTGGGGGGAACTCAGACAGTCATTGACTGTGTAGCTTTGGAACAGGCCATTCTTCCCCACCTCGTGCGCCTAGCTGGCATGCCTCCCCCGGAACCTGTTGAATCACTTGGCCTGTCCTTCCACTCCCTGTGGCCCTTACAAACAACTGTAAACCTGTATGGAAAATAATACAATAATTAATAATACAAGAATAAACTCTGTTTTATGTACCCATAACTGTAAACCTACTATTGCCCCGCCCTGTATTTTTCCTGGTATACCTCCTCTGGCAAGGGAAACAAAAGAAAAACAAATGGGACTACATCAAACTAAAAAGCTTTTGCATAGCAAAGAAAACTCTCAACAAAATGAAAAGACAACCCACTGAATGGGAAAACATATTCACCAATGATAATCTGATAAGGGGTTACTTTCCAAATTTTAAAAAGAACTCAACACCAAAAAAATAAGCAATCCAGTTAAAAAATGGGCAAAGTACCTGAACAGACACTTCTCCAAAGAGGACATACAGATGGCCAAGAGACATATGAAAACATGCTCAACATCACTAATCATTAGAGAGATGCAAATCAAAACCACAATGAGATATCACCTCACACCTGTCAGAATGGCTACCATCAATAAATACACAAATTACAAATGTTGGCGAGGATGTGCAGAAAAGGGAACCCTAGTGCACTGTTGGTGGGAATGCAGACTGGTGCAGCCACTGTGGAAAACATTATGGAGTTTCCTCAAAAATTTAAAAATGGGACTGCCTTATGACCCAGCAATTCCACTTCTGATAATATATCCGAAGAAACCCAACACACTAATTCAAAAGAATACATGCACCCTGTGTTTACTGCAGTATTATTTACAATAACCAAGATTTGGAAGCAGCCTAAGTGCTGGTCAGATGAGTGGATAAAAAAGCTGTGGTACATTTACACAATGGAATACTATGCAGCCATAAAAAAGAACTCTTTTGTGACAGTGTGGATGAGCCTGGAGAATATTATGCTAAGTGAAATAAGCCAGTCAGAAAAAGACAAATACTATATGATTTCACTTATATGTGGGATCTAATAAACAAAATAAACTAACAAAATAGAAAGACTCATAGATACAGAGAACGGACTGACGGCTGTCAAAGGGGAGGGGGTTGGGGAGCTGAATGAAGAAGGTGAAGGGATTAAGCAAAAAGAAACAAAACAAACAGACACAGACAACAGTACTGTGATTGCAAGAGGGGTGGGAGATGGAAGAGAGTAAAGGGAATAAATGGTGATGGTTAGGAGACTTGACTTGGGGCAATGAAGCGCAATAGGATACACAGTGATGTATTATAGAATTGTGTGCCTGAAACCTATATAATTTTATTAATGTCAACCCAACTAACTCAAGAAAGGGGGAAAAAGTGTGGATGGACATGTATAGATGAAAAAAAAAGTTAGTATAAAAAAAATTTTTTTTTTTAATATATCTTTATTGATTTCGGAGAGAGGAAAGGGGAGGGAGAGAGAGAGATAGAAACATCAATGATGAGAGAGTCATTGATCGAGCCCGCAACCCGGGCATGTGCCCTGACCGGGAATCGAACCCCGATCGCCTGGATCCTAGGTCGAGGCTCAACTACTGAGCCATGCCCTGCCGGGCAAAAAAAAAAAATTTTTAAGTAATTATCTGTTGAATGAATTGTTCCTTATAGCTCACTTTCACATCTGTCATACAAGTTTAACTATGCATTTTAAATGTAATTTTTACCTAGAAACAGACCTACTAATTATCACTGCTGATGTTATTTTTCCCTAAGCAACTGACTAAATCTTTGCAGTCTTTTTTCAAAGACAGGATCAGCTTGTGTAACTGTGCCACAGGAGCTTGTGGTGTGCCATCTAGTGACCAACGTTGCCAGTACCTGTACCACACTTAGAACTTTTGTTAAACAAATGCTCCATTCCTATTTGAGGGGAAAGGCATTTTTTTCCAAATAACCGAGTGGATATTAACATAACTGAGGTATAACACTCAAATAATAGAGGAAGAACAAAAAGAAATGTTGGCTGATGTTGACGTACTACTATTAAGCATTCCTATAAAGTGTACAAAATGACGGACTATTCTGATCCTTGTTGTGGCCAGTGGTTACACACCTACAGTCTGCAAGGTACCATGAAGAATACAAGTGACAAATATTTGATGTAGCCTACTACAAACAAGTGATAAATAGGTTAAGTATAAAGGCTTGCAAGGGTGGAAGAGGCAAAAGTGGAAGGAGTATCCTAAAAAGAATAGAAGCAATATTCATAAAGAAATGAGATTAAGAGCATGATGCCATGCTAAAAAATTCAGACTTTATCCTGCATCCTGTATGTTATGAGAACCCCTGAAGGGTTTCAAGGAAGAGAGTAGAATGATTTAAATGGCATTTGAGCAGGCAAGTAATGCAGTTAAATGATAAGGCCAAGTCCTCTCTTATCACAGGAAATAGGATACAGATTACAATTATTTAATCTTAGGTCAACAGCACAATTTACATAGGTCAATCTATCTAGAGGATATCTGATATTTATTACTATAATGAAATAATATTGGTGAACTGTCATATTTTTTTAAAAATTTTAAATATTTTTACAGACCTATCATCCTTGCTAGATAAACAGTAGTAGATGGGCTTGGTTTTCATGTAGTGTGTTTGTGTGTTTGGGACGTGTCTTCTGTTTTCTTTTATGTGAAGTCTCATAGATCCAGGGGAGAGTTTAAGATGTTTACTGAATTTCACTTCTAATGGCGAGACTGAAAGGTCCTGCCCAATGATTGACGGCTTCATGTGGGTCGACCTTCACACTTAGCAACACAACTTTGGTTGCTAGATAAACACAGGCAGAGGGATCCCGCTTCGGTGATTTGCAGCAGTGATGGATGGCAAAGGTATTTATGATTCTCCTTTCACCAAGTAGGACACATCAAAATGACTTGGCAAGATGGAGAGAAAGTATTAGATTCGAATGACAAATAATTACCTGACACCAGCTAAGTTTCCTCTAGAAGGGTTATTACGAGGTTGCAAATAGCCAGCACATCTATGACTTTAGTTCTGAAAATTTAGTAAGAAAAATAGGGAAAGGTGTCATCTAGGTGAACATGCAGAAGAGACAGCGTCTCCTCCCCATAATTTCTGTCGCCATTCCTTTCTTTTAGCTCAACCCGTAACGATTGTACTGGGAGACACACATAAAACTTATTTCTAAAAGTTATCTTACAAAATTTTATTTAATGTTGGAATATTTGTGCGTGTGTGTTTTTAAGTTGTCTTCCTGACTAAACCCAGTCATATCCATGCAGATGATCGTCAAGAAGTTTGATAGTTCTGCCCGGCCGGGCGTGGCTCAGCGGTTGAGCATAGACCTAGAATCCAGGCCATTGGGGTTCGATTCCCAGTCAGGGCACATGCCCGAGTTGCGGGCTCGATCCCCAGTCAGGGGTGTGCAGGAGGGAGCTGATCAATGACTCTCTCATCATTGATGTTTCTCTCTCTCTCTCCCTCTCTTTTCCTCTCTCTGAAATCAATAAAGATATATTTTAAAAAAAAAAAAGTTTGATAGTTCTGAATCCTTAAGGGAAGGGTGGGGGAGTGGAAGAGAGTAAAGGGGGGTAAATGGTGATGAAGGAGACTTGACTTTGGGTGGTGAATATGCAATTCGATATACAGATGATGTATCACACAATGGTACACTTGAAACCTATAAAGCTTAATCAATATCAACCTAATAAATTCAATAAATTTTTTTAAATAAATTACTAGTCATGCTTTAAAAAGGAAATATTTCCTTTAATCTTGTCTGATTTCATAAAAACATTGTTTTTTACTCATATTTTAAGTCTTAATTTAAATGAATGTTTAGGTTCTATCCTGTGTGTTCCAAAAATCTAGGAAATATTCTTGATTATGATAGAAAAAAGGAAGCAAAAATAGTGAAGGCAGCAAAGTAGATATTTCGATCGATCTTCTGAATGTGACGGAACAATTACATATGTGTATCAAGTAGGCCAACTGCTTACCTATTGGCATCAAGGTGCTTTCTGCTCTCTAGCCCCCTTTGAGTTCTTCTAATGTGCCCTCTTCCTTTACGCCTCAGGGCCTTTGCATTTGCTGTCCCTGTTGCCTGGAGATCTTTTACTCTAGCTCCTGCAGCACTCTGACTTTTTTTTTTCTAAATCCTCACCCAAGGATGTGTTTATTGATTTTTTTAGAAAGAGAGGGAGAGAGAAACATCGATTGGTTGCCTCCCGTGGGTGCTCTGACTGCCCTCAGTGGGAATCAAACCTGCAACCTTTTGGTGTACCAGACGACACTCCAACCACTGGGCCACCCGGCCAGGGTACTCTCTGATTGTTCTTAATTCCTACATACCCTTCAGAGCTCAGTCCGAGCATTCTCTCCTCAACTGCCTCCCTACTTACCATCCAGCCCTTTCCTCACTGTGTTAAACCCCCCAGCAAAGCATGCTTCTAACACCTCATGAGTCTTCCTGACTGTAATAAATAAATAACTTTGAAACAGCCTATCTCTTGCTCCATGAGAAATTGGGGGGGAGGGGGCTCTCTCCTCTCTTCTCTGCTGTACCTTCAGAGAAAGAGTGGCAACTGAAATCTACACCCTCCTTTGGAAGCATGTCCCAAGCTCTGCCCAGAAGAGTGCTAACTTCCAAGGTGGCCCTGCGAGGGGGCAGAGCCTATGTGCCCCAGCTCCTTTAGCCCCACCCACCGCAGCAGTGCCTTCCCACGTCCAGGTGCTGGCAAGTCACAGCTTGCTCCTGGCAAGTGTTTTGAAGTCCGCAGATGCTTTCCACAGCACTTCAAGGATCCATGGGGCAGCATCCTGCATCATTCAGTCTTTGACCTAAGAAAGGGCCCAGCTTATAACAATGATAGTAGCTTAACTAATAAGGCTATAGACAGCTAGACTTGAAAGTTCTCTGAATGAAAGATCTAAGGTATACAGTATGGTGACTGTAGTTAACAGTACTGTATTTTATACTCAAAGCTTGGTACGAGGATAGAGCTTTTATTTTCTCACCATGACAGCAACAACAAAATAGTAATTATGTGAGGTAAAGGATGTGTTAAACCTTATTGTGGTAAACATGTCACAGTATATATGTTTATCAAAGCATCACTTTTTTCACCTTAAACTTATGCAATGTTGTATGTCAATTATATCTCAATAAAGCTGGGAAAGAATTGAAAAAGGAAGAAATAAACTAGAAATGTCTGATAATTACAGAAGTTGCATCAGTAATATGGTAGATTGAGTTGTTTGTTCAAAATACTTGCTACCTCTCTTTCCCAGCCCTCCTAGTAGGAGCACATTTTCCTTGCCATTATTTTGAACAAACAATTGAATGACATTGTGATTTCCTGTCCAAGTGTCTATAATGAGATCCTCTTAGAGCACTTTCAGATGTCTCAACTCTAAATCTTTGCCTTCAGCCCAGCCAGGCGTGGCTCAGCGGTTGAGCATTGGCCTAGGATCCAGGCGATCAGGGTTCAATTCCCGGTCAGGGCACATGCCCCGGTTGCGGGCTGCAGCAGATCAATGACTCTCTCATCATTGATGTTTCTATCTCTCTCCCTCTCCCTCCTTCTCTCTGAAATCAATAAAGATATATTTTTTAAAAATAAATAAATAAATAAATCTTTGCCTTCGAACATTCTAGTTTTTCCTCTCCCACCAGAGCTATTGTCATAACCACTGCAGTCATCATTGAATGAGTATTTCCGTGGTGAAAATATCTGTATCAAAGAAAACCACCAACTCTCAGGCAAATGCTTAAATATTTCTCTCCTCTGCCACCCTCCTCACTGATGGTACCAGCTCAAATCACTATTACTCTGCTTCTCCTCTTACAATAGTTAATTCCCTAGCAATTCACAATATAGCTTTTTTCTCATCAGTTGGGCAGCTGTGTGCCACACCCTGCCATTAATTTTTATGAGTCGTGGATGTTGGTTTTCCATTTGCTCTTACACATGGTTTTCTAATGCTGACACTGGTTTTCTCATGCTGGTTGGTTTATTTTCCCTATTTGTTGCAAGCAGGTCAAAAATCATTCAAGGGGAACATAATAGAAGGCTATAATTTCAGCTGGAGTCACATACAAGTAAAAAAGAAAAGTTTGAAATCAAAGGCACACACTCTTATTTTTCCTTGAAATGTACTTCCCAAATCAAAGCCAGAACTCAGATCACTAGGATTCGGCCCATCTCTAATGGAGGAGGGAAAGTTCCACAATGAAGCCGGAATGGAGCCAGAAAGCATCTTATGGTCTTGAGAAGAAAGAAACTTATGGTGGCAAACATCAGCTGGTGCCAGGCATCTGCTATTACTGTAAAAAGGCAAGTGGAGGCTGCTGCCAGGGCCTGAGCAAGCCAGGGACCCTGACTGCCTGGAGTCCAAGAAGAGCACTGTCAGAGGGTCTCTGGAAATGTCCTTACGGCAACTGCCACACCACTAACACGTGGACTGATTAAGCAACTTCGGCAGTAATTAACTTTCTGGTCAACATTTTGTCTGGTCAGAGACGGAAAAACCGTATTTTTAACAATCTTATGAGTGTTCATTCTTGGTCTTGAAATGGAAAGAAAAGTAGAAATCCCTAAAACTAAAGATTCCACCTATTTTAAACAAAGCTGGTTTCCTGGAATAGCCTTGTGCTGCAGGAAAGCTATGAAACTTTTATCTTTCTATCACCTTTATGAAGATTTCTTTCATTGCTTTATTCTTTAGACACTAGCCAGAAAGCCAGTCAGAAACATCTAGCACACAGCTGGCCAGTGTGGCTCAGTGGTTGAGTGTCAACCTATGAACCAGGAGGTCAAGGTTCAGTTCTCAATCTGGGCACATACCTGGGTTAAGGGCTTGATTCCCAGTGGAGGGGGGTGTGCAGGAGGCTGTCAATCAATGACTCTCATCATTGATGTTTCTCCCTCTCCCTCCCTCTCTCTGAAATCAATAAAAACATTTTTTTTTAAAAAGAAAAAATAAATATCCAGCATGCAAACATTGGTAGTTCTATTCAGACCCCATCCAATCAAGCATCTAAAACTGAAATTGTCTCACTGACTATAAGGATACTGAGCTATGTTTGACTCATAAACCCCAATGTTTAGAGGAAGAAGGCGGCTTAGAATCTCCTAGTTCCCTCAATTTACAAATTAACAAGATGATACTACAGAGGGTATCTGTTGTATTTGCTTGCCCAGCATCCTTTCCTGGTCTTTTGGTGTCAGACTCCACTTTCCTAGGGACTCAACCGTGGCACCCTGCACCCTCATCCTGCCCTCACCAAGGGATGGGTATCCTAAGCAAAGTAAGCCAATCAAGTGCTTTCCCTATGGGGTCTAAATTGGAGTCAAGTCCCCTCTATGGCCGTGTCCCAGAGGGACAGTTTATCAGCTCCAGACTCAAAGGTCCCTGGAGCCACTTATTTTCCCAACCTGGTTGCTCACTTTTTCCTTTGATTCTGTGAAATCTCACATTTCTTTCCAAGAAATCTACCCTGCCTCGCCCTCAATTTAATTTTACTTAAGTTAGCTGGAGTTAAGTTTGGGTTTCTATAACCAAAGAAACTGATATAGAGACCCTGTCAAAGGTGGGGAAGAAAAATCTCACTGTTCACCTCTGACCATGCCATGTACAGCACAAAGGTGGTTTTATAAGCAGGCAGAGCAGGTGGCCAGTAAGAAGGGTAAATAACACCCTCATACAGCCAAAAATTATGCTTTTAACTAAGTAACCTTACCCCAAATGCCACCAATTTAGAATTAAGGGTGGTCCTCTTAAAATGGGCCTGTGACTTTTATTCATCATCCAATCAAATTGATTGTTTACTCTTAATATTCAGCAAGGCTTCTCTGGCTAGAAACAAGTGGGGAAGGGAAGCGAAGAGCAGAATGGAGGGTGGACACTACAGTGCACGGTCTGAGACAGCCAGAGGTGTCATAAGGACACTGATACAAGGAGGAGCACCACCTTGTGTCCCTGGGGCCTGGGTCACTCCACTCTGCCTTAGGATCCTATTGGATCTTACTGACAAGCTTGCAAGACCCCACTGATGGGGTCTCCTGTCTCCAGTCCCGCTACCTTTTTTTCTCAAATCTAACTTCCCTACAGAGATCCATGATCAATTTTGAATACAAATTTGGTCATCACCCGCCTGCTTTATCAATGATTCACTGCCTCAACCACAGGGTAAAATCCAAATTCCTCAGCATGACTTGAAAGGTCTTTCGTGATCCTACTTTTCAGCCTGTTTCTTGTTGCTGCCCCGCATTCATGCATATTCCAGCGACACCTAACCACTTGTCTCTCCCTACACCTGTTCCACTCACCCTGCCTTCATGCCTTCGTACATGCTTTCCTTCCCTCCGGAATGCCATTTCCTTACATCTCACTGGCTTCACACGATTCCCAGGATAAACGCAGGTATCGCCATTACCAGCAGGACTCCCAGGACCCTGAGTTAGAGCTAGGCATCTTTTTTCTGTTCTCCTATATTATCCTGGAATTTACATTTTAACCAAACTAAACACAAAACACTTTAATTGTCCATTTATAGCTATAGAGTGTGTTCAGGGTTTAGGACTGTGGCACTTATTGTGTGTCCTCGGCACCCAGAATATTGTGGGTTCTTAATAAATGATGTTAGTAAATGAAATTTAATGTCCAAAACCAAATTTAATTTCTCTGTTTTTCTTTTTATAAAAGAAGCTCTTCACCATTATTCTTTATAAACAATAGCATTATCCATCCTATCAACTATGCAGACAACTTAATCACACTGAACCCTTCCCTGCCCCTCTCTATAAGCATACTGCACGCTCAGTGGGCCAGCACCCTAACCAGACTTACAGTCGTCTATAGCCCAGAAGGAGAAACTATTCTCTTCTTTACCGTGTCCACACAAGTGGACGAGAGGCCATGAGTCTGCATTACCCACAGCAATGCCCTTGTCATTCGAGTTTTCAGATTTGAACTTTGGCTCATTAAAAATAGTAGTAAGTTATTCTGCTGTCCATTTGCTGAGGGAACCAAATCCTCCGGGTTTAGTGATAAAAGCTTTAAATGGCACCACATATCTCCAAGATAGGAACATCCGCTACAATAAAATTATCGCCTTGGCCTAGGAAGCAGGGACCAGGCCTAAATTGGAGTTGGTGGGGATTAACATGGGGGAAGGCAGGAGCAGCTGGTAGACATTCTACCTTGAGCACGCAGCATTCGGAGTTTAAGATTAGCTTGTCAGAGACCTTCCTTAAAACCACAAGCCCCTTTCACTCTTTTCAACAGCTGAGGCTTCCAGCTGAGAGACAGAATACTTGCCTATCTTAGAATATTTCCCAGCTCGGTGATTGATGTGTTTGCCACTGCTGTTGGGATGGGAGGGGGGGGCACTCATACATCGCTAGAAGAAATGTGAATTACTGCAGTCTTTTTTGGACAGCAATCTGGCGATTTCTTTTAAAACTAGAAATACACATACCCTTTGACCCAGCAATCCAACTCCTAGGAATCTCTCTGGTAGAAATAAAGGCACGAGTATGTGGGGAAATAACAGGGCCAATATTCACTGAGCGCACACCCACACAATGTCCCAGCCAGCAGCCGTCCTGATTGGTCTGTACCTGTGCCATACCGGTTGTTAAATATTTTTAATGCCACCTCTGGATATATAAATAAAATTTTACATAAGTGAGATTTTTAAAATTATGAGCACTATTTTCCCCTACAAACTGTGTGTGCGCGCATGCGCCCTGCTTTCTCCTACCCCCTCTGCATCCCCATCTCTCCAAGTAATCAATGTTCTTTAGGGTTTTTTCCCTCATATAATTTATATATAAATATATGTACTTATGTACATAAGATTTTGGGAGACTCAGTTTATGGAAAGAAGAGACCATATTATATATAGGGCGTCCCAAAAAAGTGTATACACACACTTTGAATAATTATAAAGGCAGTGTTTATTAAAATACATTTCATTTTCAAAATTGAGCTATAACTGTTAAAGTGTGTATACATTTGGGGGGGGCACCCTGTATAGTCCTCTGGATCTTGCTTTTCCCTGTACATTTAGAAATCCCACCAGTTAAACTAGAAACTCTCATTCTTTTTAATTTCCACGTAATATTTGTGTCTGAGTGTAGCACAGTATAGTCAGCCATTCTCGGATTGATAAGCACTTGCTCTGTTAGTCTTTCCCGCTATCACAAAGAGAACTACAATGTACATCCCTGTGTTAGCAATCTGGTAGGGGAGATGTTTCTGTTACTGAGGCAGAGCATATGTTCATGTTTTTATGAGCCCTCTGAATTGCTTTTTCCCACTTTTTATTGTATTTTTGTCTTTTCAGTGTTGATATGAAAGAACTTCATATATTTAAATATTGTTTCTCACATGCATTGCAGATAAATCATTCTCACTCTTGTTTACCTTTTACCTTGCTTATGGTATCTCTCAAACATTCTTAATTATTATGTAATAAAAAAAATCAGTCTTTCCATTTATGGCTTCTAGGTTTTCGATCTTGGTTTTAAGGTTCTCACCCCAAACCTAGATATTATATATGCTCTCCACAATTTTCTTCTAGGAGTTTTGAATTCACTTTAATATTACATCAGTATTTCTCTTCTAAATGAATAAACAGAGAGAGGGAAGGAAGGGAGAAGGAAAGAAAAACATTTCTGGGCTTTCTCTTCAGTTGCACTAGTATTTTTTAAAGCTGTTTCTGTGCAGTTATCTTTCCAGGATACCTATTTATTCATTATTTTGAGAAATTGACATTTGTATGTGTTAAATTTTTTTCGCCTGGGAATATGCTGTCATTCTATTTTTAAAAATCAGGGGTCAGCAAACTACAGCCCATTGGCCAAATGTAGCCACACCCATTCATTTCTGTGTTGTCTATAGCTGCGTTCCTGCTACAACTGCAGCTGGGCGGTGACAGAGTTGAATATTTCCTATGGAGACACATGTGCCACAAAGCCCAAAATATTTACTCTTTGGACCTTTACAGAAAAAGCCTGCAGATACCTGGTTTAAATTATAATTTATGTTCTTGAGTAAAATTTTATAGTTTTACTCATAAGTACCTTTCTTGTTAAATTTATTTCTAGGTATTTTCTAATCTTGGTTATAACGGAGTTATTTCAATAGCATATTTTCCCCAATTCTATTTCTGACTGATTACTGTTATATGTAGACTAGAATTAACACACATTATTTTGTGTGTATGTAAGCACTGTTCACACGTCGCAACTCACTGAATCCTCACAACAAGGTCAACGAGCAGGTGCCAGTGACAGCCTCTCAGCGTCTCGCAGGCCCTCTCCGTGGTCCCTGCTGAGACTCTTATCCCCCACCCTTCCCCTGAGACCTCGACCCCCCAGCTCCCCCCACGGTCCCGGACCATCTCCCGTCCGTCGCTCAGCCGCGGTGTTCTGGTCAGGCCCTAAGTGCTCTGCTTTTTTCTTCCTTCTCTTCTCTCTCAGCTCGTCCTTCACCCTTTTCCAAGTTTTTAAGTTGAATACAAAGCACATTGGTTTCCAACTCTTCCTGTTTTCTAATATTTTACAGCTACACATTTCTGTATAAGCATTACTTCAGCGATTTCGCACAAGTTTTGACATACAGTCTGTTAATTTTTCTTTAGTTCTAAATATTTTTCAGTTTTCCATACGGCTTTGTTTTTAACCCAAGGGAAGAACGTAGCCTGTGTGATGCTGATTACTATTTATATCTTTTTGACATTTACTGGTTTGTGCATGTTTTCTTTTTTTTTTTGTATCTTCACCCGAGGATAAGTTTACTGATTTTTAGAGAGAGAGAAACATCGATGTATGAGAGAGAAATCAACCAGCTGCCCCCATACACACCTTGACCGGGGATAGACCAGGGATCACACCCACCACCCAGGTACATGCCCTGATCGAGAATCACACCGCAACCTTTTGGTGTACTGGACCACCCTCCATCCAACTGAGCCACCAGCACATTTTTCATCTCTCCACAGGGATTCCCTAGAATTCAGCTGCAAGAAGTAACTACTGCTCAGGTCTCCCAGTCAGAGTATTATATCTCCTCGGACCTCACTTTGATCTCTTGCAGAGTTGCTTCTACTGAAGTGAGGTGGTGGTCTGCCATTGGCCTCTCTGAGGGACACGGTAAAGAATCTTTTTAACACTATTGTGTTTCTGTAGCTAGGTAACCGAAAACAATGCCCACCACATTGCCCAGCGTCCCCTTTGTGAAAACCCCCAGGATGGGGGAGAGAACAGGTGATTACAGAAGCTTGGGGGTACTCTAACATGACACCTTGAAAGACAGCATAAAGTGTTAAAATTTGATTCATAGCATAATGGCAACTCTGATAGTGAGGGGCCCTGATCACCAGGCCTCCCTAGAACAGTGCCCTACAAATAGCAACCATGCAGGGAGGATCTGCTGTCATGAAGACACTGAGGTGAGGATGCCGATTTCAGAGGAAAGCAGGATGTTGTCCTCCGATGTCAGAGAAGTCACTTTGGCAGTGTGTTTGTTGCCTTTCAATATGTTTGGAGTCCATTAAGGAAATAAGAATTGAGCACACAGCATTTTTTTTGTAAACCACACATTGGTCTTTAAAAACACAAAGGAGAGCCAGCTCGGTAATGGTCAGAACTGAAGCTGGACAGTAGGAGAGCCGTGAGGACTACAATTGTGCACACACCACATCTCAGCTTGAACGTTGCAGTAATTTTAGCCACGCTCTGGCTCTCAGCATCTAGTAGGAAGCCTGATTCCTCCCTTCACAGTCATCATACATCAATAGAACCCAATTTCCCCACCAGTGTGAAATGACTCTTCCCTTGTGGGTAGAGCTCTGGATGTTCTCAGGGAATAAAGACAATACGAATACAGTTAAAAGGGTTTCTGCGTGCAGCACTGTTAAAAATGGAGGAAAGGATTTGTGCAGGGAAGGGAAGGTCAAGGCACTGGGTCTCCACATGGCTGCTATTGCAGACAATAAAACCTGACTTTTTAGTAATGAGTAACAAATAATAATAACCCTGCATCGCACCTGTGTAGTTCTGGAAATCTTGTAACCTCAGCATCTGTAGATGCTTGGAGAAATGACAAGAAGGTGGATGACACATTCAGCATCAAAAAGAAGATGCCCACCCTGGCCAGGTGGCTCGGTCGGAGCAGCATCCTGTACACCACGAGGTTGTGGGTCGATTCCTAGTCAGGACATATACCTAGGTCACGGGTTTGGTCCCCAGTCAGGGTGCCTGTGGGAGGCAACTGATCGATGTTTCTTTCTCTCTCTCTCTCTCTCTCTCTCTCCCCCCCTTCCTCTCTCTCTAAAATCAATAAATAGATCCTCAGGTGAGGATTAAAAAAAAAGGATGCCCTACTACCTCAGAGTTGTAGATTACACAAAATTGAGGGCTGTTAACTACACCACTGACTCAGAAGCTTAAGGTATTAAAGAGGCTTATGTGGGTGCCAGGAATGGGACTAGTTAAAGTGGGGGAGGAATATTTGAGCTAAGGAGAAGCCATTGGCTTTTAACACATACAGAGAATATAGAGAGCTGCGAACCATCAGAAGAAATCACGAGCAAATGATAGGATAATTGCGAACAGATGTATCTGAAACTACTGACGGGATTTGGAATTGTGGATTTTATCAGATGGTAATTTATCCTGGAACGAATGTCAATCAATGAACTATCCCATTCCAAAACCAGGATTTATTTCCATGGGTTGCCAAAATATCGTAGAGAACAATCATTATTGAGACAGTAACCACTCTCTCAAATAAATGGCATATTCATGGACTGAGTCATTCTGTTTAAAGGATACTAACTGGTAAACTGAAAATTATCCAGAAAACCCTTGTAATTCTCATCTATATTTTTGGAAATGATTTCCTGCGATTTTTCAGAGCATGGTAAACATAATGGGGTTTTCCTGCTGTTGGGAAATGTGGTATCCCACTCTGTCTCACTGCCCAGGACTCCGGGTGGAAGGTATAAAGAACTGGGTTGCCTGTGTCCTGGTCTCAAGTCATCCTCTGAGGGTCCCAGTGTTGCCCAAGCCCAGGGGACACCATTCACATTGAAAACTGGGATCCCCTGGAAAGACAGTACTGTCTGGCAATGTTACTATTACTGGGGTTTTTTTGTTGTTTTTTTTTATTGATTTTAGACAATGTTTTAATCAAATGCCTGATGCTTGTTTGTTTCGTTAGTTATTTGCGGTTTTTTTTCTCCAAAAGCAGAGTGGGGAGAGATAAAAAAGGATGCGTATGATGAATCCAGTTGGTATAAAACTGGTTTTTAACCAAGGGCTATTTTGCTCCCCCCAGGGGATATTTGGTAGTGTTTGGAGATATTTTTGGATGTTCATAACTATGGAGGTGCTAATGGCATCTAGTGGGTAGAGGCCAGGGATGCTGCTAAGCATACTAAAATGCCCCACAACAAAGAATTATCCAGTCCAAAATGTCAACAGTAATAAAATTAAGAAACCCTGGTCTATGGTTTTTTTGTTCACTTTTGGTTGATTGTTGACTTTAATAGGCAATCACATGGTATGTTTATTTTACATATGAAGAGCTAATAAAAATAGGATTATCTTGGGAAATGGGGGAAAGGTAAGAGTGAAGGATAGGGAAGGAACTATTTTTGCTCCAGTCTTTGAGTGCCTACTATATTCCACGATCTGTGCCTGGAACATTGTTGACCTTATATTCACTCATCCAGATAACTCTATGACACAAATGTTTTTCCTACACCTTCTTTATGAGAAGACTATTCACACAAAAAATAATTAACATACACTTGAGGAACTTGTAAGGAACTTGTACTATAAAGAAAATGAATTCAAGAGATGAGACTAGAGAACTTACTTTAGGTTGTTGACAAAACAGTAAAAGAAAAATCCACGTAATTAGAACCAAAAAGCACCTAAGACGAACTATCACCTGTAGGCTTCAGTCTGGTGGAGTTGGCTCTTTTGTCATGTGGGAGAAAGTTCCTTTAACTGCTCAATCCCAAGAACAGCCAGCTCCTCAGAGTACAAGATGCCTCTAAGACAGTTGCACACTCGTTCTGAGCCCTGCCTTGATTTCTGACCTGTGGTCTGAGCCTGTGGTCTCAAGAAGACTGTTAGAGGAAAATGAAAAACACATTTGTTAATCTGCATGACATTAGCTCTGACCGCTCCACAATGGGGCAAATAATGTCAGTGCCAGCCATCTGCAAACCCACAAACACCAGGATGCCCGGCTGTTTTTGTGGCTAAGATGCTCTAAAGTTTTCAAATTTATGTCTGAAATGTGCTCACCAGAAACACTGGCTCTAGCAGTGTTCTGGGATTTTAGGTTTCTATCCTTTACTAGTTAGATCTGCAAAGCAAACCTAAATGTGTTATGCTAGCTCTTAAATTGCTAGTCCTCTAATTCTGTAGCCACCATAAGGAGAAAAGGTTTGTCATTAGTGGGAGTCTAGGTCCAACACTGCAGCAGTGGGTGGCCCAGAGGAGGAGAAAATGCACAAAATCCAATTCGTAGTGTTTCTTCTATAAAATTACTGATTATTGTTCAAAGGATTTTAAAAGGTTATTCATAAAAGACCATGTGGAAGGAAGACTGAATAGAAATACAGTTCAGACATGTTCCTATTTTCTACTCTCCACTTCTTATCATTAACTTTTACCTCTTTCCCTTTGCTTTGTCTCAGGAAAGGCTTTTTTTATATTCCCAACATTGTCTTCAGCTTCTAGATTTCTTTGAGCTTTCTGGGCTTCAGAGCGTTCTGTGAAAGTTCAACACTTTCAGCCTCCATCAAAACTTGTAATGCCTTGCTTTCTTTACTTTTTTAGATAGGACTTTACCTGTTCCTGTATGTCCTCGCCTCCTCTGCAGCTTGGGATTTCCCTTCACAGTCAGAAGAGCACAGTTCCCCCTCCATCCTCACATTCCTCATACAGCTTCAGTTGACCACACAAGAGATGCAGGTGAAGACAGGCCTGCAGAGACCTTTCAGCAAGGATTCCCCGCTGAAGGTCTGCAGCAGTCCAGCAGTTCTCCGGCCGTCATCTCTCTGGCTCTCCACCCTCATCCATCATGTAGCTCACCTACATTTACTGTCTCTTTTTTTCTTTTTCTGAAATTCTAATCAATTTTACCAACAGAACACAACAGTTTTAAGACCTACCTTAGGGTTCGTCCCATCACTATTTGAGCATGACCTTCATGTGAAAACTCTTCTGGTTTGGGAAAAGCAGATGCACTTGTTGAAAATCTAAAACCACAATCACCTGCACATCAACGAGTAAATTGCGAGTACGTGAAAAACAATGGAAAGAATTCCAGGGTTCTTGGAGTCTTGGAGTTTAAAATGCAAAGGTGTTTCTTTTCTTTTTTTTTCTTTTCAACAACCTGCTAAAGGAAAATGTGAAAGGGAAATTAGGTAATTTAAGCAGTTGCAAGTTTCTTTTAAATTGAATCCATGGGAAAAAAGTAAATGAGTGGTGAGTACGGTTAATTATACCTCTGAACAAAATTGGCGGCTGCCGACAGAAGTGTGATTTGAAGGATTCCAGAAATACATACTCACCTGAAAAATCTCCCCACTCTAGTCTGCCAGTGTCTTAATGTCATCATTTGAGGTTTTACTTTTTAAAGTAAATGTCATGTAGAGAATGCCCATTAAAATGTAAATGCCCTTGGCAAATAAGTGAATCAAGTGGTGTTGATTATTTATATATTAACGAGGCTAGGGGAGCGGGTTGTAACCCAATGGGATGGCATTAAGGAAATGAGACATTTGGATACATGTTGTGGGGCCCTCAGCATGGCCTAAGTACAGCTGAAGGAAATAATGCTGGTACTGGGTAGTGTGGCTTCAAGAGGGGAGAGTTTGAAGAGCCAGGGCACACAGGAAAGTCATGATGGAGGAGGAAGCAAGGAAGAGAAATGAGTTAAAACAAGGGGGTGAAAACACCTAATTCACAATTTTTCACAGTCTGGAAAAGTATTATTCTATTCAGCTTTCCCCCCTTCTGACATTGAGCCTCTTGGAGTTTCTGGAAAAAAAAAAACAACCCAAAAAACACTTTTCCTCCAACTCTTAATATTCTACTTAAACCCAGCTTAGCACAGTGCCTTTCACGTAGTAAGCACTCAATAAATGTTTGATTGATTGATACTCACTCTCCTGTCAGATTACATGTCCTGCAGCTGACACCACATCTCAAGGGGCTCTGAAAACTAAGTAGGAAAATGCTCATGTTAAATGGAAAGGAGACGGATATGTTCCCCTAGTTAATGGCCTGCAATCACACAAGTAGGTACAAGCAGTGGGACAGCACACTGCAAATGGCATTTACATAGTTTATTAAGATGTATGAGAAGCAAATGCAATCTTACCTCTCCTGGGATAAACAGCGAGAGAACTTCCCAGCATAGGTTGTTGTGGTCAGAAAAATCGTTTCAATGATCCTATGTCACAGATCTAAGACACTGGCTAATACAGAATTACAGTGTGCTCAAATGCATGCTAAGTGAACACAGTTGATGAGCAACAAAGCTTAGCCTCTTGAAGTTACCCAGCCAGTCCATTGCCTGGCCTCAGTAAAATGGACCAAGAGCCATTAAATCCTAGCTGGTCACATATGGAAGACTCTGAAGGGACTGCTGCAATCCTTTGAAAATACGCTATAGTATTATACTGTTTGGGAAGTTCCATACATTTTTCTCTAATGGTACAAATGAAACTGGAAGCTGCTGTTAGTGAATAAAACCAGATTGCTCTGGGCACAGAGCCACCACCAATCCAGGCCTAATGTGTCAACCAGAACTGAGCTTGGTAGGTAGCCTCTGCAGAGCCAGAAAGTCATGCTAAAGAGATGAGAAGCCTGCAGTTATTCCATGTGGGCAAATCAATCTAGCTACTGAATTGAAAAAGACTGTAGGGGGTCCAGGGCAGAAGCATAGAGACCAGTTAGGGAGAGCAATGCAATAAGCTGGGCATGATAACAGCTTAGACTAGGATGGTGACAGTGGTCGTGGTAGCAAGTGGTAAAAATTCTGAACAGAATCTAAAGGTAGAGCTGAGAGAATTTGCTAATGTATTGAAAGTGGGGAAGAAAGAGAGGAAACAAAGATGGCAACATTTTGGGCCCGACCAGTTGGTTATGGTTGAAATGCCTTTTAGACACCCAGGGGTAGATATACATTTTGGAGTCATCAGCATATAGATAGTGTTTAAAGCTGTGAATGCAGATAAGACCATTTAGGAGGTTGGTAGAAAAGAGAAAAGATCCAAAGCCTGACCCTGGGACATTTCAGAAGCAAATCTTGACTGTAATTATGGAGTTTGCTAGAGCATGGGTGTGAGGAGGCATTCTGGGATCACTGATCCATTTAGGACCAAGTGACCATTATGGGACATCATTGTTTCCACAGACAGAAAATAAGATATGTTAAAAACTCATCCTCTAAATGAGCATTTTATTATTTATAATGTCTACATGGGAAAAAATAATCAAATATCCTGTGAATAATTACTAAATAGTACTAATTTGTCTAAGTTTAGTCAATTTACAATACACACCACTCTGAACATTTTTTTAAATCCTGCCTCTTCTTTTAAAAAGAGAATTTGAGAGTGAATTTCTTTCATTCTTTCTACTTCATTTTGCTTGATATAGCTAGAGTATCCCTAGCAAAATGCAAAGGTCTGATCTGTTCATTATTTGGTTAATTTTTGTTCAAGTCAAGAAAACTTTTAACTGATTTTGCCTTCAAGCTTGATCATATTAATTTGATGCTATTTGTCTATGTTTATAAATTCCTGGAAATCATGCATTTTACATGACTTAGGAATTGAAATAATCAGGACTTATAGATTTGAACACATAGAAAAGTATTCATTTCTTTGAGATAATTGTTGATTGGATAAGTGAATGGGTGGATAGAGGGAGGGAGGGAAATACATTGCACAGACCGTCTCTAATGATTAGTATACAGAGAGACCAATGAAACTGAGGTACTTTCTATGACCTTATCTTAATGAAAAGAACTGAACTTTGTTAACAAGCCCATAAAACTCATGCCATATAAATATTCAGAAGCCATCTCTTTGGCTATAGCAATACCTTCATTAAAAACATTCATACTTTTCTGGGGTTTCCCAATGGGTAACTTCTGCCTTGGAGCACTGATGGGATCCAGCATATTCTAGAGCCAGTGAGAACAAAGAAGGTGGTTTGAACTTGAACACAGGCACCCTCAAAACCCCCTTCCACCCGGTCCATTGTACAGCACCGATGGAACCCATCATAGGCAAAATTTAGATTTCTGGGAGCCACTAAGAACAATGATTAGGATAAAGACTTGAGAGGCCCACAGAAGCTCTGGCCAGGTTCCTTGATGAAGGTCTTCTGTACATGGCCAATGTGTGAAGACTGGATGAAGTGGCAGTTTTTCCTAATGCATAGATATCAACACAGAGTAAAGGAAAATGAAGTAACTGGAAAACAAAAGCCAACCAAAGGAATAAGATAAAACTACAGAAAGTAACCCTAATGAAACAGACATATGACTTACTTGACAGATCATTCAAAATAACCATCATAAAAGTGTTCAACAAGCTCAGAACAATGCATAAACAAAATGAAAATTTCAACAAAGTGCTAGAACACACTAAAAAGTACCAAACAAATACCGTGGAGCTGAAGAATACTGTAATAACAACTAAAAAATTCAATATAGGGTTTCAGCAGCAGACTAGAGCACAGAAAAAAAGAGTTGGTGAACTCAAAGACAGTTCTTATGAAATAATACATTTAGATAAGCAAAAAGAATGAAGAAAGCTTACGGGGCTTAGGTTCACCTTCAAGCAGACCAATGTATATATCCACCTCTGTTTAGCAAAAACAGTAGATAAACCATTGTACATTCCACATTTGCTTTTCTATAGACACAGCCTGTGTGTCACAAAGAAGGTCAAATTCATAGTGCCGCACCCTCTTCACTCACCACCACCCCTTCATCACTGCCGAGGCTGCCTCAGACACAGGAGGGGGCTTCAGATTACGAAGTAATTAGCCACAAAAACAATTTTGATGTAAGGAACGATGGACCATTGTGCATTTCAATAACGTACTCAACCGCCACACAAAGCCTCGGTGTAAAATGTAAAAAGCCATTGGTTTCACTCCCTTTCCTTCTCTACTCCTCCACCTTTTCCCTGCCCTGCCGTGCCCTGCCCTAGCACCTTTTCCTGCCAAGTCCACTTGCAGAAGGATTTTCTTACTTCTTTTGTATTTGTTATTTTCCATCCTCTCATTTGGAACAAAGGCTTGCTATGGTCTTGTTTTAAATTTTGTGTTGGACCAAGGTGGCCATTGGTTGCAGTGGAACAAAGTGAAATCCAGGCTGGAAAATGATAATGCTGCTTTCCAACTTCTCATCACTGCATATTCTGCCTGCCTTGGCTCCAGAAAATTCTCCAGTTATTTCCTTTTGGCAGCACCATTTTAGTGCACTTAATAAATCTGGACTTATGAGGGCGTGGAGTAGCCTTCCCAGCATTTTTTTAATGTTACGGACATTACTATTTCCCTTAGCAAGAGCTAAGTAAAACACCTCCTGCTCTTTGTCATTTCTGGCTCTGCCATCATTTCTGGCTCTGCCATCAGTTTTGGGCTTTGCTGTTCTTGGTCCTGCTTCAGGGCAGGCAGATTAAAGGGTCCATCTACCTACTGTGATTCAACAAGGTCCAAAGGAGTCCTGAAGCCCCACACTCCTTCCTCTCCCAGAAGGTAGTCAGCTTCACCCTTACATGTATTAGGTGCCTACAATTCCCCCATTATTATAGATCACCACAGATTATTTAACTCAAATGTCACTGTCTCCATGAAGCCTCTCATGATTTCCTCTACTCAGCTCTGCTCCACATGTAATAAATCAACCCCCATCTTGTTTCTGTGATTAAAACTGATCATGTTCTATTATACAATTAATTGTTTTATGTTTCTGTCTCCCCTGCTGGACAGTGAAAGTCTCAGAAGTTAGAGCCATATCTTATTAATCTTTGTTTCTCCAGCATCCAACCCATAATAGTCTCAATGCTCCATAAATGGAAATAGTGCCTGAGAGTCCACCGTGCATCATTCCTTTGCATTCCTTTTCTACAAAGCATCTTCTTAAATGCAGATACTATTGGGTAGACTGTGATGGAGTAATACTAATTCAGTAATTATTATTGGTAAACTATTAAAGCATTCCTCTTGACAGGGACCACAATCAGGGTGAAACTCTTGGGGGCTGGGGAGTGTGCCAAAGGATATTTAAAGGGGAGAGAAAAGGCCCACAGAGGGAGGCATCAAAGATTATCTACTTGGTGAGTTTGGTTTTTAAGCCAAATATATCTCTCAGCTCACAGCTAATATACTAAAGAGAATTATGCTTTTAAAATGTTTGCCCGCAGAGGATGTAGAAGTTGACTGTCATGATTAATCTCTAGATGCATTTGTATCTGCAGTACCATAGTGTACACAAAATCTTGCTTAGAGCCAGTACACCCTGAAGCTGATGCGCCTATAAAAATGTTCCAGCTATTACCCAAAACCCTGGCAAGCCGAGTGGCTCTGTTCACAGCCAGCCCTCTAGGGTTCTCCAGTGACTCAGGGAGCCCTTGCTGCACCCCAGCTCATTAAGCTGCTGGGTTACAGACAGACGTTAATTACTCAGAATTAAGTGCCTGCGTGTAAATGCTTACTTTGGATAATTCAGAAGGTTATTCTAAAGAAGTACCATTAACTCCCTAGTAATTCTTGACTTGTGTTCAAAAAGCTTTACTCAGGAAGGCCAGTCACTCCAGTTGGATGACAAGTTATTAAAAAGACATCACATTTGACTGAACTGGTTTTCTTTTCAGTCTTCTTCCTGACTTCCCCATCCCTCTGCAGTATCTTTAATATCTATCAAGACTGTGTCCCCAAAGTTTGATTTGCTCACATATAACAGCATCCCTGACAAAAGTCTCAGTAAATATCCAGTTGGCTCTTGTGTTGCTGGCACGACTTTTCTGAGTAGCCATGTGTGGTACTTAGAGTAGAGGGCTCGCTTAAGGAGCAAGACAGTGGTGAAACTCCGCCTATACTCTCCTTACCACTGCAGCTACTGCTCTTGGTACCAGCAGGCTTCCTGGGGCCAATGAGATTAAGCATAACATTTTTTTAAAAACACCAAATTCATCATTTTATTTTTTCCCAAAAGTTATACTGATTTTCCATTGATTTCTGCATCAAATTCAAATTTTCCTCTTTCCCCCTCACACCCACCACTTGCCAGGATATTGGCATTAAGATTAGTATCTATGGATTAAGCTGTAAAATCCACATATTACAATAAAGACCCTGAAAAGTCACCTTGAGGAGATGATAGCTGCCAAGACCAGGAGACTGTACTGTAGACCTGATTGTGACTATAAGCATTATATCGTTACAATCAGAAAGCTCTTACCTACCTCTCTTACTTTACCTTTGGCATGTTACTTAACTTTTTGTACCTCAGTTGCCTCCTCTATAAAATAATAACAATATTATCTATCTCAAAGGATTGTTTGGGGTGAGTATCAGTAAAAGGTTATACTTCACACAGTGTCTGGCTCATAATCAGCGCTCGCTAAGTGTTAGGAATTATATCTAGCTGTCCCTAGCAAACCCTGATGGTCCCAGCCAGCCAGTCTCTCTGTTTAGGGACGTGAGCAAGAACAATTGGCCGTTAATGTACTGCCTCACATCTAAATACCAACTCAGGTGACAGATCAGAAAAAGGCAGTGTTGCGGTCCCAGCACATTTAGCCAGGGCAGGATACTTATTGTTTTAGGTGTCAGTGGATAAATACAACTGAAAACTATCATCTTTTGCTGGAAAACAATATTTGCAACACAGAAAGTGGATTATATATTAGTATCCAGAGTATTTGAAGAACAGAAAAAGATAATCACTTAATTGAAAAATAGACAGAAGAACATGAATCAGAATTTCCTAGAATGGAAAATACAAATGTCCCTTAAACGCATGAAAAGTTAACCTCATTAATCATCAGAAAAAGATGCAAATTCAAACACCACAGTTAGATCTAATTTCACACTCACTAAATTAACCAAAAAAAACAGTAATTAAAAGCACCAAGAAGTGTCTAGGCTATAAAACAATTCTCACTCATTAGTGGAGTATAAGTTGGTGCAACCACTTTGAAAAAGTCTGGCATTAACTAATGAATCTATGCATGATTCTACTTTGTGACTAGAAACTCTACTCCTACACACGTACACACCCTGTAGAGAAATTCTTGTACCTTTCCATGCCGGGACATACACAAATGTCCAAAGCAACACTGTTCATAATAACAAAAAAGAAAAAGACAATCTATAAATAATAAAATGGGCCAATAAATTGTGGTACATTCATAAAATGGAACACTGTATAATAGCGGCAATAAATGACCCGCAGTGTTAACAGGGATGAGTCTCAAAAGCAGAAATTTTAGAGGGAGAGAAGCAAGTCACAAAGAATGCACACACTATGATACAGTTCCTATAAAATTTGAAAGCAGGCAAAACTAAAGAATCTGTCTCTTAGGGATCCATATATAGGCAATCAAATTGTGTAAAAAGCAAGAAAATATTAACAGAGAATTGAGGATAGTGACTCTGTGGCGTGTGATCTGGGAGGGGATAGATGGAGCTTTTCAGCCACTGATAATGTTCTAGTTTTTAAATTGAGAGGTGAATGCAAATTTTGCTCTATCATTATTCTCTAAATGGTACATATATAAAAATTTTAAGAAACAGTGAGCTTAAACTAAAGGAGTAACAACTGCACATTTCACAGAGAATTCCTGTAGGTTCTTTGCCAGCATGCGGTCCCGCATAAGCAGGCTTCAGGAAGCAGGCTCACTGCAGGGGCCAGTGGGAGAGGGAGAAAGCATTCATGGCAATTGTCCATGGTGATTAGGATCCAGTGCAGAGGGCTGCTTCCCAGAGCTGGGAAGTCTCTCCACACCTGTCTACTCCAATCCCAAACCTGAGACAGCAAGCAAGGGACCAAAGGTTAGTGACCAGCAATCAGAAGCCATGATATAATCATGGGAGCAAATGAGCAAAAAGGACCATCCTAGAGAATCCAAGTGGAATGGTCAGAATTGGTATGTTCCTGCCTCTTCCAGTCTTCTCTTCCCACCTTGCTTGTAAACCACTCAAGGGCAAGTCTGTCTTCTACTTTCTTCTACTCTTTGTAACTTTTCTTTCACTCTAGATAGCTTTCAAGTAAAAATATGTTGGGTCTGTCCAGCAATGAGATAGACTCCTTGATAACTACATAGGGCCACTCCTGATGTGCATGGTCCACTCAGAATAACTACTTTGGGATGTATTTACTTCCCAGCCAACAGCTGTGATCAACCTCCCCATGCTGCTGTTTTTCAAAGCATTTTGTAAACATCTTTTTATGGGTCACACACACACATGCAAATGTGCAAAACCAACCTCTTGTCATTAGAATCATACCTCCAATTTTACTAAAGCAGGATTGTTTGTTTTGATCAGCACTGGGTTCACTGGCTTACACAGAATGGCAGTACTTCCCAGAGAAGCATGTTTTGTTCCATTAATGTAACTGAAGACGTGTTTCAGGCTTCAAAATCAATCCCAAGTGAGGTGCATTTTCTAAAGCCCATGGATAGCTGTGAGTAATAAAAAGAGCCCCAGTGTTGGAGTTAGTACTGGGTTTGAACTCAGGTCTGCCACTTCCCAGGTTTGCTGCCACCTTGAACAGGTCTCGGTTTCTCTAGATCTTATTTTCCCAAGTGACTGACCTTTAAGAGTTGGCTCATCTCTAAAATGGTCACTGGAAGGACCAAATAAGAATGATGTGAAATTACTTTGCAAACTGTTATACCCTGTGTAAATGTAAGAGTCTTAATTCTAAGCCTAGGAAGCTTAAGTTGCATTTCTTTGATAAGAGATCAGGCTTTGGGGTTAGAAATCTTTGTATCTCCTTTCTAGGACTGCTTGCTGACCCAGACAAGTAATGTCTCTCTAAACTTTGCTTTCCTTAGCTGGAATATTGAATTAGTCATAGTATCCACCTCTTGATGTCACAGTAAAGGGTTAAATAAGATTAAGCACGTAATACTTAGACCTATCCTTGGACATAGTAAGTACAAATAAATGTTTATTGTTGTTATGTGCAATGAAAATCCTTTCTTGGTCTCATCCACACAAATTAGGCATTCCCTTTTCCTAAGATCATGAAAGTTTACTCATGAAATTACTAAAAATAGTACTCTTCTCAAAATTGAAAAATGAAAGGCCATGGCCGCACATATATAACCATATCCCAAAATCACTTATTTAACACATTGCTACCACTGTTGAGCCTATATATTAGGGGCCAGGCCCTGGCTAGACATTTTACAAACATTAGTTAAGTTAGTCTTCACAAAAAGCATACCAATTATTATTGCCAACTTTTAGAAAAGAAGGCTCCTCAGGGAGGTTATGGAATTTGCCTGAGGTCACACAGCAAGCCAGAATTTCAACTTAGTCCCAGAATAGTCTTTTCTTTCATCTTCTTGTCTTTCATTTTATTTTCTATCTTTTTTTCCCTTTCTTTCATTGTTCAAAGTTTTAATATAACAATAATATAACTCGAATGCAAATAGTTTATACTGAGTAATGCAAGCAAAATCAGCTTGTCCTAAATCTTTTGTGTTGTTGAATATAAGTGAACTGCTGAATGAAGTAAAGACTAAACAGGTACAAATATAGGCTGTGCTACTCCAACAGCGCATCCTTCCAATGGGAACATTTTTCCTGCTGTGGATGCTACTTATGAATGAGGTGTTGGCGTGGGATGGGGCAGGGAGTTGCCTTTATTCCCTGCAACAACATCTTCACATTCAGACCCATCAAGTCCCAGCTAAGCCACTATTGATTCCATATACTGGGGAACAGGACTTTGGAAATTTCTGTTCTACTCAGAAGCAGCAGGATATCTGCACGTTTTTGGAGAGATTGTTTCACTAGCAGATAGAAATGTCTTGAGCTCACTCTGAGGATCCTCATGCTGCCGTGGAAGGCCTCGTGTGATGAAAGGGACCAAGGTAAAAATTCTGTCATTCTCCATGCTTGTGTCATCAGCAGTGAACGTACCTCCTCCACTAGTCTCTGTTCCTTTCAATCAGCCCAGAGGCAGGTAAGAACATTATGAATCTTTTCTTTTACCAGCCACGGTATCTTAAAACAACTCAGGCCATGTGCTTACACATTTACCATTCTGTGACTACAGCAGTCATAACAAAGATGTTGGAAAATGCAAACAGGTGCTAAAAGACCTCATCAAGATTACTCAGTGAGAGTCTTTCACATATAAACACCCAATTTCAGTTTGTCGAATAGCTTGATGGAGCCAGGGAGACGTGAGTAGGTACTTGTGGACAACTTCTCCTTGGTGACTGATCTCAAGTAGTCCCTTGACAATGCTACTTTCCTCATCTTTGAGACCTTTGGTTACATTCAGCAGTGTATCAGCATTAAACAGGTTGGCAGAGAAACTGAACATGACCCAGAAGAAGCTGAAAGGTCCATTGTGAACTTATTAGAAATGCAAGATTGATTCTTAAATAGGCCCTGTGGTAATGGGCAGTCTCACCTCATCCACAAGTAATCAAAAAGAGCCAGGTCTCTCATTGAGAAACCAGATGTCGGCCATAGACGTGGAGGAAAATGCTTCATCAGAATGGTAGGTCAGATGCTTTCAGTTGGGCAACTCGGGACTCTGCCTCCACAATGGACTGAATGTATCCCCCAGAAATTCAAACCCTAGTCCCAATTAGAGGGTATTTGGAGGCAGGGCCTTTGGGACAAAATTAGAATGAGGTTCCCGCCCACATAAGAAGAGGCCAGAGAGCTAGCTCACTCTTTCTACCACGTGAGGACAGAGCAAGGAGTCAGCTGTCTGCAGCCCAGAAGGAGCCCTGTGATCTGGGACTTCCAGCCTCTGAACAGCGAGAACTAGATTTCTGTTGCCTATAAGCCACCCAGTCCATGGTTCTTTGTTATAACAGTCCGAACTAAGTCAGGACCCTACTGAAGAATTACAAAAGAAATATTTAGAAACTCAGCATCATAAACCCATTATTTAAAAGTATGATCTATATTTTAGAAATAATTAAAATATTGTGTAGAAATTTGGGGGCAGGGGAATAAATCAGACCTGGATCCCATCTTCCTGATCTAATAGGGAAGATAAAAGACATAAATAAATAGCTATAACGCATAATGGAAATAAAAATGACAAAGGATAATAGAGTTAGGTTCTGTAGAACTACAGGAGAGGAGAAATTCCTTCAAGCTGGAGGAGTGAATGGGAGGCGTGAGGGAAGGGGCATTTGATCTGGGCGTTGAAGGCTATTAGGATTTGCTATGTGGAGAAAGGGGGAAAGAGAACAAGGAAAGCAAAGGTGCGGGGGGCACCATGGCTTTTACAGAGCAGACCAGCGCTCTGACTAGGCTGGAAGGCATGTGAAGAACCTTAGTGGGACACTAATGCAAGGGGTTAAGCAAAACTAAATCACAAGGGACCTGGAGCCTGGTCACAACATGGCACAAAGCTGCCCTCCTCCAGCTCCCCTTTAGCCCTCCTCTGCTTCTGACAGGATTCTTTCCAGAAAGTTGCCGTTTCTGACTCCCTACTCAGTGCCATGGCCTTATACAAATCAGGCCTGACACCCAACACCTCTCTCCTTTCTTTCCCAAGACTTTCCCCAGAGCCCTGACAGGATGCGTGGCCACAGCGCAGCCTGAGCACCAGGCTCCCACTTCTGTGGATCTTGCCGAGAGACTTGTGGTGTGGCAGCCTGCCAGGCCCTGATCACTTAGCCAGGGGAGCCCGCATGGGGGAGTTAATCTGACATACGGAACGAGCCCTCTCCAAAGGCTCTGCTGGGGCATCAACACTAAATCGTACCTGACATTTAATTCCAGCTTTGGGCAGTTCCGTGTGAAACTTGACTTCAGTGAGACATTGATCAGCCTGCAGCTCTTCATGAGATTTGACACAATCAATTTTCTCCAGTGGATTGGACGATCATTAGCCGACTTACAGAGAAGCCTGGGTCACACACAGCTTTCGGCAGGCCGCAGAGCTGCACGCCGGGAAGAAATGATGAAAAATTGCTGCTGGCAAGCGACTGCCCCTTCCCTGCAGAACATAACCCACAGTCTATGAAGAGCCCTGGCTGGTGTGGCTCAGTTGGTTGAGCATGGTTCTGTACACCAGAGGGTTGCCGATTGGATTCCAGGTCAGGGCACATGCCTCCATCCCCAGTAGGGGGCATGCAGGAGGCAGTCGATCAATGTTTTTCTCTCTCTGTTTGTCTCCCTTCCTCTCTCTCTAAAAATCAATTTTAAAAAACATCTTTGAAGAGCAGATCCACCTTCAGTCTCATCACCTTGGAAGTCTGGGTCTTTGAGAGGGTTAAGGAAACCATTCAATTGACTTAGGAAGAGGGGACAAAGTTGGATGAAATACTGCTCACTTGAGGTGTCCTTTACAACCATGTCTTATGGTCCCAAACTTACTTTCCCCATCTTTCTTATCTTGAACTGTATAGAGATGGAACAAAAATGAGGCACTTGATTAATATGAGTCCATGTAACTTCCTATGAGGTTTTGGTCAGTGAATCAATAAGTACTTATCGTGTTCTTGGAAACACTGTGAATGCGAAACAGATTTTTAAGCCACTAACTCCCACTTTTATATGCAGAACTGCCCTGCACCAAGGAGGAATAGATGACTTCCTGTATTGATACTCATAAGATAAAAAAAGGCTTGCTTCTCCCAAAGCATGAACCTTATTATCAGAGGCCATGTCAACATTTGCCCCATCTCTGTGCCTGCCATGCAGTCAGCACTCATTAAAAAAAAAAAAAAACAATGAATGAATGAATGAGTAATGCAGGCATCATATTTCTGATATTCAAATTTTTCCTGTGGTGAAAGTGTTACTAGAAGAATTTCTAGAAAATTCTCATAAAAATAACATAAATACTAGCTTATTTGCACACCTATATGTGTTAGCACAGCATAGCATAAATTTGTATTTCCTGAGTGACCGAACTTTGTTGATTCAGGCATTTGGCATGTGAAATAGGATAGGTAAATGTTAAGGGGAAGGGGGAGTCTCAGAGCAGGACTGTCTGTGTCTCCAGAGCGTGCAGAAAGGGAGAGTCACCTGACTGCAGCATTGCAGGGGGGTGCGCGCTGTCCTCCCTACCTGGACAACTGGGTGCTTTACGGTCGCCCACTGCCAGCGGTTTGAAAGACTGTTAGTTAGTGTTCTCTGAGCGGGTCTCCTGTTCTTGCTCACCTAAGCCCACAGGTACTTCTGCATCCTCACCCAGGATGCAGCTTTCCATCCTTTGAGGGAAGATCTGTGGGCCCTGAACTAAATGGGCTTTGATTAGCCTCCCCAAGGAAAGCGGGCACTTCCTAAGGCAGAATTGATCTTCCATAAACTGGCAGATGGTACGAGACAAGCCAAGCTCAGCTCTACCAGGCACCGGGATTCAAGAGGGTCTGGAACATACCAGGCACTTGGTAGGTATTCAGTCAAGGTTGCTGAGGGAATTCATTTCATTTCATTAGGTATTTTAAAATCTATTTTATTACATATATGACCGATGTTCTCATATTACATGTCTTAAAGCACATGGGGAAAGAGCTTCAGGTTTGAAATGAAAACACATAGATTTCAATCCTGGCTCCACCCATCTTGGACATGTCTTGAACTTCTCTGGCTTCAGTTTCCTTGGCTATGAAGTGGGTATGATCGCTTTGCTGACTTGCTTGCAGAGTTTTACAGGGATTGAGCAAGATAATAAATATGAAAGCTCTGTGGAAAACTGTAATTTACTCAATAAATTAAATGTAGCTTTCATTAATACATAAATGATATAGTTTAACAGTACAAATACTTTGTATTTGAGGTTTAAATGGTACATAATTTTACGTAGACTGCTGAAAACACTGGTTAGCATAATAAGCACTCTGCTTAAGGTTAAGGGGCACAGTAGGAAGTCAGACAGGTTTCTTTCTGATCCCAGCTGTCCTGTTCTCAGTATGACCTTGAAAAAGCCACTTAGCTTCTTCTAGCCTCAGTTCCTCTATCCCTGAAAATTGACAATACCTGTCCTGTTTACCTCACAGATACTGGTGAGAGTCAATTCAGATGGTAAATAGAAATACACTTTGAAAAGTATTAAGAACACTTGTGTTTTTCTTTTAAAAAATGTGAACTTTTCCTTGATAGGATCCAGTGGAAAAAAGCACATTTCCTGCCTCACAAACTGTCTGCCTCCAAGCACAGCTCTCCTGTTTGTTTAGAAGGCTAGGAAGCATGCTCATCAGTATGGAAAATATCAGCTATAGGTATTAGCTGGAATTTATTAAAAATACTCGATGCAGTGGCAATAAAGTAATTACTCTGGCTTCCATGGTCATTCTCAGGTTACCACCCAAGTCCAGTGCGTCCCTCAGAAAGGAACAAACTCACCAGCCATGGCCCACTGTGTGTACCAGGACAATACCACCAGCAACTATATGTAACCCCCAACTCCCAGTGGTTTAATACAACTGAGACTTACTTCTTACTGATGTCACATTCCAACACAGGTCAGATGGCTCTCCTTTAAGCATAAGTCTGTGATCAGATGGGGGGGAAAGAGAATATGGAAAAGCCTATCAAAGACTCGCCCTCTCAGCCCTGAAGTAACAAGCATCACTTCTCACAATCCATAGGCTACACTAGTCACATGCCAACTAACTGAAAGAGAGATTATGCAGTGCAGAGGAGAGCACAGGGACAGCAGTGGGCACTGTCTCCATGGGACCCCGTGATTACGAGTCCTCCTTTCTGGTCCTGCAGTCATAACTGCAGCACATCCACCCAGATGGAAACACTCAGTGGTGCCATTCTTCATGAAGATGGGATGGGATGGGGTAGGAAGTGATGACATAGCCTATATAGACCAACTCCTTACAAGTGTTTGTGTACCACCAGCATCTGCACAGTGTCTGGCTCATAACCAGTGAGTAATTTGTGTCTGTTGGCTAACTCAACAGAAGAATGACAGGAGAAAGTGACTATCTAAGGAAGATGTCTCTTTCACCAAACGTAGGCTTAAGTTGCGTGGTTCTCAGCAGATTAGGATTGTGAAAGCATCACGATTGGGATGAGGGGGAGCAGCGGTCCTCCTTTCTTGTGCCTCAAAACTTATTTCTGTTGTATGGTGCTGAACTACAGTGCAGCCTTTTGCCTCCGCTAAAGTCCTTTTTCATGCCACAGTACTGTTTTCATCTGCTTTGTCCATTTGTTTGCTTGATTACTTTCTTCAGCACCAGTCACAGCCTAGTCGGGACCTCATCGCTTTTGTCAACCTTAAGTCAAATGGAAAGATCTGACCATCCTGCTGAAGTGCAAATCTGAAAACACTGCTCTACACAGAGGCAATTATTTGTGTACCCTCCTTGTGTCTGTCTAGTTTTGCCCAGCAAAGGTATAGTGACCTTCGAGCTTAAGCTCCATGTTCTAACCTGCCTCTCATACCGAACATTTTGCTGGGCTTAATGCCTGCTAACTCAGTGGGAACTCGTGTGCAGGCCAGGTCCCAGCCAGTGCCAAGGCTGTTTGCCTGTCCTCGGAAAATCTGGCCCCATGGTCCGGGGAGTTTGTTGTTACTGAAACAGGAAAACAAATGCTAGCCCAACTACCCAGTCTTCTCTCCCATCACCCCCTGCTTGCTTTGTCATCTTTGCATTGAGTTCCTCCTTGATAGGAACTGAGATAGGAAAGAGCTCATAGGGCTTCAGATCGGTGCCTTCAGTTCCACTGTGAACTCAGAGGGAAGGATAAGGGGGAAATTCCCCTAAAAGGAAGGAGAGGAGACAAGCAGGGGAGATGCAACTTTCTGGCGCTGTTGTCTTGCCTTGTGTCCCTTTTCTTGGCTTCTCACTCTCTTTTATTCTGGCCTCACCCTCCCAGTCTATTTTGTTCTCAGTACTTGTCATTACAGGTTGGGTTGGTAGAAAGGAAGAGTAGCTATTAATACAGCCAGAATCAGAAGCTATCTCGTGTACACAGACCACTTGCCTACTTTAGCCAGTAGGACAGCCTTTGGGTCATACAGAATCTGATTGGCCTACTGAATGCAAAAGGCGCGATGCTGTGAAATTCACCTCATACAGCCAACCCTGCAACATCACCGCCCTGTGACATATTCAAAAGTGTTTGAACCAACCCTGCATTCAGAGAAAGTGAAAAGTCCATGTTCTTAAGGAGATTACTTCTGTACATGATGTCCTTGGAACTCCAGCCCAGTCAGAGATACCTGATCAGTAGTTAGCTGTTTTACTTTTATTAATTTCCATCTCACTGATCCTGGTTGTAATCCCTTAATAGGAGCTTCTCTGTTGTAAGGTCATGAATTAGAGGTTACGTTGCCACCAAGGAGTATCATCGTCATCAGGAAACACTGCCCTTCTGAGTTTCTTCTACATTGTAGGTGTCTTGTGATACCCCTGTCAACTACTGTTGAGTGCCCCTTTTACTTTTGCAGTAACTTCAAATGGAAGTATTTTCTTAAGACACATGTTCTGAACCTTGCAAAGGAAGTCTGGGTGTGTTGGCTGAGTAGGCATTTGCCCCTCCTTCAAGATTTATCCAGTGGAAGCACAAATGTTGTTCACTTAGCAGCCACTGCTCCCCTTGACCCAAGAAATGAAGAACAGAGGTGATTCTGGAGAAAGAGAACCAGTCTCAACTTAGCTAATCAGAAGGATTTTATAGTCTAAGGATAAACCTAAATCTTGCCCCTCCCCCAAAACAACAGACCCTTCCCAAATTGTCACCAAAACCAGGCCATAAAAACAACAGCTGTCACCTGGGTCCCTACCCTGCCCCCCACCAGCTTCTGCATGCCATCTTGGGTGATCATCAGCCACATTTTGGCCCAGACTCCAAGGGCCCCAGCACATTCTCCTCAACATTCTGTCACGTTACTCCCAAGTGCATCTGTCCAGGGGCATTAATGTCTCACTTTAACTCAAATCACTTTATCCCTGCTTTACTCTGAATAAAAACAAGAAAGGAGGTAAGAGGGGATGGAGGGAAATAGGGTGGGTTTGTAGCAGAATGCAGATGTTATGTTACCATGTGACTAGCTCAGGGAAGGGGGGAAGAAGGAATAATCGGTATTGAACCCTAGCAAGCAAATTTGCTGAATTATCAAACAAGGTAAGAATAAGTCTTGATTTTACAGAAAGCGTAAAACAAAGAGTATAAATCCACCTTTTAGGACACTATTGGGAATTTAACTCTCTTGGCCCCTTAGTTTTAAATTACTTTATAACAAGTTACTCTAAAATTTAGAGTCTTAAAAAAAAACCCAAACATTTATTATTTCACAGTTTCTTTGGGCTAGAAATCCAGGTATGGTTTAGATGAGTATGTTTGGCTTAAATTTTCTCATGAGGTTGTAGTCACAGGGCTGTGGTCTCATCTGAACACTTGGCTGTGGGGAATCCACTTTTAAACTCATTTATGTGATTGTTAGCTGTGCACAATCCCTCACACCAAGGATTCTGCTAGGCCCAGTGTATGGTCACTCAGTGAGAATCCCAGTTCAGGACAGGACACAGCAAATGCTGAGGCTGTCCACCTGTCCTCCGAAGTTCTGGTTTGGAGATTTAGTTGTTATTAAAACAGAAAAAAATTACTAGTCTAACTACTCAGTCTTCTCTCCAGTCCCAGCCTGCTTTTTATAGGATCTTTATATCAAGATCTCTTCACAGGGATGCCTCATAACATGGCAGCTTGCTTTTCTCAGAGTGAGCCATCTGTACGACAGCCAAAGAGTGTTCCCCAAATGGAAGTCACAGTGTTTTTTCTAACCTAATCTTAGAAAATTATAAAAGGTTATAAAAGAAGGATGTAACTTATAAGTATATTTCAACACATCTGCCACATTCTGTTCAGTAGAAGTAGATAAATTAGTCCAGGCCACTCTCAAGGAGAGAATTAAACAAGGACATGGAAATGTGGGATCATGAAGATCATCTTGGAGGCTGCCTATTACATTCCCTTTCCTTGATTCATTCTAATGTAAAGCGTTTTGGTTTTATGTGAATTTACAGAATGTGTTTCTTAAAGTTTTATAGATCAATTAGAGGTAAGACATAAAAAATACTACCATGTGATGATTTAGCCAAAAACAATTTGGCTAAAAGCAGTCTTATTAAAATAGAGTGGTTCAACAACAATTGGGTCAAAATAAATCCTAGTCACACTAGAGAAATAGAAATATAAAAGCAAGTAAAAGAAGAATCTCCCAAATTCTGAAAGGTAGATGAAAATTTCTAAAGATCCATAAGGAGCTACAAAAAACTTTCCATGACATACCAAAATAAACCATACCTTAAACCTAGAGACAGGCTATTTATATTCCAAAAAACTATTGTAGTGGTCAGCTTGCTTCATAAGAAATTGCATTTGGCCAAATTACCATCAACTGAATCACCCTGTCCCATGGAGGGGGGTGGGTGGGGAGGTAATTCACTTGGGAGCAAGCTTGTTTCATTTCATATCAAGATTTCCAGGGTAGGTGACTAGTTTTGGAAGACTGAGAGATGGTGCTAAGTAACAAATTACCCCCAAACTTAGTGGTTTAAAACAACAACAATAATTTATCATCTCTCATGGTTTCTGTGGGTTAAGAATTTGGATAGGACTCAGCTGAATGCAGTTGTAGTCAAATGTCAGTTAGGGCTGCAGTCATCTGAGGGCTTGACTGGGGCTGGAGTCACTTCCTAAGTGGCTTAATCACATGGTTGCCAAGTTAGTTCTAGCTGTTTGTGGGAACCTTGGATTCTCTCAACATGAATGTATCCATGGAGCTGCTTGAGTGTGCATTGTATGGCAGCTAGTTTTCCCCAGAGTAAGAGAGCTAAGATACCTCGACACTAAGGTAGAAGCTGCAATACCTGTTTTGACAGTCTCAGGAGTCACATACTTTCACTTCCACCACATTCTATCAGTCACACAGAGCCAGCTCTGATTCAAAGTAGGAGGACACTACACAGCGTGACTTCCAGGGGGCCATTGGATCATTGGGGGCCATCTCGGAGGCTGGCTGTCATATAAACAAAGAAGATGGGCCACACCCAACATAGTTTTCTATAGATCTTTTTCTCTAGAGCCCTCTGTCTCATCACAGAGATAAATATTGGCTGCCTTGGTTTCCATGGAGCCTAAGTCAGGGTGAGTTCAGGCTTTTGGGTCACATCCAAGATGGAAACTCAAGTACAGTTCATGGTAAGAGCCAGTCTAATACTTAAGAGCTGCCTGGTGGAATATCAGGGACATCAAGGAGGGCTTTTACCTAGTAAAATACCAATCCCACCATGTGGTGAATAGAGCTTAGATTCCTCTAGAAATAGGCAAAATGTTTTTTCATATTTAGAGGAAAAATCTTAAAGTGCATACACCCCAGGGAGGGGTAACATACTGGTCTAAATTTGCATCAAGGTGTGAATGATTGGTGACAGATCTTTTCCTGAGAATAAATTTTCATAGAGCTTGGGCAACAAATAGAAAATGGAAAGACTCTACAGAAAAATATGGGAGAGGCTTCCAGGGAAGTGGAAGTTAAATCATTGACATCACTGTTTTTCCAGGACCCACACTTATCCCACAGCAGTTCAAAAAGAGAATTACAGAAAATAAGATACAGTAGCCAAAGAATAGTAATGGATCCTAAAATAGAGTCCAGTTAGAAGCTAGTAATTGGAAGGAATGTAATTTTTTAGGGATTATAACTTATTTTTGCCTTTTGATAAATGGTCTCTCCATGCATGCTGCTCTACTATGTCAGACCTTTAGTGGCTCTTACCTAAGGAATTATTGATAGGCGAAGGACAGAGATAGAGGAGACAACATGGAGCTCTGTAGAGATGCAGTCATAAAACCACACTTGGACCAGAAATAAATTACTGCTGCCATGCTTCTGCTGTTTCTATACACCACCTGGAAGAGTCCCAGATGGAAAGAATAAAAGTACACCAGCCTTGGCCTGTATTCCCACAAATGACTAAGAGCTGAAGTGTAAAGACTGTTTTTAGGTCAAATCCCATGACGATGAGCTTCAAGGAACAGGGAAGGGTGCTCAAATGCTTCTTCCAAGGTTCTGCCATTTGGTTGTACCAAATATTGCTCAAGATCATTCCCAAATACCTGAAAACCATTCCAAGGCAACAATCTCTGTTTGGATTAATTATGACTTAAGATTTATAGCTCACAGACTATAATTTTCAAAAATGTGGATATTGTAATGCTTAATTCCCTTGCCATGTCTCCCTTTTTCCTACCAGAATCAATTCTGCTACCACATCCTCTCTTTATTAGCGGTGGCCACAAATACCATTTTTACCGTTTTTATCATTACCAGTGAGTGCTCTCATGGACTGCCTTGCCCATCCATATACAACACCATGCAACCCAGTGTTTTACATTTTGACTTCAGAGGAAAGTCAATTCATACATTTAGAAATTCTACACATACCCCCCCCCCCCCAAAAAAAAAATATCTTAAACTTAGTGCTAGCCCAGCGTGTTTTCCTCAGTGGAGGAAAGGAGACACTACCTGTGAAATATTTGTCTCTGGTCAGAGACTACAGAATATAGAACTTGATGTGGGAACAGATTTTAAAACGGTGTCCCTTTGCCCTCTTCTTTCAACTGGGCTTTAAAGAACTGTATCTGACTTTTTCACTGTTGTATTTTGGTAAGTAATGAAATGTCTAACATACGGCAAATACTCAATAAATATTTATGGAGTGAATAAAGGTGGATAAATAATGAAGTGTATTATGACTCTTCTCTTTAACTGTGAACTGCTACCTCACAAATTCTATGGAAAACCTATTTTTTCAAACCCCAGAATCCAGCTCTATACCCAAAATTCATCTAGATTCCCACACTCTCTCCCATATTCCTGCTAGCTGGCCCTGGTTTCCAGATACCCAGATACATCCCCTCTCCCTTCCCAACCTCCTTCTAGTCCTTACTGATCCCCACAGATAAGGCATACAGTTTTTATCTGCAAGTGCAGAGCAAATTTACCCATGTCCAAGAGAAACTAGAGTCCAGGAAAAAAACAACACACCTACTTGTTGTATTATGCGTCCACTCAAACACTGATTTCACACACTCATGTATTCACTCATTCATTCTTTCAATAAATTCTTGAGTGATCTCTCAGTGTTATTATCCATATTGATTACAAAGGCACATCCACGATGGAACCTCCAGGAATTACAGCTTGGTAATCAAAATCTGGCACAACACAAGAAAAGTATTCCTATGCTGAAATGCCTAGTTGTTCCTTGTGCTGAATCCCATTTCAGTAATGGTGATTATAGGAAAACCAACATTACTGAGTCTCTAGTATGTGCCAGGCACTGTATTGGACACTTTCCATATGTCATAAAGAATCATTACTATGGAGCATGGGTGATGTCCTTGGATACAGTTTTATTACTTGGGTCTGTGTGTCCAAGACTTTCCTCCAGCTCCCCACACTTCCAGAGTCCCCTGGCTGTTGTGAAGCCAATAACTGAGTCACAGCTAATAGCAACAACTGTAACTATCAAGTCACATATCTTACTTGAGTTTGCAGAATTTTGATCCCAGCAGAGTAAACATTGGTTTGGGATATTATTTGATGTTAGAAGATTAGATCTGCATTACTCCCAAGTTTGGCAAGAAACCTGATTTCAAGTTGGTCACAAGGGAATGACTATCTGAGAATGAACATTAATGAAATCAAGTATAACTCACTAAGATAAGTCTTTGACTTGACTGAATTTTGACCAAATGAGTATTTCCTTATCTCGTTTTCTTTTCTCATTCGAGCCTCTTGTCTCTTTTCTCTTCCCCCACTTATCCTCAGCCCCATCTCTCCATCTCCAGATGTCAGTGGTTGTTTTCATGCCGCTTAGATTTGGGCACAAGGAAACATAGCTCAGCATCCAAAATGTTTCTAGGTTTGGAGACCTCCTTCTGAGCGTCAGGAAAGTCGAGGTGGTTTGCCAGGTGTGTGAATTCTCCGTATGTGCCAAAATAATGTGCCAAATCACTTGGGAAAGAATATAAGATTTTCCAGTGTCCAGATGAGCCAATAAAATATGTTTTAAATTCCTGAAATATAAATTCACTAAGTTTTGTGAAAAGATTCTCTGTTATAACAAACCTGGCAGAAGGGGGAGCAACTTGAGGGGACTTTCTCCTCTCTGACTTGAAACCCCTGGGGAAATGAGGTTTCACCTTTAAGCTGGTCTGGTTGCCAATGAACCCAGTATGATTGGACTTCACATTTTAGATTCCATGAAATTCCCTTTAACAAGAAAATATTTAAAACTTGACCTTTTATGATCATAAAATTCCACACCATTTAGCACATTTACCAGCACCTGAAATGATGAGTGAACATCTTGATTCAGTTTAGCATAATAAGCATCTGATAAAACAGGACCCTTAGGGGCATCTCTGAGGTCTTATAATTAGCTTGAGCTGTCATCAAAACATTATCTCTGTTGTCTTCTTGATTCATTATGATTGTTACAGCCACACTCACTGTGGGTAAAATGGTGAAAATGAAAGTATCTACCAAGTATCCCATTTAGACAGATAAACAGAACCAAAAAGGGCACATAAAGGCCAAATGCTAAATGTAAGAGACAGAAATGATTTAGCTTTCAGCTGGAGCCCTCTAGACTGGTACCACTTCACAAAACCTATTTCCCACCACTCTTCCTCCAAAAGCACAAGACGCCAAAAGGAAATAAGGGTAAAAAAAGTGATATGTCAGAAGGTTTCATAATTATATAGATGTTTG
The DNA here is from genome assembly GCF_964146895.1 of Miniopterus schreibersii. Lineage (NCBI taxonomy): Eukaryota > Metazoa > Chordata > Mammalia > Chiroptera > Miniopteridae > Miniopterus > Miniopterus schreibersii. Next base: position 10,139,989 of record NC_138119.1, on the reverse strand, counting down.
TTTACACTAAGTAAAATCATAATTTTCCCATTCTTTCAGAGTTTCAAAATCTTTTTTAAATTTATTGATTTTAGAGAGAGGAAAGGAGAGAGAGAGAGACATCGATTTGTTGCTCCACTTATGTATGCATTCATTGGTTGCTTCTTGTATGTGCCCTGACCGGAGATCGAACCTACGACCTTGGTGTATCGGGAAGACACTCTAACCAACTGAGCTGCTCGGTCAGGACCTGAGTTTCAAAATATTCTCATCTTGTTTTTATCTCAACCAAGCCCTGACATATAAATACTTACAAAATCACAGAGCAGGTCTATTGTAGGGGATTGAAGAACTGAGAAAATTCTCCAGATAATTTATTATAGATTCTTATCAGTAATATGTTCTAACTCCTGAACTTCTCTTCTACTAGAGAAAATATGTTTGGATGATGATGATGACCCACACAATCCCAATTGGTTACATTCTACTTCTTTGTGCCTATACTGATCACAGATACTAAGTCCTTCCTTCCCTCCTTCCTTCCTTCCTCCCTTCCTTTCTCCATATACATATAAAACCCTAAAGGAAATTCATCCAAATATTGACCACAATTAACTATGGATAGTTACTTGTTTTTAATATTTTCAAAATGTTTGACTAGAATAGTGTACCACTTTTCAAATAACAGGGACAGGGTAAAAAGGAGAATAGACAAAAGAGAACAGGCAAAAAATCCACATGAAATTTAAGTAAAGATTTCCATTTAATTGGGCTTTCTCCATCTAGATGCTGTGAGACTCAGTTCTCTGGGGCTCTTCACACAGATAAAGGATGCTCCAGTCTGAGTATTCACAGCCCTGAGTTCTTTCCACCACCATTCACCATCTGTACTTCTCCATGTGCTGACTGCATGAAGTCTGCTTCTGAATTGCTTTGGACCCACATACTTCCCCAGTGAGGGTGAATGTAGGTAGCTGGAACCCTCTCTTCTCCATCCCTTACCAATGCATGCAACAAGACCCTGAATACAACCTTCATCATTTGCATATGTTCAGCTCTGACTGGTTGGGTAATACTAGTTTAGAAGGCTTGGCAGATTCCAATCTGGCAACAGTATATTCCATTCCTGTCTCCTAAACTATAGAGGGAGTAGGATTCAGAATTCTTCGTTCCCTGTCTTCAAGTCTTCAAGGGAAGCCTCTCAGAGTTAAACAGCTGCCACATTCCACCTCTAATGTAGACACAATGTAGTGCAAGGTAAAATGATTCTAATAACAAGAGCTTGTATTGAGCACAGTGAAAATTTTGAAGTGCTTTGAGATTGTCAAGGGTGGAAACATGCATTTATTAATAGCCCCTAATTAAAAGAGATAGGCTTTGTTGGATATGAAACTTCAACATTCTTCTTAACGGCCTTACCTAACAGCCAAATGAGATGGATAGAAGGAAAGCAACAGAAACTGATTCAGCAAAGCATTGGATTTCAAAAAGACCTGTGCAGCTGACTAGCCCTTTTGACTTTGCTTTGATGTTAGTTATATCTATTCTGGAAGAAAATGGCAATTAACTTTATCTGAGATAGACTAAGGCCCCTTAGCACTTGATGAAGTGATATTTGTTACGCAGCAGTGTTGCTACAAGGGGGCCAACCAGTCAATAAAATTTACTGGGAGACGCCTTAGAAGTAAAATGATCTTCCCTTTGTTTGTATCCATGTTGGGCACATTGGAATGGATAAGAACAGGGGAGCTAGCCTCTCCATAAGGTCTTTAATATTTTGTCTGATGTACCCAATTTGATTTTCAAAATATCCCAGAATACTGACAGATCTTAGAAATTACTATAGGATATTAATCAACAAGCCTATGAAAACTAACTTTTAAATTTAAACACCATAAAGTGTGCATTTTGGTCTCGTTCAAGATTTCTGGTCATTAGCCTGTGGACCACAGAAGGATTAAAAACCTGCTGGTTATCCTGTACAGTGAGAAAAATCCCAATAAAATGTAGTGCTATCTAAATGTGATTCAAATAAGATGTTTAGTTTTAATTAAACATTAGAAGTAAATCTCTAATTCAGAATAGTAACTTTAAATGTATTTTTAAAAACATAAATGCTACCTAAGACCAACCTTTGGGCTACCTGGAAGCTTCTCAAGACAATATTACAAGGATCATGGATCTAATGGAGGACATATAGGATCAAAAAACTAGAAAACAGATCTGTGTTGGATCTCACCTTGTTTATGACCTCATGTGGGTCACCTTGCTCCAATCAAATTGTCTCTATATGAACACTTAAAGTCTTTGTACACGAAGATGGGTATTCTACTTATAATGAGTCAAAAAGGTCCTCTGGTCCCAAGTGCCACATTTGGATTATATTTCCTTTGAGTAAATATCAGCATGGAAGTTGGAAATTTCTACAAGTCCGACCTCTCCCACCCAAAGCCAGTTGTTAAACATTTACCAGCACACCACTAGAGGGAACCAAGAGTTGTAAACAAAACTGTCTACCATTGTTTCTTCGACAGTCAGAGCCTCTAGGTGCCCAACAGTAGCAATGGATGAATAACACCTAAAAATCCTTCCAGGCATGTCTCTTCTCTGTACCAAGAGGTCACAGGGCTGGTTTTTGCAGCTCACAGGAAAGAATCAGTGTCATTTAGACCCTCTCAAATCACCTCCTGGCACAGCAAGTTGAAGCAAAACCAAGGAGGTAAAAACTCATTCACCCTCCCCTATCTTTAATGAGCTCAGTTTAGGGTCTTCTGTTTCCTTGGCAACATACCTGACACTAAAACTACTTCCAGTTCCCACTTCTCTCAGCTACTCTGAGTGTTTCCAGTAAAACACTTCCATGCCTTTCTGCTCTCTTGGCATGCTCTACTGCTGTCGCCCCACATAAGCTCCCAGGATGGTTTCCAGGCTGGGCCCCCTACTTCAGCACACAGCCCCTTCCTTAAACTGGGCTCTAATTGAGTCCAACACTTTTTTTCCTACAGTGTGGGCTGGATAGTGCTAAGTGCTGTCACTTAAGGAACCACAGGTGCAAAGCCCGGGCCTCCCCCAACCCCACACTGTCATCTGTCCACCTCCCACACTCACCAATTGACCTACACTGTCAAGATTTCCTAAGCCAGTGCCTGAAGTCAGAGGTATTTGGGGATTTCCCCAGAGACTAGCCCATCCTAAGTATGATGAAAGGATTACGGAGAAACCAGCTTGAAAGGATACCAATAGGTTTTGGCAGAACGGCCCCCAGAAAACACCAAGGCTATGTTTCTGCGCAAAATCCGTGGCCATTGGCCTCTTTTGTCCTTCTGTTTCTCCCAATTTCCCCCTCTCGGGCTCGGCCTCGGCCTCCATCCCCCCCACACCTCCACCGCCCCAGAGGGCTGGTTCCAATTGCAAGGCCGTTCCTGCAACAATCTCTGGCAACTGGAGTGAAAGGTGCCGACAAAGAGGCCCTCTCCACGGCTCCCTTTTCACAAGAAGCATGTATCCAATTAAAGGATTTTAATTAAAATGCTTTCTGTAGCATCCTGTTTCTACTCACTGTTATAAATTAAACTTGACATTCTCTGATTTAACAGGTGGGTGAGATTATTCTGAAAGCTGCCAGATGAGAGGAAATAGAAGTTAGGCCGAAGGAAGCTGTGTGCCTGGAAGCATGAGTTTGTGTGTGTTCACTTGCGTGCACATATGCAAGTGCACAATTATGTGTGCATGTGTCTGTCTTTAAATTGGTTTGGAATTGTTCAATTTTAAATGTAGAAGTCCTGATACAGCAAGAGGCACACAAAAAGAAAACAGAAACCCAATTTAAAAAATTAGAATCTCATGCAGCATCCTTAAAGTCTCAGCACTGCCCATTTGCACATTTCTCACTGGTGACGCTCCTCCTCTAAGGGCCAGCTCAGAAAGATCTGTAACCTCCATTCGTTTGTCCCTAGAAATGATGTTGGAATCTGCGTCGCTCCCTCATGCAAGGGAGTTTTGGCGTTGACCGTCACAGGTTCCACCTCTTCAGTACTCTACAGTCAGTCCTCAAAGTAAATGCTCCAAGGACTCTTATAGCCTGCACATTACACCGCTGATGCAAATTGGCCACCTCAAGTGCCCTGTACGTTGCTGCCAAAGTAGTTTACTCACAAACCCTAGACGTGAAGTGTATGATCTAAACGCCATGCTGTTGCCCGTGACCTTCTCCCTGCCTAGACCTCTTTTCTCCAAACTCCATTTCCTTCCAGATTCTGCTCCTGTCTCTCCTTCCCCATGAAACTCTCCCCGACTGTTCCAGCACATTCTTTCTTCTTTATCTATCACACTCATTCATTTAGTCCACAGGACCAGGCAGTGTTGTAGGTGCTGAAGGTAACGCAGTGAACAATAAAATAGCCAGATATGAATTTGTTCAGTCATGGATAAGTACTAGGGAGAAAAAGAAAATGAACTGAGCAGGCAGAGTGTTTTTCTCTAACTCTGTCGTCGTTATTTAGAGTTTTATATGTTTACATCCCATTTCTCCATTCGGTTTGTCATTTCCTTGGTGTAATGTATATAGGGTATCGGGGGGGTATATATTAAAATACTTTATCGTCCTACTGAAAATTCAGGAAGCACTAAGGGACCACAGCTAATGAGATGCCCTTGAACTCTTGCCATAGTTGTCTCTTACTTATCCTAAGGCCAAGCCTGTGAGCATTGATTGATTAAGTTCCCCCCTGCTCTGACCCTGCACAGTGCTTGGCCGTACCCACAACTGGAGTTAACTCAGCTGCCCCCCGTCAGATGTGCTGGAGTGGGTGGAACAGCCGTCGGGCAGGCCGGCCCTCAGTGCGGCCAACACTGTGACGCGTGGCGTCCGTGTAGGGTGCTGGGAGTGCGTGAGCCGAAGCGGGGAGCTCAGCTGAATAAAAGCCGCGAACGCTAGGGATCCGTTACCGTGTCTCTCAGTTACTTCTCCCAGCAAACCTACACGGAGTTGTTGGCAAGGAGCCAGGCGGGCTGATGGGGGTTCCGCACCCTCTCACTCCTTCCCCAGCCCAGGTCCCTGGCTGAGGTGCCAGTGGGGAGTAAAAAGGCCAGAAGGCAGCGTGGAGGAGGGGCAGAGAGCCTGGAGTATCCGTGACCTGTGTCATCAGGCCCTGAAGATTTGGCTTACCTAGATTTTCAGAATACCCTTTCTACCCCAGAGCATGCGGAAATTCAGAAGAGACGGTAAAGTCCCGGGAGCTGAGACATGGCCTTGTTAAGAGTGTGCACACATTGACACGACTGCCATCAAATGTGACTCGGGAAATGAGGATGGGTATTAAGTGTGTGTCAATGGGAGTTCTCTGGCTGCGGAATTTTTTATAGCTCGTTCAGTCACAAAAACTAGTATGACATAGTTCGGCAAAGGTTTCTGGAAACTATGTCTCTTCACCACTCCCATGGCTCCGTTCTGTGATCTTCCTCTTGAGAGAAGCAGTTTAGCACAGTCCAGCATGCAAAGTGGTAAAATCAGGCCTCAAAGGGGACAAAGGCATTTGTAGGGTGTGCAGATTTCCACGGTGTCAATACAGGATTTCAAACTACCAATGTGAGGTCACTGAAGGCAGGGTTGGGAGGAGGTTGGCAGAATCAAGTCACAAACTAGTATGAGCTACCTCCGTCACACCACCGATACATGCATGGATTTTAGGAGTCAAACAGATCGAGCCCCAGTGCCGGGGCTGCCCCTTACTGGCTGTATGACCTTGGACAAGCTACTTAACCTCTCATATACTTCATCTTTTAAATAGGGATAAAGCAAATCAACTACTTATTAAGAATATAGGTATAAGGAAAACAGTACCAAGCATATAATAGGGGCTCATTAACTGGTAGAAGATGGTGGTATTACAGATGATCATTTACGTCAGCTAAAAGGTCCATGATTATTGTAGCCGAGGGTTCCTGTACTGGAAAGACCCATATAAACCCCAACAAACTAAACTGTTGAAGCACAGTGGCCACTAGACCACAAGCATCTTTCTTGAGAAAGAATTGAGGAAGGAAAACTGCAATTTTTTACTAGAGATATCGTTTGAATTTGTACAGCAAGAAACTATTTATGTTTTAAATATATAGTTGTTTTGAGTTTTTAAGAAAAGCTATGGAGAGAAAATTCCAGAAGTAACACTTTCAGAGTAGTAGAAATAAGCACTGAACTTTTTGTCTGAAAGTTGAAAATTACATACAGCTCATTTACTGCGATCCTCTAATATAGACCCAGATAAAATTCCTGGGAAATCTTACTGGAAACTGTGAACTTGGACAAAGACATAGGTTCAGTGGAATCCCTAGAGTGAATTTTCACAGATTTATTGAGAGGATTAACTCTATGGAAATTGTAAAAAAAAAATAAAAATAATGATCACAAAACAAATTGAAAACTAAATCCAGTTGGAAAACTACTCATGGTAGAAAAAATGTAAAGATAGTATGGAGTGAATACATTAACCTTCATAAAACTACTCTTGACAGATATCCAGACTTATCTAGCAATAACTCACTAAGTTTAGGAAAGGATTGTACTGTTTATGTGGACATCTTACAAAAGGAAGGAGTCAGGATGGTGAATTGCAGTGACTGAGCAACGCAATTAGGAAAAGTTGACATGTCAACTATGTATGTTATCAGTAAGGCTTCCAGTCAATAAGTGCAAAAACTTGTTAGATTGCATTGGTAGGCTATTAGTAGTTATGTTCTTGGGAGAGTCAAAAGTTATGCCTGAATTTTCAACTGTGTAGGGGCTCAGTGCTCCTAACCCCCCTGTCGTTCAAGGGTCAACTGGACTTCACAGCAGGAGTTCAGTGACAAGGGAGGCTGTGAGGAAACCAAGATCAGCCCGACCCAGGGCATTGATGTGTCTACATGCTATGCTGGTGGGCCCACTTTAAGAAAAGCCAAGATATGGAACTCTTAAATTGATTTACAAGATAAACCAGGATTTAATTACTCTTATCACAAATCTTTCTCTAGAAAACTATTCAGAATAGGGTTGTTGTATGTATGCCCTCCATTAAATCCATGAATCCTTGTAATATTGTCTTGAGAGGCTTCCAGGTAGCCCAAAGGTTGGTCTTAGGTAGCATTTATGTTTTTTTAAAATATAGCATAGCTGAGAAGTAGTTTGGGCAGCTGCTAGACAGGGATTAAGAACACAGATTCTGGAGTTCTACTGCTTGAGATCAAATCCTGCCTCTGCTTGTCTGATCTCAGCAAGTGACAACATCTCTGTGCCCTGGTTTCCTCATTCATAAATGGAGAAAATAATAGCTCCTTGCTCATAAGGCTATTGTGAGAATTAAGCCAAATATTGAAAATTAGACACTTTCAGTGGTGTCTACATTCTTATGGTGCCAGTACCTCTGTCTGCTGCCTCTGTCCACATCTGTCTGATGGCCCTCTGCTCAGGGTTTTTACTCCCTTAGATCAGGAGCATTTATATCTCAAACTCTCAAACTCCCCTGGAAATTCTAACTAGTCAAAACCATTATGGCAAAAGCCTTAAGACCAGTTATCATGAACCAATGCAATCTAACAAGTTTTTGCACTTTCCATAAGAAAAAAAGTGTTCTATTTAAGTCCACCCATCTTTCCTCATGGAAATTAAACCTGAAATTCTGGTAAGCATGATATTCTTTTCATTGAAGCACTAATTATTTTCTTTATATGGCAGAGGTAAAAATGTTGCCTCCATACAGGCAAGGATCCCTTGAGGAATTTTTTAAAAGAAAGTTTAGTTTACTTTAGTTCGGTTGCAGAGAGCTTCTGTGATTTTTGTTTTCACGCGCTGACCCCTTAGCCAGCAGTCAGCTAGTCAGCACCCATTTCCTGAGCACTTATCTTATGCTGAGCCCAGCGATAAAACTGCAGATTCAAAGATAAGTGAGAAGTGGTTCCTGACATCGTGCCCAGAGGGAAATTGGAGAGGCAGCTGCCCCCTAACTGGGTATCCACATGTTCCTATGAGTAACCTCGTTTGAAGAAATCTGATTTGGAAATTTGAAAATCGCATGCTGAGCTCACTTCCTGTGGTGCTTGAAGTAAGTTAAACGTGCCAAGAAACTGATCAATCTTCTAGGTGCAATGACCTCCACGGCAAACAAGAAAGTAATGGACCAATTCTGCCTGTAAAGTCACAGAACCGGGGGGAACCCTGAGCCTCATGTACAGAATGGGGAGATGCTTTGGCCAGGTGGGGAGCCCCTTGACATTGGCAGAATGTCTTGCAGTAGGATTCTCAGACCCAAGATCCATGTTCTTTTGGCAAAATAGCCAATTCCTGCTTCAAAGTAAATAGGCTTAAAAGGCTAAAGGAAATGGTCCTGAAAGATGCTTGGCTAACCAAAATTTCTTACAAAATAACATTTCGATAAGTTAAGTGTGAAAGAATCAGAAACAGATGGATTAAGTTTCCCACAGAATACCCAGGATTTAACAATTAACAACAACAAAAAATGGCTTAAAAAGGGAAGAAGGAAACCATGTTTGGCAGTTGTCCAAGTCAGAACCCTTGAAGAATGTTTGGGGATGTCCTGCCAAACACCTACCTCTGGCGGGTCCTTCATTTCCTAGCTCACCGCAACTATGGAGCGTAAACGCAGCTAAGTCTGTACGCCCGCGGCCTGCTCCCAGTATGAACCATGGAAAATGCAGTCAAATGCCCTTTAGTTGTGTAGATCTGTTTTCCAGCATGTGCCCTGTGGACCAATGGTTTTACAACATTAAAGCCCGCATGCCCTTCCGCATACCATCCTCTCTGCCAAGGAGGCCCTTCACTGCCAAATGAAATTCCTCGTGTCTCTCAAGGCCCACCTTCAGTGCTCTGGAGACATTTTCTTTGACCCTCATTTGATCGGGTCTATCGCACAGACTGGCAACTGCATTTCTGTTGCATGGCTCCAGACAGCTGTCACCAAAGAGAAATCCTAGTTGTCCACAAACCAAAGAAAAAGCAAAGGCCAGTGAGCACCTCTGAGAACTAGGTCTGCACTCCAGTACTCTCCACTGCACAACTCCAGGGGCCATTGTTAACATTGTAGTCTATGACAATGGCACCCTTTATAGCACAATACAATGTGCAGGATGCCTCCTGGGCAAGAAGGCAGCCCTGCTGTACTCCTTCATGGCCCAACCTCCTCACACTTAGCCATGCGCATTGATGGCCATGCTACCCAGACACAGCAGAGACGGAAGCACACTGTGGTTTGAAGTGGAGAGAAAAGTAAGACCCAGTTTCCATAGGAGAAACCAAAATATGGAATGGTCTATACCCTTGGTCCAGATTTGACATAGCTCAGTGTTTCCCAAAGTACATTCTGTGGGATGTTTGAGGTGTTATACAAAAATAACATTCTCTGGTCAAATTAATTTAGGATTTCTCCAGATTTCTTAGAGTATGTAATATGCTATTTTGCACCGTGAATTTCCTAAGTGAGAGTGTAGAGAGAACTGGGAACAGTGCTTCCCAAACTCATTTCACCAAGGAACCTATTTTTGTAAAGCATCATTGTGGCTTTCTTTTTTTATACAAGTATAATTGGCATACAGTATTCAGTTAGCTTCAGGTGTACATCATAGTGATTGGATATTTATATAATTACAAAATGATCACCACTGGCACCCTACAGAGTTATTACAATATTATTGACTATATTTCCTATACTGTACATTACATCCCTATGATTTATTTATTTTATAACTGGAGGTTTGTACCTCTTAATTTCTTGACCTATTTCACCTGCCCCCCAACCCCTCCTCCCTCTGGTAACCACCAGTTTGTTTCCTTTATCTATGGGTCTGTCTCTGTTTTGTTTTGTTTATTTGTTTTGGTTTTTAGATTCCACATATAAGTGAAATCATATGATATTTGTCTTTCTCTATCTGACTTATTTAATTTAGCTTAATACCCTCTAGGTCTGTCCATGTTTCGCAAGTGGCAAGATTTCATTCTTTTTTATAGCTGAGTAATATTCCATCTTTATGTAATATACCACATCTTCTTTATTCATTCATCTATTAATGGACACTTTGGTTGCTTCCATATCTTGGCTATTGTAAACAGTGTTGCAATGAACATAGGGTGCATATATCTCTTCGAATTAGTGTGGAATTGCTGAATCAGATGGTAGTTCTATTTTCAATTTTTTGAGGAACCTCCATACTGTTTTCCATAGTGGTAGCACCAATTTACATTCCCACAGTGAGGAGGGCTCCCTTTCTCCACATGCTCACTAACACTTGTTATTTTTTGCCTTTGATCACAGGTGTGAAGTGATATCTCATTGTGATTTTGATTTGCCTTTCCCTGATGATTAGTGATGTTGAGCATCATTTCATGTGCCTGTTGGCCATCTGTATATCTTCTTTGAAAAAAATGTCTGTTCAGATTGCCCATTTTTTAATAGAGTTGGGTTTTTTTTTATATATAAACTTGAGTAAGTTCTTTCTAAATGTTTGATATTAACCTCTTATCATATGTATGATTTGCAAATGTCTTCTCACTCAGTAGACTGCCTTTTCATTTTCTTGATGGTTACCTTTGCTGTGCAAAAGTTTTTTATTTTGATGTAATCCCATTTGTTATTTTTGTTTTTGTTGTCCTTGCCTGGGGAGGTGTATCCTCCCCAAAATATTACTTAGGCTGATGTCAGAAAGTTTACTGCCCATGTTTTCTTCTAGGATTTTAATCATTTCTAGTCTTACATTTAAGTCTTTAATCTCTTTAGAGTTTATTTTTTAATATGATGTAAGAAAGTGGTCCAGTTTCATTGTTTTGCATGTTGCTGTCAAGAGACTGTGTTTTCCCCATTGTATATTCTGGTCTTCTGGTCCCCTTTTTCATAGATTAATTGGCCATGTGTGTTGGAGGTTATTTCTAGCCTCCCTATTCTATTCCATTGATCAGTTTTTGTGTCAGTATCATACTGTTTTGATTACTATAGCTTTGTAGTATAGTCTGAAACCAGGGAGTGTAATGCTTCCAGCTTTGTTCTTTTTTCTTAAGATTATTTTGGCTATTCAGGGTCTTGTGTGATTCCACACAAATTTTAGCATTTTTTTGTTCTAGTTCTGTGAAGAATGCCATTGGTATTTTATGGGGATTGCATTGAAACTGTATATTGATTCAGGTAGTATGGACATTTTAATAGCTTTAATTCTTCCCATCCATGAGCATGGTATAGCTTTTCCATTTAGTTGTGTTGTCTTACATTTCTCAATGCCCTATGGTTTTCAGAGTATGACACTTTCACTTCATTGAGGCTTTTAGAGAAATATATAAAACAAGAAAAAAATGTGGTTTCTTGCCTTTTTATAGTATCCTACCTCAACCTGACTGCCTTACTTTGATCCCATAATAGTTACTGTACATCAGTTATCCTTAATGTGAGGTCCATGGATGGATTACAGGAGGTTTATGAGTGCTCTGAAATTCCGTGCAAAATTTTATTCATGTGTGTATTATCAGGAGAGGGCTTGTCAGATTTGGGGAGGAGATCAAGACTCCAAAGTAAGGCAAATTCTCTGCAAAGCCCCTCTTCAGTACCCCGGTGCAATGCTGTTAGGGGAGGGGTGTTCTCTTATATGCCCAGGTAAATAAGCATGCAGAAAAAAAACTCCAAGAACATAAATGTTTATCTTAATATCATCATCCCTTGGTCTGTTACAAGGTGAGTGATGTTCCTAATTTGGCCCAGAGTCTTTTCCTAGCAGGATGTGAATTTCTACTTTGAAAGGCAACCAGGCGTTTAACCTCATGATGAGAATTCTGGTTTCCAAGGCCCTCACTTTCTGCCATTCCACCATCAGGCTGGCTGGCAAGAGCCTGGATGGCAAACCTATTGAAGGGGCCCCAGATGCCTTCAGGCATCACAGAAATGGGCTTCAATGTACAGGAAAAGGATCCAAGAAAAAATGAGAGAGTTCAAAAGATCAAGATGCATTTTCATTGATCTTGGACTTGTAAGAGCTACACCATCAATCACAGTCATTTAAAAATTTGTATTAATGGCCCAGAGTTCTGGGGTTCCCATATGGTTTGTCTTTGTAACATTTGGTTTGGGCATCTCTTTGGAATCAGCATGAAATTCTGTCAGTGTCAGGTTCAGACCCATGCTTGCTCACTCCTGGGCATCAATGTAAGGGAGAAATGGAAGAATGTATCCTTAAATATATGCTTCGGGACAATGAATATTGGGGGCTCTGGGAAGGAGCCAGAAGACCGAGAATCCATTGTCTCTGGGAGAAAGCAGAGAGCTGGAGCAATGTTCAGCCAGGCCAAGGTCCTAGAACATAGAAAGCAGCATATCTGGAAAGGAACTCTGCCCCATCCCATCTATCCCAGATGTGCCAGTGGTACCAGGGGCAGGTCTGGACCTGATGCTCCCTGGTAGAGGAACAGTGGATATTTGAGAAGCTTTGTGTTTAGGACAAATCAATAGGAATTGAGAGAGCACCAGAAGGCACAGCACAAAGGGCAAAGGTCTACCATTTTGCTCTCTCTGGTCTTTAGTGGCAAAGCAATGCACACCAACCTGACCCAGGGAGGGGAGAGCTCAGCACTACCACCCAAAATGGAAGCCACTAGTCACGTGTGACAGTTACATGAAAAATACACATCAAATTTAAAGACTTGATTTGAAGAAAAGATTGTAAAATATAGCATTACTAATTTTATATTGATTATGTTAACTTTTTAAATTTTTTAACAGTTTTATTGAAGTGTAATTGATAAAAGAAAAACTGTATATATTGACTATATACAATTTGATGAGTTTGGACATATGCATATACTCATGAATTAATGAATGACCCAGAGCTTGCCTGCTTCTGCTAGACTCCCTCTGGTTGAGTCCCCAGGATTGGAGTAAGGCAAAATAAACAGATCTTAGTTGATGAAAGATTTGAAAAATTGTCTGATGTTGGGAGGAGGAAATGGGCACTATGCTACCTGGAATATGTGCAGCCATTCAGAGGAAACCCGGGCCACCTAAGCCAACTGTGAATCAGGCGCAATCAGCTGGGCTAAGAACAGCGACTTCTGCGAGACCAGGCTCCAAGGGCCCATCAGAAAGAGGAGACCTAGGGGAAGCCTGAATTAGAAACACTTGCCATTTCTCATTAGACCTAAGAAAGTTATTTATTTTGTTTTTCCCAGGCTGTTTGATTTGGCAGATCCTGGGTGAAATGGCATTCTCTTTTCCCAAGGTCCTCAAAGCTGCTTGTTTGTTTTTGCAATTGGCCATTTTACAAGGAAGGGTCATAGGCACTCACAAGGAGACCTGATGCCACCTGTGACCACATGATTCCACTGAAGTACAGGGCTTGGTAGGGTCCGCTGAGCAGCAGAATGCTGGGCCCAAAAAGGGCAATGCATTTCCCACCTTCATTACTGATGGCTACTGTTTGCAGCTCTGCCAAGGTGCCTTCCAAAGTCCCCCTCCCTCGCTATGCACTGAGAATCTCTAGGTCAACTGAATTTGCTATTGATGCTGCCTACGTCCTTGGCAAGATTCTCCGTCCATTCCACCTCCTCCCTACAAATCCCAGTGCGCCAGAGCCATGCCATTCAGACTGTTCTGGGAGAAGCTAAGCCTGGAGGGTGACCAGATGTCCCCAGTTTACCTGAGACATTTCTAGTTTACACTTGTCCTGATGTAATAGCGCCCCCTTTCCTCTCAAAATGGACCTAGCTTGAATGACAAGTCATAAAGACACTCCATTACAAATTGTTTTCTAAAGAGGGTTCTTTTGAATGATTGTAGCAAAAGATGCCCAGAGCAGTAAGTTTCCTTAGGCAATGAATTTCCTTAGGCAGTGAGTTTCCTTAGGCAGTGAGTTTGGAAAATGCCACACATCTTGTCATAGTCACAGTTTATGTTAGCAAATTAAGGGTTCTGAGAAGTCCCTGAGTAAAGCTGTCCGTTTAACTTTGTTTAACCCAATGCCCCCAATTATTAAACCACAGCTCTGATTTTTAATAAACACCTGTTAACAGTTCATTGGAAAATGCTTCTCTGAAGTGTTAGAAATGCAGCATGCTAGTCCTCTCAGATACCAAATTTCAATGAGATCCCTAGGGAGAAGGGCATGATCACCTGAAGGGTAGATGGTGCCCTTTGCAAACTATCCATGTTGGTCAGAACCATATTTTTTGAACTGAAAATCAGACAGTGTGATCTGACACATAGTCTAAAAACGAGACGAGAGATTTGAAAGCAGGACAGATCTAAACACATCTGAACCCAGGGCAAACATGAGGTACCATCGCTTCTTCCCCAGTCTCGCCTGCTATACTGTGCAGAAATCAGCCACCAAGAGGCTAAGTGATCAGACACAACGGGAAGCTTTGGATGGGCTGGCTCGTTCATTTATTTCTTATTCATTAATCACTTAATGAAATTTTACTGACTTGGACACTGCAGTCCTGAAGCTTATGGAGACCAGGAAGAACAATTCCAGCTCTTTGGATATTCATGGGCTATTTGGGATGACAACATGTAAATGAATGATGACTGTGTGTTAGTACTAAGAGAGGGGGATAAGACCCCAGAGGATGGAGCAAGCAATTGACATTTCTGAGAAACATCTTAAAGAAGTGGCTGTTCCTCACAGGACAAAGTAGACAAGGGCATTCCAGGCCAAGCAAACGATCTCCACAAGAGTAAACAAGTGTAAAACAGTATGGCATTAGTTAGCACAAAAAACAAATGGGGAGGTGGTGAGAGATGAGGCTGGTGCTAGATTGCCCAAAGGCACAGGGATGGACAACTGAGGTCCCTACCATTTAATAACTCTAAGATTCATGACTATTTTCCTCCAGGTTGTCACCAGCTTTTATGCCTTGAAATGATAGAGTAGCTCTTGTTAACCATGTCAAAAGCTCAAAGTGGAAGGTCAAACCCAAACAGGAGAGGACAATGCTGATGGATTTCCCTGCCCAATTTAAGAGGATCCGTATGCTCACTGGAAACTAACTGCACCAAAGACCAGAATCGAGTGCAGATACACACACACACACACACACACACACGCCTCATGCTGCCTTAGAAGGAAGCTCATGTAGGTTTTTCCAGACAAATGGATGCAACCAGAGATGCCCCAGCCACTGGTATGGAGAAATCATACTAGTGTTTTGCCTGCCTTAAAATGTCATAATCATACTATATCCAGGGACTCTTAATGAGGCTGCTTTAATCTAAAGCACAGAACCATGGAGCCACCAGTCTGCAAAGTGGGTGTGAGTTTCTGCCAGGCCAAAAATAGGATTTGCCCCATATTTGAAGAAAGCAGCATTGCCCTCAAGAAAGCAAGCTGCCTCAAAAACCGAGCCCAGAACTAATTAAGAAGGCAGGGCTCTATAGAGCTCAGTGGGGAAGGCAGCAGGGCCTATGCCTTTCCATGAGCTTAAACTTGGAGCAGAGGCCCCTGGATGTCTTTAGAAGAAGCCTAGGCATCCAGCCCCAGAAACAGTGGAGTTGGTAAGGAACTACTACAGGCACATCCTGCCCTGTGTCCCATGCTTTCTCATAAACATTATTGAATCCCTTTGGCTCAGAAGTCCCTATTTTGTTTGAAATGTGTGGTGACTTCTCCCAAAGACAGCCAAAGATCATTTCTGTGGCACTGAGAGTCCCAGGGAGCTGCGAAATTTTGTCTACATTATCTCTGTGAGAAATCAGCTTCTTGACTTATTCTTCTAGAAAATTCCCTACAAGCTCAATTTGATGGCCCCTGTATTGACAGTTCCACTGTTAGCAAGGCTGGCTTCAAGGGCCCCATATTCAGAAGGGCCCACACTTGGTTTAATTAATTCTCTGCTGTGCCATCTTGAAATTCTCAATAAATTTTTCTGATCCTCAGCTTTCTCTTCTGTAACATAGTAATACCACCTGCTATACAGTAGAGTTGATGTGGTAACTATTAAATAAATGTGTGTGACTGGCACATGATAGACACTGAGTAAGTCCACTCCTTTCTTCTCACTGTTCTCTCTTTCCTCTAACTCTCCTAATTTGAAAGATATGAGAATGGAAACAGAGTTTTCAGTGATCTACCAAGTGTGTTATTCTGGGTCCTCTGAAAAGCAGAACTCGGACTCAGATTAAATGTGCAAATATTTTATTAGGGGAAATGCCTATCTCCTGTCTCTCAAGGAAGTGAAACCTTTTCATAGAATGCTTCTCTCACTGCTCAACTCAAGTCTGGGTTTTGGAGCCCCAGAGAGGAGACTCATTCAGTCATGGAGACATGACTCCTTCCACACATTAAAGGTCATTCTGGGGAAATTGTTTAAAAGTTAAATAACCTTTGGCTATAATGGTCCATGAAATAATCTGAAAAGAAATGGGTGGGGACAGGGAGAAGGAAATGAGGGTGAGAGAGGAGGAAAGCAATTTCTTACTTACAAAGAAAGTTCACATACACTGCAATGTTGACCCTTTGCTCTGAGCAGTGTGTGAAGATTGGCTGGATGATCTTACTGTTCCCATTCTAAAAATGTGGAAACTGATTCAGAAAGGTTAAACTTCTTGCCCAGATTTCCATAGCTCATGAAAGGCAGAGCTGGAACTCCAGCCCATGCCTTCTGCCCTCCTCCAGTAAGAGTGGGTCTACTCAACACCAATAAAGTTCTTCAAATAAATCATAGAAAATGTTAGTCATTTCAGCAAATCCTTATTCTGATAGTTCAAGGCCCTCCCCCAGCTTTCTTAGGGCTCTAGAGCCCAGGATATATGATCACTGCCACCAGGAAAAAGGGAAGTTCACACAAAAAACCACAAAGAAAACACAGTCAGACTCAATCAAGAGGTAGCAGATGGTGGGCTAAGGAGAAGAGGAAGGAAGGAAGGAGAGGATAAGGGGTCCAGTCCTAATTAGGCATGAATCCAAATAAAGGATGTTTCCAGAGTAATTCAGTTTTACTTTCCTATTTTTACCTAAGTGAAGTTTCAGTGGGAATCCTTCAAAGATTTGCCCAGGGAACAAAAATTACTTATATGCTTCTCATTCACTCAAATGGCCCTAATTCAGATGGTCCTAAAATTTGCAGTTTTTTAATGCTTAGAGCAGGGCCTGAAACTTACATTTTTAGCACATTTTAAGAAAGATGCTCTAAACCAATTAGTGGAGGAAAAATACAAGAATGTGGGGAATTTGCTATTAACTCACTTGAATAAAAAGTAAAAACCATTTACCCATTTATGAACATTGATTTATTTGCCTAAAAAGGAACATACATAATAAGTTAGGCTTATTCATTAAAAACATGTAAAACGAGGTAAGATTTAGTTGAGTTGAAAATTATAGGATAAAACCAAGTTGCTTTCAAAAATATTATCTCATTCTTAATACCTAATTCAGAGCAGCCTTCTTATGCCCGACCTAGTTCCTCTTGACCACCACTCACACAACTTCACACATGCAAACCCTGCTCAGTTCATCTAAATTAAAGACATTTTACTGTGTTTGCATGGTCAATTTGTAGAAGCCTGTTTCCATCCAAGATGCCAAATGAGAAAGTGGAGGCCCATGGCAAACATTTTAAATAGGCAGAGTGTCTTTTTTTTCCCCCCACCTCATAAAATCATCAAACCAAAGCTTCCACCAGATTAGGGAATCCTTTTAACAATATCTTTCAAAGATACTCCTCCTGTCTCCATGGGAACTCTCCAGGGACCAAGAGCTCTTAGAAGCAATGCCAGGAATCATGGCTTTATAGAATGACTTCAACTTCTAGAAAGTCATTTCTTTGATTTCAAGTTCAAATCCACTCTTCAACTACTGGAAGATATTTATCCCAGCATCCATCTTTTCCTTTCCAACTTTCACATAAACAATTCTGAAAACTCACATGACATCTAGAAAGAGGGTGGTCCCATTTTTTTGAAACATGTAACTTGTCATTCCTCCTTAAGTATGACAGAGAGATCCAAACTGTGCCACCGCTGAATCTGTCTCCCGTCTTTAAAATGGGGTTAATAGTAGTATCTACCTTATAGGTGTGTGTTGAATATTAAAGGGAATAATCCGGGCTGAGTGCTTACCAGCAACTGTGTTCTGGTCATCGTCTCGGACACGCAGCTGGAGTACACATTCCAGTCTCCCTTGGAGTCAGCAGAGGCCATGTGACTGAGTTTGGGCCATGGAAAGTGGGCACGAGTGATACATCCCACTTTCAGATCTACTCTCTCCCCCCAACAATGTTCTTGTGTGACTTCTCTTCTCTACTTTCATCTGCCTACTGGAATGGAGATCATTCCAAAGACCTAGAGGGAGATGGAACCACAAGATAGAAAGAACTTGAGTCTCTGTATGACTGCATCGCCTACCCCTTCTCCTCTGACCCACACCAGGGCAGGACACAGCCAAGGATAAAATTTTATTATACAAAGCCACTGAGATTGTAGTTATTTCAGACATTAGCCTAATACTGCTATGCGTGTTCATTCATTCCTGCCAAAACACAGTGCCAGGTGTAGATAAAGTGCTCAACAAATATTAGCACCTTTACCTCTAACAGCACCTCAGTCACTACTAGTACTGCGATTACTCCTACTGCAGACATAGTCTGACTGGAGTCCAATGTATTATCTCACTTAATCTCACTTCAGCCTGAGATTGAATCCACAATTTTGGGAGTCACAATATACTTTGACTTATATTAAAATTTTGTCAACAACTCCAAATACAAAGAGAAAAACAGATCTTTTCTTACATGTGTTCCTTTCAGTATAATTCTCCTTTTTGTACTTTCAAGAACTGAACATTCTAAAGTTTAAAACTAAAAATAAATAAGCACCTCTAATGACTTTGCTGGTTTCCATCATTGGCCCATTTTGAAGATTAGCAATATATTTTTGGATCTTGATTCCTCACTCAGTGCGTTATGTACTCTCTTGGTTTTTATATGAACTATGAATT
This sequence comes from Miniopterus schreibersii, assembly GCF_964146895.1. Classification (NCBI taxonomy): domain Eukaryota; kingdom Metazoa; phylum Chordata; class Mammalia; order Chiroptera; family Miniopteridae; genus Miniopterus; species Miniopterus schreibersii. The sequence goes on along the minus strand of NC_138119.1, from coordinate 10,121,053 downwards.
TGTCTGACATGTAATCTGTTTTCATCTGTTTGTCATGAGGATAAGGCCAAGTAGAGATTCCTGTGGTGTATCCCAGGGCGGGCGGGGGATGGGAGGGCCCCCTTGAGGATTGAGAGTGATCTCCTTATGAACAATATTTGAGTACAAGCTTTCAACCCAAATCTCACCATCTTGTCAACAAAATATCTTGAAATCTTTGTCAAATGTCACACCAGTGGCGTGATTAGCTAATCCAAAGTGTTCTCCTAATTAATTAGTCACCAATTTTGACAAAAGTTAAAGTGAGATTTGCTTAGAATAACTTTTTTTTAAACAACCCTGGGCTGACACCTAGTAACCATTGTTGTCTGTTCTAAACCATCTGTTGCTTTTTCTAAACCATTTGCTGTCTTTCTCTCAAACCATCTGCTTATTAATATATTCCAGAATGTTGTCTGGGTTTGACACCAAGTCTCTCATATTTATACTCTCTTCCTTCCAACTCTTCTTTCAAAATAATGACATCTGCCCTTCTCCAATTTTTCTAGGGCCTTTCTCAATATTCATGATTTCTTAACCATTACCAAGGGCAATTCCCTCAACTCATCTATAAATTCTTCTGGTACTCAGGGTCTGATTCATCTGGTTCTAAAGAACTGAACTCACTGATATCTGAAGTTCTCTCCTCAAGTCACAGAAAGTGCTTGCAGCTACCAAATACTGTAACCATGACTACAAATAATCCCAGAGATAGGTCAGGAAACCTAATCTTATTTATGGAGCACTTCCAGGCTGGGAAACCTGCGTGTCCACTCAGCTATGTGCTGAGGGTCTGCTATATGCCAGGCATTTAACACACATAACTCATTTAATCCTAACCATGAAAACTGAGGTTCAGAGGAGAAAGTTGACCAAGGTTACACAACTAGAGTCAGGCTGAGTCATGAGTCAGACCTAACGCTGTCCAAGTCCAAAACCTAGGTTCTGTCTACCCACCGGTTCATACCTACCTTGTTATTAGGACTCTCGTTCTGTCTTCTCACCTATCTTGGCCTTCAATTCCCTTTTAATTATGTCTGTTCTCCTTGGTGAAGAAAGTGGGAACTTGTCAGAAATTGAGGTACTTTGCTCCCTCTCATATCCTACATTCTAAGCATTCACCAAATGATTGAGCGTTTTCTGGCAAAAGGAGTTTTATCATTTTTTATTGATTTTTAAAGATGAAGGGAGAGAGAGAGAGAGAGAGAGAGAGAGAGAGAGAGAAACATCTGTGTGAGAGGAAACATCGATCAGCTGCCAAACCTGCAACCCAGGCATGTACTGTGACCGGGAATCAAACCCATAACCTCTCAGTGCACGGGATGATCCCCGGCCAACTGAGCCACACCAGCCAGGGCAAGTTTTGTCATATTTTCACAAACTTCAACTTATCTTGTACTTTTTTTTTTAAGATTTTTAAATTGATTTTTAGAGAGAGAGAGAAATAAACACATCGATGTGAGAGTGAGACATCCATCGGCTGCCTCCTGCATGCCCCCTACTGGAGACTGAACCCTGACCAGGAATCGAACCTCTCAGTTCACAGGATTATGCTCACCAACCAGGGCAACTGAGCCGCACCAACCACGGCAACTTATTAATATATCATGAATATTGAGAAAGGCCCTAGAAAAATTGGAGAAGGGCAGATGTCATTATTTTGAAAGAAGAGTTGGAAGGAAGAGAGTGTAAATATGAGAGACTTGGTGTCAAACCCAGACATCATTCTGTACTTCTGTATCGACCTCAACCTCAGTCCCCATCTTTCACCTAAAACCCCTTGGTCGTGTTGGTGATCCTTGGTTCCTTTAGGTCCTCAGATTATGCATCCTGCTCTTTATCAGAAGGCGGTATTTCTTGCATCGACACTGTTCTTTGAATCCCACTCTCCTAAACACCAGGGCTCTTTCCCTGCCTTTCTTTCTGTGCAATTCTAATCTTCACCTGGAAGATTCTTCTCAGTGCCCTGCCCACCCTTAACTTCAGGCCCATTCTCTACCCCCTTAGGTTTATAAACAAAAGACATAGCTGTCAACTAACTATCTTTTGGTATCAGTTGAATTCTCCAAGCCTCCCTTTACCTGGAGGCATTTTCACCTTTGAAGGGACTGGTGAAGTGTGAGGCACAGCTTTTGGAGAGAAATTGCCTGGGTCCAAATTGCCTGACTCTGTGACCTTGGGCAATTTACTTAACCTCTCTGGTCACAGTTCATTTATCTGTAGGATTAGGATAATAATTTTGCTAGGATAAATGTTGGCTATTACTTATCACGAAGTGAATCTTAATGTTGGCATTTTTGCCCTCTGGGTAGGTGAAAAAAGGAGACATTTGGGAGTCAGGAGCACTGGAGGTTGTCACTAAATTCATAACTGTGTGAGTGGTTACCTCTTCTACTTAGCAATACCCAGCAACATAATTTCTGATTTGTAAATGTCACCACATCCAGGCCAGAGGCCAGAAGTTACAGACTCAAATGCCAGGGAAGCAGACCAGAGGGAGGCTCTGTCGAACCAGAGTGCTCACCACCCTGCTGAAGAGGGCACCCATGTGAAACACCAGCCATAAGGTTAGCAAATCTTTTTTAATTTTTTCCCCAAGAGATACCAAAAGTCCAGATTTTTAGGTAAAATCTCCCAATTTTTAAATATTGGTAATCACTCTTTAAATATTTAACACTTTACATGTTTACTAACAACATACCAGCAGTTTGCAAGCTCTGGTCTAAACTCTGAAGTCTGAAGCCCCTCTCTTCTCATCACAGAAAGGACTTGTAGCTACCACATGCTGTAACTATGACTACAAATAATCCCAGAGATAGGTCAGGAAACTTTATCTTATTTATGGAGCACCTCCAGGCTGGGAAACCTTCGTCTCCACTCAGCTATGTGCTAGAGTCACCCTTTTTTTGTCACAGATATTAATTTACCGCAAGACTGCTCTTGTCAGATCCCCCAGAATCTCCAGGTCAAATTCCTGGCCCATCCCAAGATTCCAGGCACTCACCGGTGATCTTATTTATGGTGTCACTTACTAATGGTGCTGAGATTAAGAACCTGGTGAAACACATGCCAGGCAAGCTGTTGCTAAAATTGTCTATGTGTGGTTAGAAGTGGGAGAGCCCACCCCTGCCCTCCGTGTCTGTGGAGGCGAGGCTGAGGTTGTTGGAGCCAGCACCCACTGCGTTCACGGTCAGGTCTGCTGAAGCCCACAGGATGATCCGTTGGGGGATTCCGGGGCTGGTGGCAGCTGTTGAGTAGGCCTTGCTCATTTGAGCATTATGAGGGAGCTGAAGAAGCTTTGATAAGCCACTAAGAGCCAAGTCTATCTTTGGAATCCAACATAATTTTCCAACAGATTCAACCCATAAAGGCTAGAGCTAGGGTAAGCTAAGATTTCATGCCTACAAGTAGCCAAAATATATACTTAAAATTTTTATTTCAGCATTCTTTAGATTGGTGTGATAGATAGATGATATAGATAGATAAATGATAGATGATGATAGACAGACAGACAGACAGACAGACAGACAGATAGATAGATAGATAGATAGATAGATGATAGATAGATAGATAGATGTGACCTAAATGTTTATTTATAGAGAACTGGATAAAAATTATAGTATATCCATGCTATGGAACTAATACAGCTGGCTATAGTATAAGTGGAATTAATTTTTAAAAGATATCTATAGAATAATATGTATGGTATTATCACTTTTGGGTTAAAAACTTTTAAAGAAAATAAACAGAAGGAAATAAAAGCCTATGTGAATGTATGTGTAAGGGTAAGTAGACAGATGCGTATGTGGGCTGAACAGTCCTAGAAAAAGAATCTGGAGAGACATACCAAACGACCAATAGTGTGCCAGGAAAAAAATTTATTTCTATTGAATATGCTTTGTTACAACAAGCAAGAAGTCGTTTTGTAAATTTAAAAAGTGGGTATGTAAAGAAAATATTTAATCCCTTATCAGATAAAGTCAACTCATAAGTAATTTAGCATCTATTGTGACTCCAATATTGTGCTATATCCCATCAAGAAAATAAAGGAATAACTCCTCCTATCCTTGAGTATTATAATTCACTAGGAGAGCATAAATAAGTAAATATATATATACACATACACATTTATATACATAAACATATACACATACATGTACATATATGTACAGGGTAGGCAACAGTAGGTTTACAGTTGAGTTGCAAGTATGCAAACGTTTGTTCCTGTACAATTATGTATTATTGTATTATTTTCCATACAAACAGCCGTAAACCTCCTCTTGCCCCACCGTGTATTTGTGTTCCCCTAGTGGATATATATACATGTGTATTTTTAAATACTGTTCTACCCAAGTTATGGAGTCCTCCTTTCCTAAGCAAGAGGGCGATAATTATTCCTATTTTATGGACGAAGCTGAGGTTCAGAGAAGCTGAATGACAGCAGGCTTAAGAACTGCGCTCTGGTTCTAAATCCAGGGACCTTCACTACCAAATGCTTAAGGGACACGACTTCTTTGGGCTTCATGTTGGTCGGAGTGTCATGGTTGTGAAGAAATAAATACGAAGCATTCGGAAGCGCTAAGGCGGAGATGAGACACCCAAGTTCCAAGTTTGACTTTCTACACAAGTAAGATTTGTCAAGTTATTGCTGATCTTGCTTTCCACTTACTTCTTGAAGCAGAATCTACTCCGAAGATTGACCAAAGCTCATGGACACGGCCCAGCTATCTTTCATGGAGCATCAGAGGTGTCAGAGACACCTCTTGATAGAAATCACCTCTTTGATATCTCTATTTTAAAGACAGGAAAGTGTGGTCCAGAAAGGCCTGAAGACTATGTAGTACAGCTGTCTGGGACTTGGCAGGGCTGAAACTTGAACCTACTACCATTTGGGCCCATGCATGCCACGCTCATTCTCATGAGTGACCCAGTGAGGCATTCGGAGGTAACCCCGTGTACCAGGCAGGCGCAGTCTCACCTAGGCAAGATTCTCACTGGTTCTCAGATCAGCTTGAATGGAGCAGGCAGTCATGCCATTCAAATCGTGTCTTTTTTGAAACAGCTTTTTGCCAGCTTATTTTAGATCAGGAAGAGAGGTGGACAAACACCATCACAACTAGCATTTATCAAGTGCCTATTATACAGCCCTTATTGAGAATGGGGCTTTTGATTCCATTCTTTTAACAGTCTAGGAGGTGGATTATGATCTCCATTTTACAGCTAATAAATGATAGAATCAAAGGCTTAAATCTAGATCTTTTAAAAACATTTCTAGGGCATGCTCCGCGTGCTGCCTTCCATGGCCTATGTAGCAGGAAAACCACTGGATATGGCCCAACGACTGTAGCTTCTGTAGAAACAAAACATGCTAATAAAATCTCTGCTTCCAGGGGGGAGTCAATGGAAATCAATAAGAGTGAATTTCACTCTGTCATCTCCTGACCTATAAAAGTGAGTTAGAAGACCAGACTCCTGGAGAGCTGCTGCCTCCAGGCTCTACAAAAGTCTCTGCTCATTTCTCGTTGTTCCAGATCTCTGGGTCTTGTCTTCAGGCCAGCTTCCTGCTCTCTTCTGATCACAGCAGCATTCCGTTCTGTGCTTGGACAGTCTGTGAAATCTGTGCTCCCTTGGAACAGATGATAGGTCTTAGGCTTAAACATCCTATAAATGTTGTCCTCCAAGTTTCTGGAGGTGGACATTCAGGAGAGCTGAAACCAAAAATAGATGCTCCTCATTTAAGTCTAAGGATTACTCTACCCTCCTCCAACCTCCTCCTTAATGTCTCTTAGTTCTGATCAGGTTTGCTGCTTAATGCAGTGTGAGAATAAGGATGGCTTTGTGTTCAATAGCAGGTCCCATTGGAGCTTGAATTCCTGTAGTACAGCTCTCTTTGCAAAGCAGCATTTTCCCAAGAGAATGAGCTGGAATGAATATATCCCCTACTACCGATTCTTTTTTTCATTATTTCTCTAAACAGAAAGGACTATGTCATTGAAAGTATAAAATGCACCTAAAAAAATATTCTTCAGTAAAGCCCAATAGAAATCAAGGTGTGACATCCCCAAGAACAGCCAAGTCACAAAAGAGCTAGTCATGCTGGAGGCCAAGTTAAATAACTCATAATTTTTGATCTCTGGGTTTGCTAACACTCTTGAGTGTGGGCTTATGAAATGCCTGGACAGGCAAGACGGCCCCTGTTGAATCTTGCTTGACTTGGCCCTTGCCTGGGTAACTCTTCTGCAACTTGGCTTTCCCTGCACATCTCACACCTTCCCACAGTGACCTTTCACTCTGAGCTTGGCTTTTCCATGGTGGGTTAAGTGCCTGCACACATTCTCATCATCAGGTTCTTGGCGTGATGATGACGTGGCTGTACATGGTTTTGCTCTCCAGACATGAGAGAGGGTTGAAGTTCAGCGTGGGTTCCTGCAATCCTTTCTGGAGTAATTATGGATAAAAATGTTACGGCAAGATGACGTGTGCCTTGTGTGACTTCGTGACACTGCCTCTTGTATCTCCTTGAGCTAGCCAGTACGTGTGTGTGTGTGTGTGTGTGTGTGTGTGTGTGTGTGTGTGTGTGTGTAAAACTGAGCTTCCACATATCTATCGGCACCTAGTCCCTTGGACTCTAAATGTTAGAGCATGTACTATTATTTCCTAACATTCCAGAGCCATTTCCTCTTACAGGAAGTGTCCCAGAATTCCACAGTCATACTGCAGTGTGTGGCAGTGGGCTTCTGCATTTCCTTGGAGCATTACCACAGGCCAGCTGGTCCTCAGCTTATCCTATGTCCTCAGCTTATCCTATGTCCTTGAACTCTGGATTGACCCATCTGCTTCTCTTCTGTATTCCCATAGCATCCATGTATACCTCTATCATAGCATCCATGTATACCTATATCATAGCATCCATGTATACCTATATCATAGCATCCATGTATACCTATATCGTAGCATCCATGTATACCTATATCGTAGCATCCATGTATACCTATATCATAGCATCCATGTATACCTATATCATAGCATCCATGTATACCTATATCATAGCATCCATGTATACCTATATCATAGCATCCATGTATACCTATATCGTAGCATCCATGTATACCTATATCGTAGCATCCATGTATACCTCTATCGTAGCATCCATGTATACCTATATCATAGCATCCATGTATACCTATATCATAGCATCCATGTATACCTATATCATAGCATCCATGTATACCTATATCATAGCATCCATGTATACCTATATCGTAGCATCCATGTATACCTATATCGTAGCATCCATGTATACCTATATCGTAGCATCCATGTATACCTATATCGTAGCATCCATGTATACCTATATCATAGCATCCATGTATACCTATATCGTAGCATCCATGTATACCTATATCGTAGCATCCATGTATACCTATATCGTAGCATCCATGTATACCTATATCGTAGCATCCATGTATACCTATATCATAGAATTTCCTCACTACATTCATTGTTTCCGTTTCTGCTGTCTCCGCAGGAGACTGAGCTCCTGAGTTACAGGACCAGCTCTTATCTACATATTACCAACACGTAGCACTATGCTCTGCCCAAAATAGATGTTCAGGACATGTTGATGAGCCATTGTTGAAGGCTTAGTCGAGTAAGTTTGAGTGAGTATTATTTCCAGCCTGTGGATTAATTCTATTCCAGAAACTCTTTTTGTTGCCAACATTACTTTGTCGTGAAATATTAAGTATGGCTTGCGTTGACACTCAAATAGAAGAGCACACACCGGATGAAGCTGTCACCATAGAAAGAATGACAAGTTTAACACTCAAAGGGTAACTTTATTTACCAGCTCTTGTGGAGGGCCACATGGAGGGGGATAACTGGCATCCCCCTTGCTTTCACCTTGTAGAAACAAGGAATTTACCAGCCACTTTGGGTTGGCCTTCAGTTTGGTCTATAGCTTAGTATCATCTGGCAGAATCTTCTTCAAGTCCTCCCAAAAGGCCCTGCTGAGCTTCATGGACCTTCTCAAACCACCTGATATGACACACTGACTGCTCACCTTCTGTATCAGCTTCCCAGTCACACCCCCACTACACAAGCATGCTGCTGTCTTAGGTACAGTTTGGGTGCCCCAGAGATAATCTTTGCTAATCTCAACACCGTCAGTTTGCTTCAGGGTAGCTCTGCTCAGCCACATAATAGAGAGTGTCCCTGGGTTATGTGGATTCCTGCATCATGGTGGTTTAAGCAGAAAATGAAGGCTTTCCTATTCTGGGCCTTCTGGCTTTTTCCCTGATTATTTTACTAGGGCCTCAATCTTCTCTGATACTGAATGGTTAAGGAAGGCCTTCCCTGTCCAAGAGAATCAGCCTATCTCAGGGTGGTGCTTGGAGAGCGCTAATGAAAAGATGCATGTAAAGCCCATATTGCAAAGAAACAAAACCAGCACGTAGGAAAAAGGCTCTGTTGATGAAGCATGAAACTCTCCTCAGACCAGCAGACTCTGGAAATGAGACCTGGAACCTGTGTCAGTTTGCTTACTTGTTTCTGGAAAACATTTCTGGATGAAGAGATTGGTGAACTAGTTTCCGTCCTTTATCTGCTGCCTAAATAGAGAGGTACTGTGCTATGTGTTGAAGATATGGAGCTGGGAAGGAGCCTGGTTCCCAGAATTACTGCTTGGAGAAGAGCCACCTAACCAAGGAAGCCCATATTGGATTGTGAGATGAGTGAGAAATAAACGTTAATGTGTTACTATTTGAGGGGGTTATCTGTTATATCATCTAGAGACAGCTTAGGAGGGGCTTTGCCTTTCTGTGGGTGGAGAAAGGTGTGCAGTGTGGAAATATGGGGAGAACTCCAAGAATCCTCTTCATGGAGTCCAGAAACCTCTCCTAGAATGAAGAACTCCTGGGGGGTTGACTTGGCAATCTTCTGGCAGCCCCCTTTGTCTGTTTCAGCTTTACTGGATGAAAACACTAAAAAAGACTCCAAACCTCTTTGCTTTTCTGTGCTTCTGCAGGACCTGCAATAAAGTCCTAATAGAGGCAGAAAGAGTGAGAAGGAAGCATCTGAAGTGGGAAACGCCATTAGGCTGGCCCATAAAAGATGAGTGCTCTGGGCAGTAAAATGAGCTAAGAAGGAAAGCATGATGAATGTTTTCTCGGCCTTAAGCAGCAAGGTCCCCTTTCACCATCCCACGTGGCACTGCCTCCTGGCTGGGCAGAGCAAGGGGCTGTGTGCAGAGCTTGATTTGCAGGCAGCAGTGGGCCTATCCCGGGGGCCCTGGCCGGGGGAGGGGTGTGTGGCAGTGTTGCGGGGGATGTAGCTGGACTCTGCCATCACCTCCCAGCCCCCACTGGTCCTCTCCAGGGTGGATGTTCCCAACGAGACACAACGGAATCCAGAACTGCCCAAGTTACAAAGCGAGGGCATCTCACATAAGTAAAAGGGAATCCAGAGTCATGGAGTTGGGAGCAGCAGGGAGAACATTTGACTTAAGAGATTTGAGATTTGACTTAAGAGAGTGAACGCGCTCTCCCCCAACCCCACTGCCGTATCCCATTGCCCCATATGGAGAATACTTTTCTTAACTGTGCTGCGTCCCACCCTCACACCAGCACCCCCTCCTTTCTCCTCAGCTTACGCAGTTTTGATGAATTCTTCAAAGGAAAATTCAAGTTCAACCTTCTCCATGAACACTTCTCTCTTTATTATAGTCCCTATAAATCTCACTTTTAGAAGAACATAGTAGTGGAAAGGCCTGGGTTGGAGCCCTGTCTTTGTCACTTGCAAGCTCTATGACTTTGTGCACATTACTAACCTCTATGAGTTTCAGTTTCCCCATCTATAAAATAGGGATTGAAATACAAATCCTACAAGGTAGTTGCAAGGATTATAGGATAACTTTGCATAATGTGTAACATGTAATAAACACTCAATAAAAATTTGTTCCCTTCTAAAATTGTGCAGCATATACAGACATGCCTCAGAGATATTGCGGGTTTGGCTCCAGACCACTGCAGTAAAGCAAATATCGCAATAAAATGAGTCACAGGATTTTTTGGGTTTCCCAGTGTGCATAAAAGTTATGTTTATACTGTAGTCTATTAGGTGTGCAATAGCATTATGCCTAAAAAATGCTGTACAGAACTTAATTAAAAATATTTTGTTGCTTAAAAATGCTAAGCATCACTTGGGCCTCCAGTACGTCATAATTTTTTACTGGTGGAGGGTCTTGCCTCCATATTGATGAAAGTCAACATCTGCAAAATGCAGTAAAGCAGAGTGCAATAAGAAGAGATATGCCTGCATGATTTTTACCAGCAGTTTAATCCTTTATTGTCTACTGTTTCATATGCATACATCTTGACTCCTTAACCAGGCTGAAATCTTCTTCAAGGTAGAAATCTTCTATATCCTCATAGAACACAGACTAACTCAGAAAATTGTAGAGTACCAAGTTGTATTTAATATTTTTCTTATTAATTATTGCTCACTGGTAATCTGATTGTTATATATTTAATCTTCTATAGGCCTTTGTATATAATAATATCTAACAGCCCTTTGTATGTAATCAATTACAATAAATGTTCACCATTACATTTAAGAGAATTGGGTAGAGCATATTCTTGACTATTCTTTATCCAGTTTTTGTTAAGATAAATATTTTTTATTACTTCTCAGTTACAGATAGAAACATATACCATAATTCAGATGTAACTGATTTGGATTGTTCTAATTCATCTAAATTACTGAAATTTTCTGTACCTAATCCTCTTAAATACTTATTGAAATTCTTATTCTTACTATTAAATGAAAATATGGAGATTTCTAAGTTAAGTGTGCTACTTGGCACATTATGATTCTCTGTCACCGAAAACCTCAGACAGACCAGTGAACGATATTTGCTGTACTGCTAAATCAGACAGAAATAACCATGAGTTTCATGTGTAGTTGTTTTAGGTCTACCATTTGAATCCAAGGGTTGACTAAAAGATTTCCAAATAGAGGAGTCTTTTTAAGTTTTGAGACATGTCATATCCAGAGAGCCTAAAACCACTAACTAGGTCCTCAGTCAGCCATTGTCTAAGCTGTTCAGGCGGTGGTTTGGTGGCTTAATGGAATTAACCCACATGCCACTCTTTGAAGTTATTTATAAACCCAAAGCAATGATTGATTAAGGCTTTTGCTCCCCCAAATCAAGCTCCATTTCCAACGAATGAGTGTGATGGTCAACAACGTGAGCCCTGGTGAAATGGGTCAGTGGGTTCCCAGTGTAACTGTCCACCAGGAAACGGTCGGGGCAGGGGTAAGAAAGGAGATTTCAAGTCCTGGCTCTGCTGCTTCCCATCCTCACTTAAATACAAGTATGTCACAACATTTCTAATCCTACCCTCCCTTTTACAAAACAATACTTCCTGCCCTGTCCACATCTCATGGTTACTGCAGGGTTCAAATGAGATAATATGGGAAAGTGCTTATATGTGGAAGAGCCCTAGGCACTTCATTAGTCTCTTAGAAGTCATCATTTGGTGCATGACAACTGAAAATCCCTCCTCCCATGCGGTGGTGGTATAGTCCAAAGAGAGGGTATATATTTACAATTAAACATACCAAGTAAATCCAGCCACAGAGGCTCTTCACTCAACCCCTTAGGATGTAGCTTCCTTCCTGATTATTCCTCAGGGGACTGCTGGGCTCCAGAGGGATGACTCAGTATTAATTGCACAGGCCTTATGGTCCAATTGCCAGCTCAACCACTTGCCACCTGAGGGGCTCCGTTAAGTACTTAACCTTTTTAAAGCTTATTTCCAGATCTCTGAAATGCTGATGAAAATATGTATCTCACAGAATTGTGGGAGGATGCTAGAGATAGTCATGTAATGTCTAGCCCGTGGCTACAGTGAGGGAGGCTCTTAGACTCACGGAGGCGTCTGTAGCTAATCTGAAAAGGGCAGGGCCCACTGGAATCAGACCTGGCTTCAGTTCTGCTTCCCTCTCTGACAGGCTGTCTGATTCTGGATTATTCGCTCCACCTCCCTGGAGCCCACTTACTGATCATAAAATGAGGATGGTAGTATTTTCTTCATGGGGTCTGAATGGAGATCACGTAAAGTAGTGGAGATGAGAGTGCCATGCTCATCGTAAAGCGCAATGCATGCGCACGGGCTGCTATTCATGTTTCCATAGAAACAAACACGCAGAAAACAATGGCAAAGATTTTATTTAGCGGCTTTCTGTGCTTGGCACTTAGAAACAGAGTTCCGTGCATAAGGGCAAATTTTTATACACTTTTTCTTCATACATATTTTACATACCCTTTTTATTGCCCCCTTTTTTTAATATTCATAATATGAATTCCCCCACTAGGCACATAAATACACTTATCTACAACACCTCAAAACCAAAAATCTTAATAATATCTGTATTACTTTACTTGGTATTATTTGCATTTCCACACCATTTAAAAAGTTTAGCTTGCACCAAACTCCACTTGTTTTATCATTAAAGGACTTGAAGGGGAAGGGAAAGGGGAAGGCAAAAACCCAAAACATCAAAATGCAACGAACTATTTGATAAAAATGGAGATCTAAGGGCAGGTGGAAGGATGTAGAAGACCTGTCTGCAATTCCCTGGGACATGACAGGATTTCCCTGCCACAGGGACTGTGGGGCAGTGGATCCAGGCCAGGTGTCTGGATCCGAAGTGCGAAGGCCAGGCCTCTCTGTCGCCTCTGCGCTTGGTTTCACCTGCGGGGTTGCAGCACCCTTCCTTCGCACTCCCTCTCCGTCCCTTCCCCTGCCAGGCCTTGCGCTCCAGCATCCATCGGCACTTCCCACGTGGCGCACCCTCTTCTGGATCACAATGGTCAGAGCTGCGGGATCCAGATGCATCCCTCGCCTGGTCCCTCTCATCATTGCCCTTGACCACGCACAGTGTCCCAGACACGTTTCCTGCTCAACACCACCGTGATTCTTTCTATAACCTGTAGGGGGGATGGGGAGAAACAAACACAAACCAAATTTCCTGGGTGAATTAAAACTCTCGTCACTGCGCACACTTGCTCTGTCAGTCTTGCTCGCCGCCTCTCTCTCGCCCTCTGTTCTTCTTTCTCTCTTTCCATCTTTTCTCAGGCACCACTGGGAACGTCACCGATAGCATATTGAGTGCAGACAGACAAAGTTTAAAAGCAATTTTCTTCAAGAAGCCAAGTCCAGTTGTAGTACTGATGTCTCTCCACCCTCATGGATGGGAAGGGGTTCCAGGCTACACGGTTCATTCCAGAAACGGGGTAAGCTGCAGGGGAGAAAGGTCCGTCTAGTGTTGTACACAGACAAATTCTCGGTGAAAGCACCCATTCCGGGCCTCCCTGCACAGAGTTCGCCCAGTTCCGAGTCAGTGTACATGTGTATGTGTGTAAGGATGAGTCTGTGTGTGAACATGTGTATATGCATGCACGCACGTATGTACGTATGGGTAGGTCTGTATGTCGTGTGGCTAACTTCATGGCTGCTAAACGCTAGCAATCTCCCTTAACATTATTATAAAACGATTATTCATTTTCTTCAAAGACCACTCTGGAGCAGACGCTGCTTTATAAAACTAAGCTTTGGGAAGGCAGGAGCATGGCCACTGGGGCAGAGATGATTCCACGCAAGCATAGCTTCAGTGGCTCAAACGTCTCTCGTTGTTCTTGGGGATACGCTTTCCTCCTCCAGAAAAAAACAAAAAAAAAACAAAAACCACCCAAACACGCAGCTGCTGCGTTTGCAAGGCCCTGGGCTCCGAGGAGGAGGGTGCGCCCGTGCAGCCCGGGCCGGGCTCGGCGGGCAGCGGCCGTCACACCATGTGCACCGACATCTGCGAGGAGGAGCCGGGCACGGCGCCGTACTGCCGCCCGTCGCAGGCGGCGCCGGCCTGCTGGCCGCTGGGGGAAGGGCTGATCATGTGCATGCCGTGCTCCACGCCCGCCGGCAGGTACTGCCGCTCCGCGAAGGCCCCGCTGGGCGGCGACGAGCAGAGTAAAGTGCTTTGCGAGGCGCTCAGTTTCTCCGGGCTCGCGGCCAGCCGGGGGGAGGTGGGGAAGTTGTATCCGTACAGGTTGTAGGGGTTGTGGAGGGAGAAGGCGTTGTAGGAGCCCTGCTGCATGTGGCCGCCCCCGAACACGTGCGGCGAGCCGGAGCCCGAGGCCGCGTTGCCCGCCTGCATCACGTACGGGAACTGCGAGGCGGGGAAGGAGCCCAGCTGCCCGCCGTACGCCTCCATCTTGCTGTTGCTCGGCAGCGAGGGCGGCGTGGGGATTCCTGAGATCAGGGAGGGAGTCCTCTGAGGCATGAAGGTCTCGGAGGGCTGCGCGGCGGCGGCGGCGCCGCTCTGGAGCCGGTTGTAGCCGCCGTCGCTCAGGCCCGGGTAGCTCTGCAGCGCGGCCATGTTGCTGCGGGCGCAGGGCGGGTAGTCGGAGAGGTTCAGGTTGCACAGCTGGCTCTCTCGGCAGCCCACGTTGAAGGTGTTGGGGGCCAGGTGAAAAGTCGGAGGAGAACAGGATGGAGATAAAAGATGAGACGAGGCCGAGGGGGACGGCGTGCCAGTGCTGGAGGTGGTCGGGGAAGTGCCTGTGCTGCCCCCTGAAAAATAAAACATGAATTCCACTGAGACGGCGGCCTTTTAAGTCGTGTCTGTCCGGGCCAGATGCGGCCGTGCAGGAGGCTCCCTCAGGGGGCCAAGATGGGCCGGTTTGCACAGAACCACTGCTTTCCCTTAATCCCTTAACTCAGCAGACTTACGGTAAGTGATGCCACCTGTGTGCGCATGCGCGCTTGCACACACACACACACACACACACACACACACACACACACACTCACTCACTCACTCACTCACTCACTCCAAAAGAGGGGACGAAGGGGGTGACCAAAAAGAACACTAAAACCGTTTGTTTCTCTGTTAAGTAAGTCTTAGTAAGTCTTTTTGTTTTTTTTTTAGAAAAATAATAATTAACCTTCTAATCACTCTGTCATTTCTATTACCTGGCACGGTTGCTTAATTCATCATATTTAGTCTTCCAGCTGAAAATATAGGATACCAAGTCTCAGGACCTTAATCTCAGAGGAAATGGAGAGCTTGGGTGGGGTGGTCAAGTCAAGGCTGAGGCCTGGGAGGGCTGAGCAGAGGGGCCCAGGTAGTGGGAGCTGGGGTATGAGACTGAAGTTCTGTCATATGAAAGACATTATGAGAGCAATTACAAGAGCATAAAGCAAAGCTAACCCAAAACGAAATCATTACGATCCAGAGGCTCTGCTAATCTCCTTTTGTAAAAGCTGCCCCGTCTCAGAGACTGGAACAAATACTGTAAATGTCAGAATGGGTAATAAAGGCCGGAGATCTGCATTCTACTCACAGCTTGGCTACACTAACCCTCCATCTGACCCTAGGCCTACCACTTTCCTCTCTGGGTTTCAATTTCCGTACGTAGAAGATCAGAACTTGAGTTAGATCAGTGGTTCTCAAGCTGGGAGAAGCTGCGAGCTTTAAAAGCTGCTGAGGTTCCAGGATCCCATCCCAGATCAACTAAATGAGAATTTCTGCGCATGGCAGCTCCCCAAACTATTCTAATATGCAGCCGCAGTTGAAAACCAATGATACAAACTAAATTCCTTATTTCAAAGTACCCGAGTAGTGATTCCTAAACTTGAGTGTGGTTCAGAATCACTGGAGGGCTTGGAACACAGGTCGTTGACTCCGACCCCCATAGTTCCTGACCCTCTAAGTCTGGGGCAGGGCCTGAGGATTTGCATTTCTAGTAAGTTCTCAGGTAATACTGACACTGCTGGTCTAGCGAGCACATTTTGAGTTAGAGGAGGACCTATAGGTCCCTTTCAACTAATAAAAATCCCTGAACCTGTATCTGTATCTGTATCTGTATCTGTATCTGTATCTGAAAGGGTTGCTCTTATGATGTGTGGATATTAGAACTGGACTGCTGGCAGGTGCACCAACAGATGAAGGGCCAGTTCAACACAACCTACTTTGGCCTTCAGATAGCTTAAGAAGGTGAAATATGACCTTTCTGAGCCTCCCCTTTCCTGGGCCAGGAAGCAACAGTGCAGCATCCACTTCCTGTCTCCCCGCTGGAAGTTCAAAACAGTGGTGAGTGCTGGGGCTGCTGGACCTTTTGTTTGAATTCCCCAGAATGAGCGGATGCTTTGTTTTCCATAGGGACTCTCCCATGGTGGAGCTTCTCCTTCAGGGCAAGGTTAGGAGTTTCCCAGAACCATTGAGAGCTATGATTTCCAAGGAGGTGGTACCCCTTAGGTCATCCACAACTCATGTAGGGACTCTTAGCACCTGAGCTACTACAAAGGATAAAGGATATTTTAAGTGGAAAAAAGCAGGAATACAGTTTTTATCAGTGAGGGAAATAAGAAGGAAATGGCAAGAAGCCAGATATTGGGTTGCAAAAAATCATCCATAGCATGCCAGGGAAGAGGCCCCAGATGTGCAAAGAGAGAGGAAGATACTCAAAGAGAAGCCAAAGTATATTTTTAGCAAAAACAAAAAAGGTCTGAGCCTACATATACAGAAATGGTAGTAGTATTGGGTGTAGAAATACAAATTTAGCTCTTAATAGTTCTTTTCAGTGTTAAATATTTCCAGAGCCCAACTAATATCTCTTCCTTGGTCAAACAAATTTCCCCAATGAATTTCCAAGGTAAAACTGGATTTAGTTATAAATAGCTGCTGATTTTAGAGTCATTTCAGGGAGGAGTCCTTCCTAGTTTCTTTTTATGCCTTAAATTCCTTTAAGAGAGGTACAAAGACTTTTATTCCATAAATCGAGATAAGACCAACATTGTAACTACTTCTGGAAGACATCAGCCAGCAGCTGACCATGGTAGAAGAGCACCAAGCCCTATTCCAGTTCCACTGGCATCCACCCAGCTCATGACCACAGGTGAAGTGGGCTACCTCTTCATTGCTCTCATCTGTGAAAGGAGCTGAACTGACTTCAGTTTCTGTTTTTCTCAGAATTACATTTGTGTCTGAGGATTCAATTGTGCTAAAGTGTGAATGGCCAATTACAAGTACTTTCCAGGAATCTTTTAACATAACAAAGGCCTTCTGGAAGGGGAAGACTGGGAAAGGCGAGAAAGAACCTTTCATGCCTTGTTTTTGCACCTCTCAGTGCCCTGCCTGCAGGGCCTGACGGGAAGCTCAGGAATTCATTTTCTGTAAGCCTGTGGTTCCTCTTAGAGGCATTCTACACATTTTCCCTTGTCTTTCACCCTAATGCAGGGAGCTTCTGTGAAATAAATGCTAAGGCACAAATGGAGAAACTCGACTCCAGCTGTACAGAGAGTTGTGTTTTATGGGCTATGTATCTGGTCTCCTCCCTTTGAAAGCCCGTCCTTGCTCTCCCAGATCTGGTGTTTATGTGGTCCCCCAGGAGAGGGAGAGCCCCTGCTCAGCACACTGCACTGTCCTCTTACAGGTAGGCTCCAACAGGCGCTGGCCCTCGCCCTGCAGCAGGAAGTGCAGGATGGAGCAGATGACTTTTTACAACTCTAATGGTTTTCTCGGATGGCCCGAGATGGAACGAATGGTACTGATTTAAGGCCTCAATTGGTTTCACTACAAAAAAAAAAAAAAAAAGACGGGAACTATTAACAAGTTACAGGGATTTCTGCTGAGCAGATGAGAGGCACATGTTAAAAAGTTTGTAGTCAGCTTGCTTTGGCTTTTAAATGACACTCGCTGGAAATGAGACTTGGTGGCCTGCTGGGCTTCAGGGGGTGGGAGCCCCCCATATGAACTAGTGTTTGAAGGGGGAGAGCAAACCGGTCCAAGAGAAGGTCACAATGCTTCCATTCACTTTGAAGAAATGCTCTAAAGCACTTAGAGTGCTCAATACAGATAGCAACGAGTTCTCAGAGTCCACACAGAGAGAAAAGACTGTGGTATGCATTTTGCAGAGAAGCAAACCAAGATACTGAGAAGTCTTTACTCTCTCATGATCTAACAACTTGTCAGCTGTTAAACGAGATGAGGAGTGCCAGCCAAGTGCTAAATAAGGAGGCAGGCTGCCCTCCTCATGCATTTCAACACTCGGCTGCCTGGAGGCCTCTTATCGCCGACAATCTCGGGCCCAGTGGGAGGCCAGGCTGCGCTGATGCGGAGGGGCAGACTGCCTCTCAGAGAAAAGCATGCCTTCCTTTCCTGCATCCTGTCTCTACCCACCAGGTCCAGATGCTCTAGGGTCTTGACTTAAACTTGATTTAAAGATGATCATGGTCTATGGAGTCAAACAAACTCAGTCCAATCCCAGCTGTTTTCCTGGCTTAGCAAGTTAGCCTCTCCATATAGATGGAATTACGAGTCTCTACCTGGTACCGGTGTTTTAAGAAATAGCTGAAGTAATATATATGGCATTAAATATTTGTTTCCTCTTCCCATGTACGAGTGGAGTGAGGGAAGGAAAAGGGGATCCTGGTGCATTTGGGTTCCAATGGGATGGCTCTCAGGTGTTGGCCTCTGTCCGTGGAGCTGAGCATCTCAGCCTCTCCACAGGTAGATGCCCCGATGTAACAGGTTAGAGGACAGAGCACTGGGCATGTGACAGCTATGGACCCACCAGGGCCATATTCCCAAAGGGCCATATTCCCAACTCTGTTTCCTCTCTGAACTGTCTGCCCCTCCGCACTCACCTCTGCCCCAAGGGACCCGGGATGTCCCATGTCTCCATCTCTTCTCAGATCAAGCAAAGCAGAACTGAACACAAACAGGTAGATTGAAATCTTTCCCCAGTGGATTAAGACCCCTGACTGTACTCAGAGGATATAAATGTTACTCCACTTCTGAGAGGTGATTAAAACATAATGTCCATGACTTACTTATTTCAGATCTGGAAGTTTGTACCTCTTAGTCCCTCACCATTTTCAGTCCCCCCACACCGCTGGCAACCATCAGTTTGTCTTCCGTCTCTGTGGGTCTTTCTGTTTTTGTTTGTTTGTTCCTTAGATTCCACATATAATTGAACAGGGATGCACAGCACAGGGAACATGGTCAATAACACCGTAATAACTTTGTACAGTGACAAACACTGACTAGACTAGTCATGGTGATCATGCTGTAAAATATATAAATGTCAAGTCACTGTGTTGTACACCTGAAGCTAATGTAATGTTTTTAAAACCATAACTCCCTAAGTAACCAAAAAGACTCTTCCGTTCCAAGACCGATCCCCCACCTGGCCCACCTCCCTGTACCCTATTTTATTTGTTGACCAAAGTGAGGAGGGGCTCATTAACATTCAAATTCGACATTAATTTGCTCCAATATTCAAGACTAAGAGCCAGAATTAACCAAAAAGAACCCGTGTTTAGCAGTGATTCCACACCAGGGCAGTAGCCCAGAATATACTTGTGCACCATGGAGACAGTTAAACGTGACTGTGAAAATCCTGAATAGCAAACCTGCTGACTTTTGCATCTTTAAATTGATCACTTCCAGGCTGTAATATGGAGGCTTTCAGATACAGCTTCCTTTTGGGTTCATTTTGTTGTGCTCCTCCCCCCCAAAAAACTTGAAAACATTAAAACAAAACCCCATCTGGGCCAGTAAAGAACAAATTCCATGTAATTACTTGGTTCCACGAGCCAGACTCTTCTCTCATGTAACACTCGATGGCATCTGTCCCTGAGGAGTGCTGATTCACTGTGTGTCCTTGAGTAGCCTTCTTTGAGGCTTTCAAACAGGTAAGAGGTAAAAAGTCAGCACCCTGTGCACTGATTCCAGGGAATCAGCCCGGTAGCCATAAAGTTTAATGATCACAGCCCTGATCATCCCAACCAAGGGATTACCCTTAGTGGAAATGAATACCTTTCTCCAAATACAAATGTGAAACATTAGAGCGCCGATGGGAATTGTGTGGTTTCGGTCTTAGGAAGACTCCCAGTGCATCACTTTCCATACGGTTTAAAGATATGCATAGATCCAAGCCTCTTCCCTTTAAAACGGCTTTCGATATAGTCGCTAATTCTCGTTTTTCGCATTGGTCTCTGCTTCTTAGACGGCCCTGTTTTATGCCTCCCACATTCCCTTAGGGGCACTGCTCCCATTTTTTTCACTTTCCATAAACCTGTTTGTGTCTCAGTCACCGGTTTTACTGCCTTCCTCACTGCAGCACATATCCGTTGTTATTGTCAGCAAATTAGGACTAGGCTGCTTCTCTCCTGGCAGTGGTACCCGGTTTCCCACTGAGAAACACCCTCTCTTCCACTCTCGCCCCTTTGCCTGACCTCCAGGAAAAGCATGTGACTCCCACCTGGACAACCCAGGCATCGCTTTCCCCACCCCCACTGCCCCGGCAGTTGGTTCCGGTGACTCGATTAGAGCCAATGAGACTCAATGGGATTTTGCTAGAAACCTTCGAAGAGAGGCACGTGACCTTTCCCAACAGATTTAAACCTAAAAAGGCCTAGGTCTAGGGTTGCTGACAGCTAAGTTACCACCCTGGGGAGCCTGAGAATGAAGTCAGCTGAGAAATGAAGACACCTTGGAGTAGGGTGGTGGCAAGGGAGATTAAGATGTGGATGGATCTAAGAACTTGGTGATGGCCAGATACGGTGGAGGTGGGGGGACCTCCAGGCAGATGAACGGATGGTGGTGTCCTTGCTCCAGGAGAAGGCACCAAGTCTGTGAAGTAAATCAGACTCAGTTTTTGACACGTTGAGTATAACGGACTTTTGGGACAAAATAGAAAATGTAACCAATAATTGTTTGTTTTAGTGATAACTGAGATGTTCTCTAATCCCTGTCAGGAGCTCCTCATGAGCCTTGTTTCTTATCTCAGTGATAAAGGAAATTGGCTATGTTTGAATCATTATAGTGGTCACAGAGGAATTCCAAGACTGCTATCCATTCAACTGCTCTCCTTTCCCAATCTCTTCCTAGTGTACATTTGCTCAGTAACTGATCCTTCTCACTGAACCACATCAAATTAATACAAATCCCCCAAACCAACAGAGACCCTCATAACCCTAACTTTAACTACCTGACAAACATTAAAACAGCCAATGGTGTTGGAATCTGTCTAGTGATGTCTGCTACCAGCTGAGGAGAGGGAGGGCTTCTGTAAATGGCAGGTCTCCTCATTCCCACAGAAGGAGACATATTGCATCTCTGGTGTCACTGGTCCAGGAGGGTGCCTTTTAGCACAACAATTGTGAGATACACTCAGAGACTCTGCTCACAAAAGCTCTGCTCTCAGTTTGGGCCATACAAATAGCTCCATTGTATATGTCATTATAACATCATCATCAAAACAACATCCGAACATCATCAGAACAACAGCACTGAACTTGGCTATAACTGGCCTGGGCTGTTATTTCTTTCCTTCTGTCTCTATATTTTCTCAGTCAACTTCCCCAAGCATAGCTTAGTTGGTTAGTTCCTTTTGTCCCTGTCACTAGCAGTGTTCAAAGAGAAGCCATTCCAGAAATAAAATTTCTATCCCCATATCTCCAAAAGTATAAACTCCCTTGTTAGTTCTAAATGAGTATGTCTGAAGATCAGGCCATACATACTTGACTTCATTAAAATGAAAGATGGGCCTCCTTAGAGTTAATGCACAAGTTGTTGAACAATAAACCATCAACTGGAAGAGTAAACTAAATTTTTGTATAGAAAAGTAAAGCTGTACTAAATAAGAATGAAGAAAGGTAATGTCTGGTGGAAACTGTCCTGTCAAGTATGAGATCCACTTTCGAGTTCTCAACTCACTTCCACCACTTAACTGCAGGTACGGCACTAGACGGCTATATGCCTCAGTTTCTTTTTGTGTAAACGGCAGAGGATAATGAATCCCAGGTATTCTTCTTGTAAGAGTAAACAGCTTTATAGAGCACCCATTCAATGTGAATTTAAAAACAAGGATTTGGGTTTTTGAAAAACTGTGGCTAATTCACCTAAGGGCTTTCCTTGAAATTTTATTAAGGTGGATCTTAATAAAAGAGAACTGAAAATGAGCAGGGGCAGGATGAAAGAAGCTTCCTTAACCTCATCCAAGCAGTTAGGTGGGTGCAGCCTCCAGCAGCATGGATCAGACATGCCAGGGGGCCATGTGTCTGAAGCAGTGAGGAAGGTGGGCACCTTGGTAGGTCAGTCACCGTTTGGATGTTAGCTTCAGTGCCCACACTGCCAGTACTCTCCTCCCTAAAAGGTAATTGCTACGCAGTCGGTCTGCCACTGAAGTTTCCTCTAGAAGCTTGCCACTCTCTACTTCTAAGACACAAAGACAGTTCAACACAGCTGGCTGTGTCTCTTTTCCTCATTTTATCAGTGACACTGTCCAGAGTTACTGGAACTCTGAGTTCTTCAAGGGAGAGGAAATGGGTATGTTACTTTTACGTCCATTGTTAACGTCAAGAAACCAAGCCACGTATTTTTTAATAATGAGAATCTGGACCACGTTCAGTATACAGTTCAAATATGTATTTCAATTAAACTATTTAATAGTCTTGGCTTTTCCTCTAGCCTGTCCCACTGCCATATGTATCCAATAATTCAAGCTCATCCCCCCGAGCCACCACCAATGAAAAAGGGAGTCACTGAGTAAGTGTGATGTTTTACTTCGAAAGTTCAGTTTCTTTTAAACCATTGTTTGCAAAGTATCAGCAATAAGTCTTCGTATTGATACATTTTTAGTAGAAGCACCATGAAACCTGAGATGTTGTACATCTAAGCAACTCATGCAGGCTCCCTGTGCTGCACTGTGCCCAGCAGCCCCCCATGCTGGCGAAATGAAGTCTGCATCCCCGACGTCACTCCACATCCACATCCACATCCACACGTTAGGTGGTTGTGCTCCAAGATGTAATCAGACAGTGATCTTGCCTACCTGAGCCACAGTTCCACCAAGTGACCTCATTGATTGTTCATTAGGTACTTCCTGGGTACCAGGCCCTGCAGTAAATCTTGGGGACACCGCAGTGAATACAATGTCACCACCAATTCCCATTCTCAGGAACTGGCGGTATCCCTGCCAGCCTTCTCACAGCAGCCTCCATGATACAGACTCCCGCCCACTGGAGCTTGGAAAGTCAGTGAGTGAGGTGTCAGGTGAAATGCTGCCTCTGGACCCGGCCTGTTTGCACAAGTGCTGATGCTGTAGTTCTTTACAGAGCAACCAAGTTCTCTTTGTTCCAGGAAAATCAAGCTTGGCGTGGGGCTAGATGTGCTATATTCAGTTCAGTGCCCACTCCCTCCCGGCCCTGTCTCTGAGCAGAGGCCCTGCCCGGGGCTTTACCTTGCTGCTTTTGCATGGTGGTGAAATCCTCAAAGGTGAGTGTGCGCACAGGGGGTCTCCAGAATGCATAAGTCTCCATGATGGCTTCCAGTCCAGTTCTGCAGAGAGAAAAGCCAGCAAAGGAAGTTGTAAATAATCCCCAGAAACACACTGACTTGTCACAGATCCTGGGTGATTCGTCTGGCGAGTAGTATATCCAGAGGCACTGAGAGACAGCAGACCAGTAAATGAGCCTGGAAGAGCACGAGGCACAGATGACGCTGGGTGG
This sequence comes from Miniopterus schreibersii, assembly GCF_964146895.1. NCBI lineage: Eukaryota > Metazoa > Chordata > Mammalia > Chiroptera > Miniopteridae > Miniopterus > Miniopterus schreibersii. Next base: position 10,097,459 of record NC_138119.1, on the reverse strand, counting down.
CAAGAGGAAGAAGAAATGGACCCAATCAGATTATTTGCAAGCAAGTCATGACTATAACAGAATTTCCTTCTGACCTTTCTTCAAAGGAGGTGTGGTCTGCATGAGAAAAAGAGCACGTTAAGGTCAGGGTACTAATATCGTGAATAGAGTTGAGCAGAGAGTAGCCTTGGCTGTTTCTCTAGCACAAGACAATGTCATCATCATTACCAGAGTGCATCGTGTGTCCCAGAGTCAGCTCCACCACTGGGTATGTCACGTCAATGAAACTGACAAGCAGGGCAATAGAAATAAAAGGCAAAGTAAGCAATCAAATAGACTCGAGTTTCTGTTGCAACAAGAAATACCTACCTGAAGGCAAAGAAAGGGGTTGATCCCAGAAATTATACGTCAAGCAAAAAGACTGATACATTTCTGCAAATTTTTATCTGTATTTTGTAATCTAATAATCAAGCTGGCCTTTGAGGGTCAGAAATTGGGACTGTCAGACTTCAGAAAACACCCAATAGTTTGCAAAAACTACTTTAAGGTTTCTGTTTCATTGGTTTTGGAAATGCCGTTAATTAAGCTATGCACGCACTACTACTTAACTCTTCAATGAACTCTCTATATCATTTATATGAGGTGTTGACGGACATCATGTTAACATAATTATCCAGGTTATCTCAGACATTTTCTTGCTGTTATTCCATCTCATCAAAACAGTATTAGATAGGGTTTCATTTAAAGCTTTGAACACAGCTTCTGATTACTGACTTTTCTGTAAAATTAACTGCTTCTAAGTGGAAGAAGGGAAAGCCCAGGGACGTTGGAGAAGGTTGGAGAAGGAGGGTAGGGAAATGGCATAAGTCACTGGAATGTAACATGGTGTCCCTTCCTGGAAAGGACAAGCTTTCCCTCTTAAGATGAAACTTAGGCTGCCTGCCCTTCTCCCTGGGTAATACAGTTCCAGAGTTCTCTTCTGTCTTGCGTACCAAGAAGAAAGTGAGAAGTTTTATTTTAAGTGAGAACAAATATCCTTTCCTTATAAATGACAGTAAGATCCCCTGAGGTCCTTCTCAGATGAGCTGCTGATAAACTGATTGGCCTTTTGTGTTGCAAAACTTCCTCTCTGAACAGGCCTTACTTGCACAGTTAACTTTCTAAAGTCTTCTCTGGAATCCTGGAGGCTTTAAATACACCAATGTTGGCAAATCAAACTCTGTATTTTTAGAAGAGGTGGAGCGGAGAGGGTGTTGCATGGTGTTTATTAGCTGTTAATCTGTTAAAAGTAGGAATAGAAGACATCCCCACATAGTCACCCTACGTTAATGTTGAATGCAGTACATGAAACTATTTGTGGAGAGAAAGAGCCCAAGCAATTAGGAAGTTCAGAATAATAAGGGGATAGGCTGGTGAAGCCACACTGAGCCTTCATGAGCATAGAAAGAGGACAGGCTGGGCTCTTACTGCCTTGTTTTGGAATGTCGGTGGCTCATGAGAACATCTTGGGGTTCCCTTTAGTGGCCTGGGAGGCTCACTGGTAGGGCAAGCTGCTGACTGTTCCACCTCCTATCCCATTCTTCCCAAGAATGTGTACCGATCGTGGTGACAAAAGACTAGCTCAAGAACAAAGAACAGTCCCTTCTCATTTCATAATAAGGTGATAGAAGACTGTGAAGTACCAATAACACACTGATATACTGCCAATATTATAGTTATTGAAGGAAGAGAAAATGAACTTTGATTTCATTTTCATAACAGGCAAAAAGACTGGCAGATTTATTAATAATTTTATCTAAAGCTGTCAGCTCTATATAGGATAGTGACCATTTAGCCATTTATCCAAATCCAAAACCCAATTGACTGATTTAAATAGATTTCAAAAATGGGAGGGATATTGGGTGTCACCCTCTGATGCCATCTTGGGTGGTTAACCAACCTCTGTTGGAGTATTTCCCAAGGAAAAGATTCGGGTTTTTGACACATCTATTAGAAAGTTCTTTCTGACCTTGGGCTGAAACCTCTGGTGTAACGTTTACCCTCTGGTTCCATGACGGATGGGTACATGGTGAGAGTGCCAGACATTCTCACATCCTCATCAGGGAGACTTTCCTAAGCCATGGAGAATGTAACGTATGACAGGCCACATGTGGATGCAACTATGGTCCACCCAGTTCAGGGGGTCTCACAACAAGGGCCATTTGGTGATAGAATTGTGGGGGAGGGGCTATGGCTACCCAAAAATATTGGCTAAGACCACACATTGCTAACAACACTTCACTAATCCACTGCTTATGCATCTCTCATAGATTTATCCTAGGCCCTTAAGGAATCTAGTTATGTATTCAGGGTGTTTCTCTTCTTAGAAAAGTTAATCATATTTGTTTACTGTATGCCACATCTTATTTGTCCTCAAATTCCATGAAGCTTCATTGGCTAGGTCTAGTTGTTAGAAAGTACTAGTTCTATATATCAGGATTTGGTGAAGTGCTGTGGCAAGATAAGGATTAATAATTCACCTCTCTCACCACCAGCCTGTGTACTTGGGAGCCCATGGCTTTTTACGTCCCCGTGCTTAGCCCAGTGCCTGTTGCATGGCAAGATCTCAGTGGATATGAGTCATTATTTCATGAACTTTAACCAGCGTTCATTTTTCAAAGCCTAAAACTGAGGAAAACAACTTGATGTAAAAGTCAAGACTCTGAAGACAGTAGGAATCATCTAGTATTGGAGACTTGGGAATCATTTCTATAGCTGATTATGCCTTTCTTGACTAGAGTCTCAGAGAGGTTTCAGTTTTCCTTTGGTTTCTTCCGTTTGGGTCATGGAATTTCTGACCTTTAACAGAGTCTGAGTCCCTGAGCTGAGGCAGTCAGCCCCACCCTCATCTTCACTTACAAGAGTCCTTGCCAACCACCTATTAACATCTTCAGCCACTTGGCTGTCTGTTGCAGAGTTTATCCCGAGTAACTCATTGTTGACTTACTCATCATCATAATAACTTATTTTTTGTAATATTTTATCTCAAGGTTCTTAAATGTGAATTCATTGTCTAACAAATAAAAACGTGGTCTTAGGTAACCACATATCGTTAACATGTTCCACATGGTGAGCCACTCTGGGTTTGTTGCACACCAGAGACTGATGTCATCTCTGAGGTTTCCAATCAGAGACGATCAAATTGGCAAGTGTCCCCCTCTTGCTTACTTTCCCCTGTTTGCTCCAGTGACAACAGAGGCCATATCCAAGCCTTCTTTGTTCAGTCCTTTGGCCGTAATCGCCTCTTTGATTTCCAGGCCTTTTCTCTTTAGACTTTTCAGTCTGCTCCTTGGCCAAGCCAACAGAATGTGCTGAAGATGAGGGAGAAAAAGAAAGGAAGGAAGCAAGCCAAAGAGCCTTGGGATCAACTGATTTGAAAAAATAGCCAGACTGTAAAGAAATATTCCTCCAACCTTCTCATTCAAAAAAAAAAGAAAAGAAAAATGCTAGGACCATCCCTTTGAAGTTCAGCAAATATGTAATCATTATAACAAACAGCTACGTTCATGAACCTGTTAGGTAGCACACCAATGCATGGTTTCTGCTTCTTATTTGTCCTGAAACAGAGAGCTACTTCCTATGTTTCTCCCACTTATTTTCTCTGTAGTTCTGCCTTCCGACTCTTCCCCCATCCCATTTGCTGATAACAAAGGGAACATGTGCTAGGAGTTGATAAAACCACTGGTCACCTCTCAATAGAAGACAGTCAAGAGCTAAGGGAAGCCTACTGATCAGGATCTTGAAATCATAAAGGAGTGATCCAACCTAGGAAACAATTATGCTAGCTTCAGGAGCTATTAAGGTAAAAAAACACAAGAGCTTTACCCTATAGGAGTGTCCTATTCTACAAAAAGAGAACATGTAAATGGCTAATTTCTGAACTGTGTGATAAATGCTACACTGGAGATATGTAGGTGCCATGGAGCACTGAGCAGGAAATACTTAATATACCTGAAAACTCAAGCAAGAGTCCGTAAAAGGCCAGTTATTTAAGCGTAACATTAAAGGGTACTCAGCAGTTTTCTACACAGACAAGAGGCAGAAAGAACTTTCCTGGTAGAGTTAACAGTATATGCAAAGACTTGGAGGTTTAAGAGAGAAGGCATGTTCTGGGAACTGAAAATAGTTCAGGGTGAGTGGAGCTCGTGGTACAAGATCGGGGGAGCAGGGGGCACACCATGGGTATTTATTTCATGTTAGGTGCTTGGATTTTATCTAATGGGCGGTACTGAGCCTCTGAGCTCCTTTTCTTTTTCTTCCTGTTCCAGCGTTTGAAAAGACAAGAACATACTGTTCTTTCAGATCTCGTTACTGTATCTGAGCTTTCCACTCCTTTTTCTTAGACTGCCCTTGGTCCACCGAGGTGAGGTCAAGCCTTCCACATACCCTTCTCCTTCGCTGGATCTGGAATCAGCTCCTACATCTAGAGAGATTCCTCACAGTATTTGTTGTCTGGGGAATATTCTTAAAAGACCTCCCAGCAGAGGTCTGCAAATTGGCGAAACAAAACAGAACAAGCCAAAATTCACAACTGGGCTTTAAATGGTACAAAAAGTATATCTACATGATGACTTGGCTGCCACTGATGTGCTCAGGATAGTTTGGAAGAGCAGGCAGGTGTCCAATGGACAGATGCTTGGAGCGGAGTTAAAATAGTTTCTTACGCAGTGATGCCAGCTTGGGAACGCTGGCCCGTCTGAGTCTGAACAGGCAGTCCGCAAAAAGTCTTCCCTGCCTCAAGAAGCACAATGGAAAGCCATGAAAACCCGGAGCGAGCTAACTGAAATATTAAGTTTCTTTGCATTTGACTGGAATGGTCTGACCTGACTTCGGTAATACTCCAAGATGGTGCCAGCTGTACCATCGGAACAGAAGAAACTCATGGCTGTGCAAACAGGGGAGCCGCCAAGCTGAATACTGATGCAGGATTTCACCCCAAAGGCACGGCTGGAGCGTTTCCAAGAGGTTACTCCCAGTATTTACAAGTATGTCAGTGTGAAGAAAGGGAGCGTTGCTGGCGTTTCTGTGGCGCTGGCAGCTTATGTGCTTTTCAGCTACCGCTGTTCTTCGAAGGAGCTCAGCCAGGGCGTGAGCAGGTACCCCTGAAGAGGGCCCATGTGGACTCCACGCTCCCGATCGTGACCTTTGCCCAGCACCTCTGAATCCTTTCATACTGTAATGACACCTAATAAAAGATGACTGGTAAAAAAAAAAATTGGTAATACTAAATCACACGAGGGGCAGATTCGCACAGTGGTTAAGAGAACGAGCTCTGGAGCCAGACTGCCTGGGTTCAGATTGCAGCCCCGCTGCGTTCGGATGCCAGCTTGGCCAAGTTACGTAACCTCCTCATGCCTGAGTCTCCTGTCTGTACAACGGAGGTCACGATACTGCTCCCTCCTAATTGTTACCTAATAAATGCAGGCTGATTAGAGACAGAATATATCCAAATGAGAGAAAACGATGAAAGCTTGAGGACCATTAGTCTAACTCAAGCCAAAGAAATCCCTCCAAGTGCTCAGGTTGCAACCTGTAACAAGAGAAAACAGTCTTACTTCACTGGAATTCAAAGCGGCGTCCGCCCTCTGGCTCTGGATTGAATGTGTAGGGACCTGTGTGTTACCTAATTGCATTTCTCATTCTCTCCTCCAAGAACCAAAAACGTGTCCCTCAAGCCTCTGTAGGCCTCATTATCTCGCAGATATTTCAGACTCCAATATGTTAGCCATTAAAAAGACGTCACTCTGTTAGATGACACCATCGCTGGGCAAGAGCCATAGATAATAAAGCAGCTGCCAGCCTTCCTTGGCAAATCCACACGGCCAAGAGGACAATGGTGGAAAAGGTTCACGACGGAGGAGGGGGAACAAATAACAAGGCAGAGAAAATTGTTAAATACCATAAGCCAGGGGACATGATGAACAGCTCTGGCCTGGATGAGTAGGAGGAGTCTGGCAGGAGGCGGCCGCCAGGGTCCAGAACAGGGCCAGCCACCTTGAACTGTAGATGCAGCCGTGCCGGCCGGAGAGGGAGTCCAGTCCTGATTACTCCCATAGCTCTCCTAAATGTTACCCATGCCAGGGATAACAAAAGACTATGCAGAGTCTACGGAGGCTAGAAAGATTGCCAGGAAAGAACGGGAGGGGATTGGCTGGAAAATATACAGCCAGTGGCTCTAGGGAAAACAAATGAAAATACAGAAATTGAAAGTGAGACACTTGGAAAGTCATGCTGGTCGAAAGGAGGCAAGTGGTTAGCTCATTGGGCTCTACGCTGGCTACGTGAGCCTTCGGGAGCGACGGGGCTGGAGGTGACGAGGGCAAGGCTGTCTGTTGACTAGCAAGCTGTTCCTAACAGAAGAGGGAAACATCAGTCTCTGGATGCTGTCCATGCTGGATTTGCAAATTCTGAAAGCTCCTATCTCGCTGTACTCGGTTTTGCCATCAGTAAAACGGGAAACACTGTACCAATAATTATCAACTTGGAAATAAAAGTAGACAACTCGGACCACAGATACTACATGAAATGATTATTACTATTATTTGTATACTTATAATTTGAATGGCTAGAAATAAATACATGAGGTTGAACTGTAAAAATTGCTGATAGTTTACCTTAGTGACTTTATATGTTTAGCTTAACAGATAGAGTGCAGACAAGATCTGAGATACTTGGTCGTAACAGAGAACTCTGCTAACCAGTTGTAATTGAGATGCACCCGGCACTCTTCCGCCTCTGACTCCCAAAGAAAAGTTGTTTCTTGGGGGATCTAAGCAAAGATGAACTGGCCCAGGGCTCATTTCGAGCTGACTTTTCCTTTTCCTATCTGTGAATTTCAGCCACTCTGATTCTCATCTCACAGTCCTGTTTCTGGGTGAACATTCATGTTGAGTGGGTGTTGTGAGGAGGGGCTGGGCCTTGACAAGAGGTCCTGTCTGTGCCCAAGGAGACAGTTTTTCCCCCTGTGAACATGGCTTTGGAACAGCAGCTGCTTAAGAGGGGGCCACAGGAAAACTCTTTACTCCCAGATATTTCCCCACCACCAGTAGAGATTCCTTCCACTGGGTTAAGTATGAGTCTCGTTGAGCACTGTCTTCGAGCAAATTCACCCATCCCTACAATGCAGTTAATGGCTCCATTTTTAGATCACTATACCCTGAAACATTATGTGAAGGGACACTAGGCACCCAGAAGGACTGCGTGTGACCAGCCACATTCCCAGTACACGGCAGTGCCGGCTGACAATTAGCTCAGACTCCGACTGCTTCCTACGCTTTCTCCCGCAGATCCTATCATTTTCTCAGTGAGGGGCAACCTACGAAAACCAGTTGCCCATATAAACCAACCTCCCCGTCATTCAGGGCCTGCCCCCAGCTCCTTTCTGCTGGTTCCTGAGATATGAAATTTGAGTGCCCTGGCTCCAGCCTCCAAGGGTGGACTCCACACAGAAACAGATACCCTCCTAAAAAACTGCACCAACCCCCTGAACCACAAAAGGGCGGCTGTTGTGGTACCAATAGCAGGACTTCTGGGGCGCCATGCCAGCTAGGGGCATGTGGAGGAAACCACATCACATGACACAGCCTCCTTTACAGATGTCCTGGGTGCAGTGAGGCTGGGAGGAAGGACAAGGTCAGAGAACAAGGTCAAAGACAGGATGGAAGGTGCTGACAGAGGAGGACCCAGAGGCATTTACTTTATGGCACTTTTAAAACAAGTTCGTAGAACCTCTCACTCCCCAGACAGATCAAAATGCTAATCCTCTCCTTTTTATGTATGTGTTGGTGTTGGAGGGAGTCCCTAGGAATTATATAAAATTTCCGAAGCTGCCTTGGGCTTTCTGTAAATTCTTGGCAGCCACCCTAACAGCAACAGGGCTTCCACATCAGACGTGGGCGAGCGCCCCAGGAGTCCTCTCGCCTTCGGCTCCGCTGGCTGCCCCTTCCCTGCGTGAGGTCTGTGGGTGCGACGCTCCCTCTAGCTGAGCGCGGGCTGTCCAGGCTGGTGGGCGGACGCACCTCCTGAGGCTGCTTCTGGGCTGCGATACTCGGTGCAAGGACTCTGCTTCTCTGCCCTTTTGTCACTTTTGTCTCCTCTCTGAAACGGGCTTCCCATTGGGTAGCAACCCCCAAAGATGTAATTTTAGCTCTTAGTTTGCTACTGAGTGGCCTTTCTCAACCAAACCTTACTGTGCTTGGGCTCAGCCCCTGGGACCCCCTGCTTCCCTGAGGCTCACAGACTCCGAAACTCACTGGGTGTCCTCCTTCAGGGACCCAGGGAGCATAGACCTGTCCCCACCATCCAGAGCAAGCTCAGGTGGCCTGAACGGAGGGAGGTGGGGGGCGGGGAGTCTAGTCTGCAATTACGGTAAATCGGTGTCTCACAGCAGCAGCCCATCTCGGACTGGAATCAAAACTGCCTTTAGACTTTCAAACCAAGCCTATTTATAAATCCACTCTTTCTTCCCTTCTTATTTGGTGTCTGAAGCTGGCTCCCCACTGTTGCTGCACCAACTTGGCCTAGATTGGATCAGGCTTTCTGGCTCCAGAGTCCTGGTTTTTCATTTCTCTGCCACTCCCCAACTCTGTTTTCTGTTTTGTAACTAAGCAAACGAGTATTATTTTACTCTGTATACCTGGCACTATAGGGAAAAAAATCTAAAAATAGAAAGCTAAAAAAGGTATGGTCCCATTCCAAGGAGCTTATTTTCTAGCAGGAGGCAGAGCCCAAAACTCAGACCACAGGACACCAAGTCACCTCAAGCTGAGGGACTCCGTTTCCCCCAGGAACAGGGAGGGGTTACTGTCTCCTCCCACAAGGAGCTATCTCTGGAGATAACCCTAGAAATTGTGCCCCAGAGGTAGGTCTGATTAAAGGTAAGCCTATACTGACCCACTCGCACCCAGAGCCAGATCTGGAACAATTTGGAAGTAAATACAATTTCCCTCCCATTGCAAAGAGAATGTCTGGAAGCAAAACTGGTAAGGGTTTCCACTCCAAGAGGCCTGGATGTCTACTACTCTTCCCCACAACATGAACACACACACTTGCACTCATATACATGCACTCTCATGCATTCACTCACATGCATGCACTCACACACATACATGCACACTCTCACACAAACACACACATGCACACTCATGCCCGCACGCATGCCTTTCTGGTGGAGAGTTCTCATCAGGGAAATAGTTGTGTGCAAATGAAAAAGTTGAAGCTCTATGACTAGAGCTTGAAGGGCAGTGACCTGCTCACACTGAAGTGTGTGAAGGACGCTTCCTGAAGAAGCAGAGGGAACTGTGAAAGGCTTTGATGATGGTGACACCACAGGGCTGACACTGTGGACTCACTCCGGCTCCTGCTGGGGTTCTGGGAGGCCCCATGAATATCACCTCTTGTCCTTCTTTGAATTCAGAATAAGTTCCAAGAAAGGCCTAGGAGCCCAATGCAATGGAGACCAAAATACCAGTGTGACTATTGACAAAGGTGTCTGGAGACTATGGCACAGGCATGAAGGCTGAGTGAGTGAGCTAGAACTCCCCTGAAATAAGCTGACTCCCCCAAACTGTGGACTTCCTCTGCTGGGCTCACTATACAACCGGAAGAGCCCAGAAGGCCAGCTCCCTGCAGGCGAGCAGGTCCTGAAGTGTCCCTCCTCCTAGACTCAGCAATCAGATCAGTCCCCCTGGTTCCCATCGAGGGGAAGGAGGAAGCAACAGGGCGAGAAGCCAGGAGCGCTTCTCCATGGATATCTCTTTCCATTGCACAGCAGGAATGGGAAGTAAGTATCCCCACCCCAGCGACCTCAGCGGGCACTGCACCCAGAGGCTACTGGCCCAGGGGCTGAGCGAGGCATCTAAAGAGAACCGGGGTGGCTGTGCCCTCCCCGTGCTTCCTCACACCCTCCCTTCCTGGGCCTCTGGGTCTCACCGGGATGGATTGAGATCAACAAACCTGAACGTGTTTTGGTTTGAGGTTTGGCAAGTTCTGGAACTCCAGAGTATCCCACAAATGTTTTGTGTTCTGCAAAACCAAAAAACATTGGCCGAGCACTTTCCCCCCTAATTTTTAAGCCCATGTGTTTTGAAAGGAAATGTAATCCGTATGTTTGGGGTACATTTATATGCAACTCGTCAAGCCATGCTCGTCAGTATGAGTCACTTAATGTCTAAAAGGCATGGGGAAGACCATAGATTTATAAGAACTCTGTTAGCAGGAGAAGGCAACAGACGAGGCACTGGTTGGAAGGTGACGAACTGGGCTCTGATGCTGGCATAGAACCCCCAGAAGATTTATAGGTAATCATCTATATCCTCACCCATCGATCTTTCCCATCTGCAAAATGGCATTAATCATTCTTGCCCTCATCAGACCCTGCAGGCAGCTAATGAGAATTAAATTGTGATAATCAGGTAATTTCAAGCTTTTCAAAGAGAAAATACAAGGGCCACTGTACTTGCCCCAACAAGTTTGTTTTCATATTAACCATGTCAGAAAAATGGTTAATTTTTTAACAGAGTTTTAGCTCTTAAAGGTAATAATTGTATAAAAAGGTTTACTTGTCCACAATTCCTTATTTACTGATGAAGACAAATAAATGAGACATCACTGTAGGTTCTGTGGCCACATGTAGATGCTTATCAGAAAAAGCAGCAATCTTTTGATGACAATAAATCACCATAAAATGTGTTTTAAGTGACTAGTAGAAGGGGAAACACCATGAGGGATCTGATCTGGTACTTTAATTTACAGTGCGTTGACAAAGAATCTGGACAATTCAGCCTGTAGGGGGCAGCTTTTTCACTCTTGGATCGGCTCTATTTCTCTCTGCACAGTGTCATAACATACAGGTATTTTCCAAAAAGCAGGAGCCAAAAGCCATCAATGGGGTGTGGTGGGAATACTGTCCCGCAGAAAAGAAATGTCAATGAGTCTCTTTCCCAATTACTCTTACCTATTTCTTCCAGAATCTCTGAATCCTTTAGCAAAGGGGTTTCGGTCGATTTTTAATCTGGTGATCTGGAAACAAACAAAAAAGCATGAATTATATTTTCATCAATGGACTTCCTTTTCAGTTGCTCCTAGTAAAATAACAAGTCACTCTGTTAATCACAGCTAGTGTTTTTATTTCATTTCCTTTTAGTTGGAGATTTAAATGAAGTCGATAGAGGACTAGGGCCTGGCACACAGATGTGTGACCCACCTCACCTGACCCATTTCTCCCTAAAAACCAAGGTTTTCCCCGTATGACTCCGGAAACTCTTTTCCATTCACCTTGGTTGCCCCCCAATGGTGATAAACAAAAGTATTGACATGGAAAACTGGGTCCATGGCACATGACACACAGGAGGCCCCTGAAAAGTGCAATGAATGGATTCGGACAATCCAACCAGGTGGCTGCCTCACCTGAAGGATCCAAGTAATTGGCCACATTACCCATTTTACTTAAGCTGTGTCTTTCCAGCCACTAGGGATTGCTCCTTGACTGACCTGAAATGGTCTCAAGAAAGACAGAAGAAGCAGCTATTCTTTTGTCAAGGTCGCACCCAAAGGAAAATCTAAAAACATGTGATTGGATGGGGCAGAATCCAGCACATCTTATCCAGTCTCTAAGGTTCACAAGAGAATCAGAGGAAATAGAGAGGCAGCTTCATAAGGCTGAGGAAACCCAGGGAAACAATCACGCGACCCAGCTTGAACAGGTCCCTAGGAGCCATCTGGTCGACCTCCACTCAGTGCCTAAGTCCCTATCGCATCCTATCCCGGTTCCCTCAGTCTCTGCGGCGGTTGTACGTATTGGACTAGCACAAGCCTGACCAACAAATCCCACATGTGCCCTAGTGTTTCCACTTTCAGCCCTGGTCATGGGACGCATTTCGATACCTTCATGTCTGAACCACATGTTAATGACTCACTGCATTCAAGCAATGGAGACTTGGGGGTGGGAACTAGGGAGCTCAGGAAAGGAAGGAAGGCGCTCTCAATGGAAAGTAATTCTAGAAGTAAAAGAATCTCATTATCTGAGATCATCTTCGTTTTTCTGATAATTGCAGAACTTATCACTAGGATGGTTCAAGTTCTTACCAATATTGCAAATTTTCCCGAGACCCTCTTCCATCACAATGGACTTTCCCAAAGCCACAGTCTTTAAAGGTTTTTAAAATGCAATATGAGATTCTGATGAAAAGACTTGAAAGTACCAGTTATTTTCCCCCTAACATCCCTTGCCTCTAGAATGGCCTATTAATAACATAGCACTAATAACGCAGCACAAGCAATTTTACATCTATTTTATAGACCAGAGCAGGAGCCCAAAGCCTCGGCTTTCCAGCATGCACTGTCTGCCACGTGAACACTGCACGGAGTTTAAAGACTGCCACTGCGTTCTGTTCTTGCCTTAAAATCGGTTCTTTCCTCCTCCATAATCCACAGCAATAAACCACACACCATATTTTCTTTTCAAGTCGGGGTTATAATATTTTATTTTCTCTTTCAAGTTGGCTTATCCTGTCCGACTCATTTATGATAGGGGTTTCTGATATATGATTGTGCTGCCGTGTTTCGGGGGTCTCCCCAGGCCCCTGTAAATATAACGACATTCTATTTTGTGGGCCCGGGAGAGAGGGTTGAAAACCCGTTTCCCACAATTCACTGGATCGCAGGCCAGGGGCCGGTACGGAGATTTAATAGACAAATGTCACCAAGTGTTAGGAGAAACCACACCTCTGTACTTGTCTCAAAGCTTTTAATGTGAGATTCGGAGAACTTTATGAAGCGTGTGGTTGCACTACTCATTACTGATTTATTATCAAGTGCCTTCTGTGTGCAAAGCACTGTGACAGGTAGCACAGGTGGCAGAATGGTGGACAGTCAGTACATGGCTGTGTATTGTCTTCCCCAACCCAAGAAGCTTATAATCTAGAAGAGAAAATGAGACATATACACTAATAATTACAATAAAACAGAAAGTCATTAGGTTTGCCATAGAGCCAGAGTGCCGTAAGAGCTTAGAGAAAGTTGGGATTATTCCAAGTTGAAGTGCTCTGAGGTCTTATCTTGGAGGTAGCATGTGAGCTGCATTTGAGTAATTTTCAACCCTCCTCCATAATTACATTTATCAATTAGACCCTCTTGTGGCTGGCTGTCTCTACCTCCCGCCTTAAACCAGATCACCACCATCCATTGACTAAACCTCTCTAGATAACCTTCAAACTGATCTCCCTTCTTCCACTCTTGTCCCTGTCCTATCTCTTCTTTGCACAGCAAACAAAGTGATTTTGTTAGTGTGTAACTAGATCACGTCATTCTCTTCAGTGGCTCCCACTGTACCCCGAATTCAATCCAAGCTCCATGCCCGGCCCTGCAGGGCCAGCCTGCCCCACCCACACCCCTCTGCCCCTGGTTCACGGCTCTAGCCCAGCAGAGCAGCTCTTAGTGCTGGAATGTGCCAAGCTCTTTCCCTGCTCAGGCCCCTCACACTCACTCTACCTCCAGACAAAAACGCTCTTTTCTGTGCTCTTCACATAGCCGATTCCTCCTCCTAAGTCTCTAAATGTTCTCTCCTGAGAGAAGGCTTCCTTGATCACCCCTCCAAAATAGCATACTTCTGCTACTCTCTGTAACTGCACTCCCTCTAATTCCATCTTTGCTCTTAACCCGGTTGGCAAGTATACTTTTTTTTGTTGTTCACATATTTACTATTTGTCTCTCCCCCTGGTCTATAGTATGAACCTGTTTATTTTATTTTTATTTTTTTGTCATATTAATCCTCACCCGAGGGTATTTTTTTCCATTGATTTTTAGAGAAAGTGGAAGGGAGGGAGGGGGAGAGAGAGAGAGAACACCAATGTGAGAGACACATCAATTGGTTGCCTCCTGCATGAGTCCCAACCAGGCCAGAGGTCCAACCTGCAACCCAGGTACATGCCCTTGACCAGGAACTGAACCCATGACCCTTCAGTCTGCGGGCTGATGCTCTAACCACTTAGCCACACCGACCAGGGCACCCTGTCTATTTTATATACCATTTTATTAAGCAGAATCTAATAAGACATGCTTTTCATGCTTAATAAATATTTCTTCAATGAATGAATGAGTGAATGAGTGAGTGATGATGTGGGAAACAGGGATCACCGGTTCCAAAGCCGTAACAAGCCTTAGAAACTATAGACCAAACAATTCCCTCAATCCTATTTGCTTTCCCTGCAGGCATTACAGACACAAGTCTTAAATGTTCTTCCAGTGAGAAAAGGTCTATTAGTAGCTTCCCGTGCGGCCAAAGCTATTCTACAGGAGTCGTGTTCAAACTCAGTCCAATGATAATGAGGAGACATGGAAAATGTGGAGGTTAGGGAAGCATTTTTGTTCACTGATTTTATTTCCATAACTTTACACTGATTTGTGTAGTCTGAGTTTCAGTGGAAGGCTGGGGCACATGAGGGAGTGGTTGCTGGCCTGCCACCATTCATTTTAATCATTTTCACTGACTTTTTTTCCCTCGTAACATAGAGGCATAGAGGCAGTTAATAAATGAGATATACCTCACAGTGCACAGTGCAAACATAAATAGCACAGCGAACAAAGAAAATTAAATCTTGAATATGATTTCACAGGACCAAGACTGCAAGGGCCTGCCCTTATTAATACTCTCTTAGTTATGCTTATTTTTTATCATATTGCTTGAAGGGTATTCCATTGGGATCTTTTTTAAAAACCTTAGCCTATATGAAAAAAATTTTATCCTGATTTGATTGGAAAGTTAGGGTAAAACTGGCTCACTCACTAGTTTAAGATATAATGAGTGACTCAGAAGTCCTATTGGATTTGCTTACACAAACCTGGCTGTGGTTACAGACTTCCTAGCTTGTTCCTGTAGCCAATTCTCATCAAGAAATAAGACTGTGTTACCTGAGGAGAATGGGGCTGTATCTTTTTGAAATCTAGTTTCCTGTGTGGGGGGGAAAAAAAAAACCCTCAGTGTTCAGCAGGCTTTTTCCCTTAGAGAAGACAAAAATTCTGTAATGGAAATTTCCTGCTAATTCCATGAGGACATGTTGGCGTCAGCCTCTTCTAAGAAAAAGCATAAAGTGTGGAGTCACCTTTATTCCAACCTCTACCACCGTACTGTACACGATGGGGTCCTGGGCCTGGTGTACCCTCCTCTCTGGCCCAGGCTGGCCAGGTTGGCACTGCGAGAGCAGGTAGCCATAATAATAACTTCAGTATGCTAGCAGCCGGGGAGTCTGTGGGTCAGTCAGCAAGGGTGGGAGGGAGAGATGGGAACAGGGAAAGAAAAGCACAGATATGTCATGACACAGAAACTCTTTCTTCACGCCTCATTACTATTTCTATCCAAAAAAGCAGAACCAAAAATATATAATGAAGCTGGTAATAGAAGAGTGTTGACTAATCATGCATTCAGCCATTTTCCAAGGATCTATTCAGAGCTCTGCACCATGGGACAGACACAAATGTCTTGAATTATGGAGCTGGAAGTGTCCTTTGTCTCAGTGAGTGCTGGGCTTCGAAATTTCATAGGCCAATTCTAATTCCCCCTCCCAATATCTGAGAGATTGACATTGATATTCCAATTTTTTATTCTACCAAGTGAAATAGGGAGTTAACATCTACTATCTCTTGCCGTCATTAGTTCATAAAATGACATTCTAGCATCAAAAAAGTTAAAAGGAAAAAATAAAAAATATAGAGTCTATTAAAATGAATGTTTACATGTATAAAAAGCCTCCATTTTTCTCATCTTTCAATGGATCATAAAAGCCCTGTCCACTGAGTGGTGACCGAGAAGCGCTGATTCAGCCCAAACCGCCAATTCACAAGTGAGAATGGAGGGATTTGTCAAAGGCAGCACAGTCCCCCAGCTGCAGAGCTGGGTCTGGAGCTCAGTTCTCTTAACTACCGACCTGGTGTTTTCTACCATGTCACACTGATTTTCTGTAGAATGTGCAACCTCTGCTTTCAAAAAGCTTAAAACCTTGAGAGGAAGATTGAACAAACTCACACAAGTCAGCAGGTGATAGGGTCACGAGAGAGCTGCACTCGCTAACACTTCCACGAGGGGAGGCTCACTGGCAGCTGAAAAGCAAGGAAGGTGGGAAGGGATGGCATCTGCGCCAGACCTGAGGAGGAGGAGGAACCTGGACAGATGAAGGTGAAGGGGGCGGGCATTTCTGCACAGACAAGAGCGTGGGCGAAAGTAAGACAGCTACGAAGTACAAATAATAAAATTCTAACTAGATTCCTGAACTCTTGTGGGTGCCTAATGATTAACGAGAAACAAACCTAGAAATTTGGTTGGTAATTAGCCACAGAGGATCTTAATTGAAAGACTTGGGATCCTGGACTTTGCTCCCAAGGCACTGAGGAGTCACTGACAAGTTTTGACACAGAAATGACGCAGTTAGAGCTGTGCTTTGGGAAGATCCGTCCGGCAATGAGTTACCGGGTGGCTGGTGAGACACTGAGCTTGCAGTGCAGGTGACTCTACCGGAAGCTGTCACAGCAGCCTAAGACTGGGGGCAGGGGGACAGGTTCAGAACAAGGGCGGCCGCAGTGAGATTAGAAAGAAGAAAATATTGCATCAGTAGAAGCAACAGAGTTTAATGGCAGACTGGATGTGGGAGAGTCAGGTGCCCAGCCTGGGCGACAGATGGAAGCCAACAGGAAGCATCTGTTAGCAATGGAGAGGGCTGGGAGGAGGCACAATGAATAGTATAGTTTAGAGTATTTTGTTTAGCGGTAACGAAACACCATGTTCCCCCCCCCTCAAGTGTACACGTACTAAAACTGCATTGGTCTAGAATAGGGTTTAAACAAGTGCACAGACGTGAACACTCATAGTTTTCAATACTTGAAACTCATGTGCCGGTTGCCTCTGTTTGATGATGATAAATGGCTCCCAATCCTCATTTAGAAGCATACAGGGAATAAGGAGGGAGGAATTATAAATTCAGAGCTAACAGAGGACTTAGGAAGCGTAGGCCAACTGCTCATTTTCTTGAAGAGGAAACTGAAGCCCAGAAAGAGACAATGTCTTGCTCACAGTGACACAGGGAGCTAATGGGAAATTGAGGACGAAAGCCCAGGTCTCTGAATGTCTAGCCCACTGCTGTCTGTGGACAAGACACCGCCTTCCCTTAGGAAACTGGGTAACATTTCATCTCAGCTCCACTCCGTCTTGTCCTTTCTTCGTTGGGTCACTGCAAACAAGCTCCTGAGAACAATGATCCCCCCACTGACTTTTTTTCTCTTTACTCTCATAGGCCTCCTAACCATTCCCTTACAAAGAAATATAAGAAGTAAACAATTTTGCCATAAAATATTAATTGTTCTCATTCTGGAAGGTGGAAGGCAATAAAAACACAGTAATAGGTGCATACAGCTCACAAAAGAGAACCGTTTCTGCTACCCGGCATCTTCAAGACAGGCTGGAAATTACTGATCGCTCACAGCTCTGACTTACAGGATGCAGACCTCACAATTCCTGGGGGAAGGAACTGAGGTTAGTTTGTTTTATTACAAGTCACTGAATTATATTAAATCATATCTACACAGCCAAAGGGAATGTTAAACAATCGTGCTTGTTGATTTATCCAGGGACAGGAGGCTTGTTAAACAGGCAAAAGCTGTTATCTTGACTTCAAAACCTGCAGAATTGAGTGTGACTCATCTGTTTTGAATGTCAGCACTTCATGAATTCACCAACGTGACTTGAGAACAAAGAGATCGAAGTAGTTACCTATTGATTACAGTATCTTGAAGAGCCAAGGCGCTCTTCCAATTCCCAACAATCCCTTTTCTCCATAATGAGCAATTTATTGTTATTTTTTTAATCCTCACCTGAGAATATGGTGTTTTTTTAATCGATTTTGGAGAGAGAAGGGAGCGCCCTCACTAGGCATGTGCCTTGACCAGGAATCGAACCCACCACCTTTCAGTGCATGGGATGACACTCCAACCAACTGAGCCACACTGGCCAGGGCTGAGCAATTTATTCTTTAAAATGGCCTCTGTTCCCCCCTCTCCTTTGTGTCTGTGTGGACCCAGTCACCAGCAATGTCTGACTGCCATTAATTGGACACCAGGTTTGTGTCAGTGACTTCATGCACGTTCCCTCTTCTAGTCTCAATAGCTCTGTGAAGCTAGGACATCCTCAGACCAGGAAACACAGATTGAAAGGGGGTGAGGAAGCTGTTCAAGGTCATACAGTTCATCAGTAGAAAAGTCACAAATCAATCCAGGTATGTCTGCTGCCAAATCCCATGATCTTAATCATGGTTTCCCACCCCCACCAGATCATCATGGCCCTGCCCCAGTCCGGATATAGACAAAATATTTATACAACGAGAATGTAGTCAGACGCAGGGCAATGCCTGTGAGGGAAGGTCGAGGGAGAGAAAGAGACCTCAGGCACCCCTGCTCGGTTTTCTTTCATTGTCACAGTGAGCTGTGCTTTCTAGTTTCAGCCTGAGTTACAACAGTCACCCTCCTGGTCTCTAGAACTGATGTCAATGAGTTCATTCATCAGTGTCCTGGTTTGTTCTACAGACTAAATTCCAAAATTGTAGTATTTATTACCATATCTCTGCCTTCAGGGAAACTAATGTCTAAAATGGTGGCTGGGGTAGTGTTGGGGAAAAGTCCAATTCGTTATTTGGAGAACTGAGACTTATACTCTCCTTCCCAGGGTTCCAGCTGCTCCAAAGGCCATGTCCACATTGCTGCCTGTCTTGTATCAGAGCTTGAAAAACCTTGATTTAAATTAAAGTTTTCTATAAGGAGTCTCCATGACCTCTGCAATTTTACCATCTAAGATGTTCAAGAGGGTTTAATAGATTTTAAATGGCACCCAAAGCCATACCTCCTTTGCAGGCTCAATCCCCAGGCATGGGGGGAGGCAAACAATTGATATGTCTCTCCCACCTCTCTTCCCACCCCCTCTCCCTTCCATTCTCTGAAATAGCAATTGAAAAAATATCCTCGGGTGAATATTTTTTTAAAAATTAAAATAAAATAAATGGCGCCCAAAGCAAACTAAAGCTCTTCCTCTACTTTCGATCAAAGGTGGCCTCCACGAGGGGAACCTGAAGTTGGGAATGCTTTATAGCTGCTGAGAAAGCCCAACAACCACACAGTACTTAACATTAACCAGCCTAGGGGGTTGTTGAATTTAAAATTCCTCTAAAGACAAAGAACATCTAAGGACCCTCATCCATTGTGAAAGAGAAATACTCTTCTTATATGAGTCCACTCTAACTCGCCTTCCCAGAGGAAGCACTCGATAAATATTTAGCAAATACATGCTTTTCCTCTACTGCTTTCTTTGTCAGAGCATGAGGCATAGTATCAAATACAAAAGGTGGTGAGTGTTGCAGTATAATTTCATTTTACTTCAAGCAGGTCCAAAATAAAACTATGCACACTTTCTAGCAAAACAAGCAAAAACACGTTGTTTCAAGGAAAAGGATTCATTGCAGGATCCTATTAATTAGACAATTTGCCAAAAGATGAAATGCAATCTAATTTACAAAAACGGTATTCACATGCAGCTTTTAGGGAATTGCACTAAGTGAGATCACTTGTAAATCCGTCTAGTCACTCTCCTCAAAATAATAATAATAATAAATAAATAAGACCATTGTTCAGAATGCCCAATAATTCCAGATTTGGTGTCTCCCCCCCCCCCCCCCCCCAGCCATATACCTCCTTCATTAGTCTGGCTAATTCATAGGTTGTGTCTCAACATCAGAAAAAGCATCAGCTCTTCCAGGAAAACTTCCTGAATTGTCCCCAAAAACAAAAAACACCCTGTCTACATCTCTGTTCTCAAATTATTCCACTGTATTGACATATGTACATATGTGTCTTTCACTCAACTAGAATTCTGCTTAGGGAGAAGCCTTGATCTGCTCAATTTCTCTGCTAAGCTTGGAATATTATAAGTTCTCACTAAACATTTAAGGAATGAATGGATATATTACTGACATTAAAACATACAGATCTTAGGGTGTAGCTGGTGATCGCACGTAAGGCAATTTCATCTGAAAGTGTCAGTGAAGCTGAAGCTGTGGGTCTTAAATGGAAGTTTAGAGGCCTAAGGACTTGACTGTATCCAGGTGCAGGGATACACAGGAAACTACAGATACGCGGGAAGGAAGGACTCAGACCTCAGTACTTGCAAACAGTGAGGAGCACCTGCCAGGATGTAGGAGCGATTATGAACGTGGGTACACGTACAGAGACACATGAAGATGACTGGGAGGGTTGCTCCTCCTGGGCAAAGATCGTGTCTCTGATCTAAATCTAGACCATGCCAGCTGCTAGTAGGCATTACTGCCTTGTCATCACCGGTGCCTTGTGTGCCCTGCAAGCCTGCTGTCTCTCATTCTGTGCTCCCCGGTGCCATGTAGAAGGACTAAGCATTTCTTACGAAAAGCCTGGATAAGCTCCTTTAAGAGCAGAGACAGCAGGAGACTCTCAGAGGCAGCCTCTTACCTGCTGGTTCTGATAGGCCGTGACTGTGGTGAACACGGTCTCAGGAAAGTTGAACGTTTTCACTCCGTCCCCAACAGGGACAGGTTTGGTAGGTGAAAGGTCGCTGCTGAAATCCTTGCGAATCACATGAACTCGAGGCTGGTATTTGTGCATGGAGTGCAGAATGATCTGGAATGAGAAGGAGAAACATTAAGCCAGGGTTGGCTCTAAGATCCCTACATCTTTTCAAGCTCTCAGGCAAATAAAATCACGGGCTAGAAGCATTGCAGGAAGAGCACAGATTCTGGGTGGGATGCACAGGAAACTGGAAATCGGTGTACTTGCCATGGCAGAAAGGACTAAGTGATTGGAGGGCACTGCATGGAGCCACATAGAGTATCCCGATACGGGTGGTAGATGCGATATGTTTGCTTCAACTGGGTAAATGCTGAATGACTGTTCTGGTACCAGTAGACTTCACTCTACTAAAAGCTCCCAGGACTTGTGCCACGTGGCAGTGGTTCCCTCCTGCTTCAAATTTGCAACTTGGGCTCATGCTGTCTTTATATTCTACAAGCTCTTATTTGCACTTTGTTACTGAATTTATAGACATTCTCTTATATCATGTGAGAGTGAGTAGTGTGTGTTCTCCCTTCCTCAAAAAGTTGTCATTTCCTTCAAGACAGGAGCCATGGTTTTAGCTTCTTTAATCTTCCCATAGCAACCAGTATGGATCATGGAATTCAGTGAGAATTCGGTATACATTTTACTGCAAAAGGCAAATTAATAGCATCAGGTGCTCCAATTATACTTGGAAAGCCTTAGGGCCTGTTCTTCTCTTGTAAATTCAGCCAGAATTTATGAATCCTTCTCTTGACAATCAGCCAGAACTGTCACTTCAGTTGTTTCGCTGTGAGTTGCTCCACTGAATGTTGAGATTTCTTTCACCACTTTTTAATTTGTCCTGTGTTTCTGTCTCCGAATCCTCCCCTGACTAGACTGTGAGTACGTGGAGCACAAGACTTCTGTCTGATACACACAACCTGGTGCATAGCAGACGCTGGCTAAACGTTAGACTTGTAATAAATGAAATTCCACAGGAAGAAAAAACATCTTTTATGCTTACTTTCTTAAGATGACTTAAAGTGGCATGGAGACTCTTATTTTACCTGTTTGCAAAAGCCTGGGGCTAGTCAGCTCTAAAGCAAAAAGGGGAGCAGGAGTGAGAGGAAGGCGGGGTTCTCCGACTCACGTGTCCTTGATCATCCAGCTCATTGTTGGTCAGCTTGAGTTTGTCGAAACTGACCACCTGTCTCATCCACGTGTCTCCAGAAGCTAGAGAATCAGGGTGTATATAAACTCTTGGGGGCACGGGGGAATCAGCGTTGCCAGCCACCATCCACTTGGAGCTATGGTACACGTATCTGAGAGAGGGAGAGAGGAGAATTCAGAGACATATGCAGAGAGGGAGCAGAGGCCCAGGAAACGGGGGGGGGGGGGCAGGAGAGAGGGGACAAAGAGATGACAAGAATGGAGAAGTAGCAGAGATCAAACAGAATACCAAGGAAAGAAAGAGAAAGGTAGATGAGGAAGGAAAACGAGATTGAGAAAGAAATGGGGATGAGATGGGGGGGGGCGCGGGGATGGGGGGGTGAGCCGGGTTGGGTAGGGGGAGCCGAGAAGCGTTGTCGTGAATGATCAAAGCTGCAGCTCTCACAGGGAAAACATTCTCACAGTCATTTTCCTTTCTTCTCCCCCTCCGTGCCTTGCACCCCTGTGTGCACACAGGCATCCTGAACCCACGTGGCCAGCTATGGAAAAGGTATTTTACTGCAACCTTTCACCTTCCAAATGCAAACCATATAATCCGTTGGCCACTTGTTCAGGATTTGGTTCCTTATTAGAAACATCTTCCATATTGTCCTATAAAACACAGCCATGTGCAGAGACCCTCCAAGCAGCTCACTTGTTAACCATTTCCTTGCCAAGGATCTCAAATGTGAGGCATTTCTATGAAAAGAAAGGGCCTTTGCCTTAATGCCACTATCCCCACAAACAACCTCAAGCCTTCCCAGTTGGCGTTTTCTTTGATGAACCTCGTTTTGAGCGTCATCATCTCCCACATTATTTTCCCGCAAAGCCACTGGAAATGAGAGGCTGTTGGTAGAAAAGGAGGTTTTCTAGACTTTGCCAATTGCCCTGTAGTTCTGAAGAGTGCTCGCCATGGATGTGACACTTCCTGCTTCTCAGTAAAGGAGCAAGGGGGCCCTGGACCTGGCAAACAGAGGCACTCAGTCCAAATCTCAACTCCCAAGATCCTCTCCAACAGATTAGAAGCCTCTCCCTTCTGAAGTCCTGCAATCAAGACCACTTCTCTCTTGGCCAGCTCTCTCGCCCTACCGCACTAGTCCTGGTCTTTGCCATTCATTTCTCTCCTCCAAATTCATGGGTGCAGGGCCAAGTTCTCAGACATTTCAAAAATAAGCCATGATTCTGCTGGTTGGATTGAGATCTCAAGAGATCAATTAAGTCACAACTTGATTCAGACAAGAATTACATGTGGGCCATCCAAGAGACACAGAGACTGTGTTGGCTTTTCATGGCTTTGAAGGAAAATTAGTTAATAAAGTCACTCACCACCCATATTAGTGGATAGTAAATCTTCCTAACTAGATGTCCGTCTTGAGTCTTGCTCCGTTCTCCTGTTCTCCTCCATCATCCACAGGGGAATCCTCAAATATACCACCACTGAAGGTGCTGCACTGGTCCACTTCTCCTTCCCTCTCCAAAATCAACCATTTAACTCAGCGTTTCATAAACCAAATCATTCAATATGTTAGTCACTTCCGATGTTAACTGAATTCATTTGAGACTTTTGATTTTTGCTACCCTGGCAGACACTGTACAATCCCACTCTCTGCAGAGGCAGAGTGGGGGTTCCAGACCCAACTATTACTGAGCCCTGATTTCCTGCCTCTAGTGACTGCTTCCTGCTTGGTCTCTGGCACAGGCCATTGGCATACCCCCCATTCTTACTCCCTATACAAGTGCACTGTCTAAACTCACTGAATGAGCTGAAGGGGTAGTTCTGGAATGTTAGTGACACCCACAATTCCACATCCCAGAGTCCTTCATTACCTGTATCTTTTATTGTCCACAGGCACAATGTCCATTGCTATGTAGTACTGCTGGTGTGGATCCAGACCAGTGATTTTCACTCTCATGGCAGGAAACATCCTCCTGTGAAGAGAAATAAAGCAGGAAGCTGAGCGATCAGAGGGGGGAAGTAGCAGGAGTAAAAGCTCGGAAAGTCCCTTCTCATTAGGCGCTTTAGGCACACCGAAGTCCAATGTCCTCTCATTCTCAAAGTTGGCTGATTTTTCCCACTTTGGAAATTATCACTATAAAATATGCTGAGGACTTATATTGCTGAAATAGCATCTCTTCTTAACTTACATGGACCTATTTGGTGATTCATACACTCAAATGGTTCATTCGATACCCTGCTTTATAACTGTGATCAGATAGACGATAGATGATAGATGATGGATGGATGGATGGATGGATGGATGGATGATAGATAGATAGATAGATAGATAGATAGATAGATAGATAGATAGATAGATAGATAGATAGATGGATGATAGTGGGTGGATGGATGGATGGATGGATGGATGGATAGATGATAGATAGATAGATGATAGATAGATAGATAGATAGATAGATAGATAGATAGATAGATGATAGATAGATAGATAGATAGATAGATAGATAGATAGATAGATAGATAGATAGATAGATGATAGATAGATGATAGTGGATGGATGGATGGATGGATGGATGGATGGATGGATGGATGGATGGATAGGTAGATGGGTAGGTAGGTAGATAGATAGATAATGTATATATCCACACATACATTTCCTATTAGACTATAACATTCTTGAATATACTTATGCTTAACATACTTGAATAACTTAAAATTGTCTTATTCTCCAAGTAGCTTATCACAGTTGACTGTTGCCGATCACAAAATATTTCTGATTGACTGAGTCTATTTGAAAATCACAGCTCTAAAAATAATGTCTCAAGAAAAACAAACAACAACAAGGAAGGTGCTACCAGCTCCCAAACAAAGGGCCACCAAAGTGTTTGTTTTTCTTAATGCATAAAACTGTAGAAAAATTTCTGCAAGTTCTCAGGCTGTCAACATGTGTGTCAGAGGAAAGACCCTGTGGGATAGGGAGCGAATGCCAAATGAATTCTCGTGGCCGCGGGGCAGTACCTTGTTTCTACCACAACGGCTTGTTAAACTTGCCAAAGCAAGCGGGGTCAGGATATGGCACTTTACAGCTACTCTCATAATTGAAGAGGGGCAGCCCAAAGAGGTGTTGGGTTTCAAGGAGTCTAGAATAAAACTCGCCATTCTTCTTTAACCATAAGAAAGCAGCAAAACATCAAGCTCTTTCTGCATGTCATTCATTTAGGAGCCAGACATGAAAGGTGCTCGGTTCAAAATTTTGGGTTGCCCTGAATGTTCCGTTAGGGTACTTGTGCACAAAGTGCTACATTAAGTTTTACCATCTGGGGCCATTTAGTTGGGCTGGGCAGAGCACGGTGCTAATGAGGTCAAGGTCACAGGCTTGATCCACATACGGCCTAATTGGCTTTGCTTCATTTCATGGCCACAGACCATACCCTGGCCCGAGACAGCCATCTTGCAAATGTGCACTGGTGGTTTATATGAGGCACTTTCTGTGCTAGTGACACATTCCACCAAAAGCAACTCAAAGAGCACATGTCCTCTGGAGGAGGTCAGTGACATCATAATCATATTTGGGGAAAGCATAAGAGGGACCACAGTCCTTATAACAGAAATGATGGCTAATTCTTAAATATTCTCAAAGAATAATATATCTGTTCCTTCTTTCCCACTTTATAATTTTTCAGAAGCTTCTATTGGTATATTTATATTTTCTCCCTCTACCCTCACAAGTTTAATTAGAAAGCCCTATATTTTAGTCTTATGGTGGGCTAATGAAATTTGATGGTGGGCTACTCATGATGACTAAATCTAACATTTAGGCATAGGTTAGATCCACACTAATTCTTTCCCAAAATTTGAGAGCCTTGATCTATAGATTTAAATATAGATCAGTCATCCCCTTCTTAATAACAATGACTTACAATTGTCCCGTATGTATAAATAGTTGGACAGCATCTTGCCAGAGATGGAGAGGAAGTCCTCTCACTTGCTATCTAAGATTTTTCTTTTAATGTGGTTCCTTTCAGCCATCTATAGAGATTTGTTACATTGAAAGAGATAAATGTCTTTTCTTGGTGACTCCAAAAAAAGGCATTAAATGTGTATAAATTGATTACTTGTTTCATCTGGAACATTTATATGACCTAAAGTAGAAAAGCTACTGCCTCTTCCCAGTACCCAACTTCTAAGATGAATGAGCTGTGTGACTTTGGATAAGTCACTTAACCCCATCACCTAAAACACAAATGAAAGGGACTAGATAATCTCCCAAAGTGCCCTCTTTCTTCAAAATTCTATGACTATATTTGAATTCTCGTCTTAAAAAATGTATCAAAAGTTGCTTTTTCTCTTTCAGTATTTTCGCTCAGAATATCAAGTGAAATCATAACACCCTAGAGAAAAATTAGTCTTTTATGTTTACAAAATGAGATGTGTTTGGTTTTATTTTTATGACTAAATTTAGGCCAATTCTTTTGTCACCCAACCCATTAATCCTTACAAGCACCTCTGTCCATGGTGCTGATTGCAGATTATGTTCCTACATTCGAAGACTGAAAGCTTTGTAGACAGCAGTGGTTCTGAACCAACGGAACACAGTTTGGGGTGTGAGGGGTAGAGAGTGACGAAGCTCTCCTGAGCAGGAGAGAGAACAGAGGGTCATACCTAACACTCACTAAGAAAGTGGGAATTGGAATTAAAACTGAAAAGGATACTACATAGGAAGGAAAAGGAAGGGGAAGGAAGAAAGCTGGGGGGATGGGGAGTGAACAAAGTTCATAGACAAAAGCCTTCTGTGTATGCTTCTGAGCTGGTCCAGGGTTATTCGGGCAGAGTTTCATGTAGCAGCAGCAACACCTGGGGCGGTCCAATACAGAAGCAATGACTGTAGCTTCTAAACCTAGATAAAGGGATCTGACTAAAGAACAAACTGTACACCTGTGCTGGGAATATCTGGATATATTCAGGTATCAAAGTGAGTCTCTGAAGGTAGAGATATGGACAGGAAAACACTGCAGAAGAAATCACAAAATGAGGTCACAGGAGAGTGGTCGATGAGGAGCCCAGGTGAACTGAATTCACTCAAGTGCAGGAAACTAGGGTATGATATCAATGACAAAAATGACCAGAATACACAGACCCACTAGTAGGAAGTGAAAACACAAAATAAAAACTGGAAAATCCTACAGACAATAAAAGTAATTTTCCCTCTCTCTCCAAACCAAGCCTCTTGCCCGAAACTAGGAAAAAGAAGAAACACTTTGAATTGCTCTATTTCCTTCCAAGCCATAACATCTCAAAATGTAGACCAGCAGTAGACTGAAACCCAAGCAACAAAAAGGAGATGGTATTGAAAGTAATTCTCCTTCAAAGTTGCTCCTCCTAAGAAGCCTTTCAATAGTTTTATCACTGCTAAAACTTAGAGAAAGAAGAGAAACTCAGTTCTTGAAGAGAAAGAAAGTGAACAATACTTCAGGTTCATTTTAATCTCATGTTTTTGTGGTGTCTTACTATATTAGGTAGTTCCTCTATATTCATGCAAGGGAACTGGACCCAATCAAAATATTCTTTTACTTTAAATGCCCATGTTCATGAAGACAGCTTTTGATCAATGAGGTGGGTCTTTTTGGTTTCCATGACATGCGACTATGCACATTGACTTGGAGAATATGAAAGCAGCATTGTTTTAATTTCAGTGAACTATCCCTATATACTCAAGAAGTGTAGCCCCAATTTATGTTTGTTTAAATTATTTTCATTTTGATTCCAAGGGGCAAAAACTACTGCCATTTCTTAACAGAGAAGAGTTATAAATAGTTGAGACCATTGTTTTAGAGCCAGGCGGAGTTGTGTAGAATTCTGGAGCTGCCCTTTACTGCCCATGTGGCCTTAGTCAAGTTAATTAACCTCTTTTGGCCTTCGTATACTCATCTACATATGGAATTATCATGCCCTACCTCATAGGATTCCTGTGAATTTTAAATAATGTAGTATACATTGAGTATCCAGCACAAATGGATACCTAACAAAACAGTATCTTCCAAGAAAACTGAAAGACACCAATGAAGGAGTAGTTTAATGAAAAGTTTATTTCAAGAGAAACTGTGTCTTAAAAAGTTTTCTTATCCTACATAAATAGTTTGTCAGGACTTTCCACCAGGTTGCCATTAAAGTTTTATAATAATTTCAAGCCCACAAAAAAAAACACAATGGATTGATGACAGGGCTCAGAAGATAAACCAAGCCCAATTCTTACCCAAAACAAAATTCTTACAAAACCGTCTGGCTGCTGTAAATGCCTTAGACAACGCAAGCTGTTGCTTGGGGAGCCAGCTTGTTCTGTTGGAAACAATGGATGGTGAAGTAACACTTGCTTTGGAAATTGATTTGGCTGTTGTTACAGCCCATGGATCTCCAGTATTAACTGAAATACATTTGTAGGCAAAAAATGCTGGTGAGGGTCAAGGTGAATTAGGTTTCAGTGGGCCTTGGAGGAAAATGGCAAAATCACAGAAAACACAAGATCACTTGGCCAAGATGTCCAGATGCAAAAATGTGAGTGTACGTGCCTTCGGCTTCACCAGTGCTACCTACCGTGAATAACTGAAAAGGCGAAATGGAACAGCTCCTACTTTGCCCTCTGATCTTTGAATGGGTCCATTCAAAGGAACTTGTCCTTACCTGCCCGCTTTGGTGATGATCATTTCGGTGCCAATGTCATGGAACCTCTTCCAGAGGTCAGCGCACTGCAGCTCCACCTGAATCTCCTCCATGGAAGACATGGCAGCAGGCACAGGGCCTGCAGCCCCAGGGCCCAGGTCAGCGTGAGTGTCAAAGGAGCAGGAGGTCCGCTCGGTGAGCACCTCGGAGTCGGAACCGGTGCTCTGCTCGGAATCTGCAAAACAAACCATGGACCCTCAGGCGAGAAACTGCTGGACGCCCCCAACACCCCGACCCTAAAAGGTGGGAGACGGGGAGACGGGGAGAGGGGCATGGTGGAGTGGGAGAGGCGAACAAAAGGAGGCTTGAAGCTGGGAAGCTCCAGAGCACGGCACTCAGGGTATTTTATTATTTTTTTTATGGTTTGTTTTTGTGATTTATGACCTTCTTTCAGGTTTCGTGTTTCCAACATGACATCTGGCATTTTAGTAAGTTTTAGCAACAGCTGAAGAAAATTGGTCCACAACAGGCAATATAAAGAGTACTAATGTCACCAGATTGAAGGGCTTGAAGCCAAACGGGGCAACAAAGTAAAGGCCACATTTTAATAATAATAATAATGATAATAATAATAACAATAACAGACTCTGGCTCCAAATCTAGATGGACTAGTTCACTTGGTGAGGGGGAGATTCAGTGCTAACAGCAACGTGTTCTCGAATTCCATCCTACTCCACATCACTGCCCACCAGCCAGTTCCTTTTAAACACAGCAGTGCTCCCCACCCCACAGCCAGTTCCTTTTAAACACAGCAATGCTCCCCACCCCCCATGTATATATCCTGGTCATCAAAAATAATGAAACGTTGTTTGGGATCTTTAGAAGCACTTTGTCCTATATTCCAATAAATGGCCTTTCCTACGAGTTCAATCAGGCCATTTTGGATGGGGGAAAAAAAAAAAAATCTGTTGTGAGGCGAGGACGTGAGCATATGGAAAAAGTTACCCAAGAAGGCGGCTGAAACAAAGGGAATAAATGAGTTCAGGAGACACCTTGATTGGTTTCTGAAGTATGGGCAGAGGGGAGGGGTGATCCAAACAGGAAGGTAGGATTGAGAGCAACCAAATAAAAAGCTGGCGTGCTGGGCCAGATGGTCCTTTCCGCCTGTGTCTTCTGCACTCACGGGTGGGGGCGGGGAGGGGGGAGTAGACGGATGGAGAAGGCCAGCATCAGAGTTACCAGAGAATTTTCTGTAATTTTTTAAATATCTTACTTTCAGGGACCCAGTGCCAAGGATTGTCTCTCTTAAGAGTTTCTAAGCTCGGATTAGCTAGGACAATTCTCTTAGGTCAAATGCCACTTCAAGCTGAGCCCAAGAAGCTGTTTCTCTAAGCCACCCTTCACGTCTGATTGCTCCCCCTGGAAATAGGCACGCACATAAATAAAGGCTGGAAGCAGCGGCGTCTTACGCTGGCACCTGACTCTGCAATGCTGTCAAAGGTCACAACTCTTGGGCATCCGTCCTTGACACCAGCAGGGCAGGGGAAGGATGGCACAGAATGCCAGGCCACCTTGCTGCCATGCTCGCTCACCTGCAGCAGGCCCTAGGCCTGGGAACAACCCAGCCTGGGACCCCTTTAATTTCCTTTCCTTCTAGCCCTGACATGTTCCTCTCTCAAACCCAGGCAAGAATTTCCCACGGCTTTGCCAAAGGCCCCAGGGAACAAAGTGCCATTTCTCTGCTTCCACCCTGATTGCTAACCCTCACTTCTGAAGGCATTCGGGGGACTGCGGGCCTGAACCAAGCCCCCAAATAACAGGGAGGCCTCTGCCCGTGATCTTTAGCGTATCCACAATCACTAGTCTAGTCCAGTCACCACCCTTACCAAAAAAAAAAAAAAAGTTTTATGACTTAGTTTTACATGTCTAAGCATATAATTTTATCCCCTGGACTTAACAGGAGCTACCAATTTTGGTGTCCTTCAAGCCCCGAAAGTGGAGCTACCATCTAAGCCGAGCGCTGCGGCGCAGCGGCCGAGCCTCCCGAGCCCGTGCCACTCGCCTCCCAGCAGGGCCCTGGCGCTGTCGCCCGCTCGGCCGAGCAGGCTTCCCACCGACACGCGGGTTCCCAAATCCCACTTTGTCTCCGTGAGATGCTGAGAGCGCCTCACTTATCACGAACACTGTGAATTTTTCAAAAACGTCTCAGCAAGATTTTTTTTAAAGTGGTGTCCTACCTCTGTTATGAAATCCCCCTGCCGTGGGGTGCTGTAAAGAGAATAAAGCTGGAAACAGACATCCTACGTGGGGCCCGGAGGAAACTTCAGGCACGGGAGTCCCCTGATGTGCGTTCAGGAAAGGGGGATGATAAATATTTAATGGCAGCCAGACTGAGGTTGGGATTGGAGCGGGGACTGTGGCTGGGGAGTTAGGAAACAAGAGGCTCAACTCTTAACTCACCGCGTCATCCGGAATAAAACGGGTGCTCAAATGCAACGTTAAGTGGATGAACAAATAACCTTGGACAAGTCACTTAACCGCGATGGACCTATTGCCTTTATGCAATGAGAAGGATTGTACTGAAAACCTTTCTAATCTCTTCCGCTTCTGATGACTTGAAAAATTAAGAATCTCCTCTAGTGTAACTTTCCGTCATAACCCAGGCAGCGTCCGTTAGAAGCACCAAATTTAAAATTGCTTGGGCCAGATGCGTTAAATGAGGAAAAAAGACTAGGGGCCCAAATTCTCATCATCGCAGGAGTTAAGAATCGAATGGGTATTCTGTTTATAGTTTCAATCAAATCAATCAATAAGCACCTATCAGCACGTGGCTTTATATGAGGTACCCTGCAGATAATTTGAAACAGAATCCCAGACTGTGAGCAGTTTCCCAGTTAATGTTGATTAATTACGTGTTTATTGAGTGCTTACTATGTGCCCAGCACTGTGCTAAATTCTGGGAAACATCCGAGAAGAAAATGGGACTCCTCTTCAAGGCACTTACAGTGGAAGCTGAACACATTTACACATAATCAGAGACAAAGACAAATACTCTCACAGTTTCCCACACCGTCACATATAGTCTAGCATGTCTTATCGGAATCCAGGAAAGAGAGGGATCCAAGAGAACTGGAACAGTCCTGGGGAACCCATGGTTACTGGCAAAGAAATGGAAAAGTCTGTGGAGGCACAGGCCGTATTTGCCCATGAGGAGGATTTCCAGAGACAGTTATCTGTTTCCTTGGAAATATTCAGAGCTCCTAGATTCTCAGCCCCTCACAAAATACAGCCCAAGTGACTATTATATACAGAACACAGGCACCCGTCCACATTTGCAATAACACAAATGCACCATGTAATTTTCCAGTCTCAATTGTTTCTTAGATGTCATAATTTGGAAATAAAATTAATATCACAGAGTAGTTAGGGCTACCTGTGACATAAGCTACCTACGATATCCTTAAAATAGTAACCTCTGAGTCAAGATCAACAGCTTAGGTGAAAGTAAAGTTTATTTCTTTTTAAAACACATTCTAAGTCATAGTTATGTAGAATACTTAGGCTAATCAGACCAATTATTTCAGCTGTTAATCAGAATGTATAATCAAGTTATCTAAGTTGTGAATGTAAGAAATGCATAGCAGGTTATTTCAATCAAATCAGGCCATCCATTCAGAAATATAATCAGTGCCTTGAAGATCAGAAAACACCTCTGTGTTTTCAAGTTCTTTTATTCTTGGCAATTTGTGACTTCCTGCCTTCAAAAAATAACCATTAGAAACTCATTTGAATGACCTGGAAAGACTTCTTGGCTATCAGATGTCTCCTGTGAATAGCATTTTAACAAGGGGAGTTTCAGTAAATCAGGAGCATAAATGATAACATTACACATAACTAAGGAAGTTAAAGAAGAAAACTCAGGGAACCTGCCCTGAGCCGGTGACAAGTTACTGTAGAACACCATGTGACTCATAGGGTCAAACCAACACATCCATTACCATCAAAAAATCCCTAAGAAAGAGATTCTAGCCATCAGTTCATAGTGTCACTCATTTTCTATATCTACCTATCTCGTGCAGATAAAATGGACACTCAGTTCCCACAGAAAGTGGGGCTTAGCTTAGAGCAAGTTCAATTCTCAATTCATGCAAAATACTAGCGATTATGAAATTGTTTCTTAATTTATATTTTCTACATTATCTAATATGTCCTTCCATGCAATGAGGTAGACGTGGCATGTATTTTTATGTCCATTTTATAAATGAGATAATTAAGACTAAGAAAAATTGAAAACAACATAGCCTAGAAGGTAGGTCTCCCCAAGTTCATACCTGGTTCAACCCTGGCCAAGGCGGCCAGCAATTCTGTAACGCTTCTCAACTGTTTCGACCGTCCTTACAACTGAAATGGCTTAACATGTTTGATCCTGGCCAAGTCACATAACTATTCCGGTCCCCATATTCCTTAATCTTTATAGCCCAACATATGCACGTTTAATTAGGGGTGCTATAAAGCCCCCTTTAAGTCTAATGTTTAATGATGGATTTGAAGTGCAGATTAAAGACCACCAAGTCTAACAACTGCAAAGAATCCACAAGAAATTGATTTGGTCAACATGTATAGAAAATGCCTGAATTATATATACTTTGACTTAATATCAAAGTTAGACATGATTAAAATAAATTTTACAGTCTTCCAGATGATTTTCACCTCCGCGTAATCAATAATTTTAAGAAATCATTCATTACTACAGTGAACAACACACATTTGCTCCTGGGGCTCTGCTCCTCACAGGAGTGGGGAAAATCAGTTCATTTCATGGCATCTCATTTTCCTTACCTTTACTATTTACTAATCTTTCATACTATTTTCTTATCTTTACTACTAGGGACTAGGGGAAATATCTTCCTGGTCAAAAAATTATATTTATATCTTTAGGATAAAATGGAGTCGAATGACCCTGTTGATAACAATGTCAGTGACTTTGGACAGTGAGATGCATATGAGCTCACAAGATCTTAACCAAAGAGTTAATGGGCAACATCTATTGAGCACTTACTATGCATCGGGCACTATGGTAAGGCTTTATATATGAAACACCATTTAACAGAACAAATCTAAGAGTTGTTACTATTATTTCCACTTTATATATTATTGACACCCAAATCCACATTACATCAGTTCAACCTCCTTAAGGATTGCAGGCATCTGAGACTACGTTTAATTCCATTTTTATTTCACCAAACATTTCTGCTTTGTGTAGATCGGGTTATATGTTAATGGACCAAGACAGATAGAGCAGGTTCTTGCTCTGAAGGAGCTCACCATCCGGTAGGAAGGACACGGAATTGGTAAAGAAGACCAGCTGTGCTAGGTGCTCTGGAAGATGTAGCAGCAAAGTGCTAACGAGCTTCGAGGAGCAAGCAGGTCAGTGATGGGAGGAACAAGGAGACTTCACAAAGTGGAGCTTGCAAGTGAACTTGAAATAGAAGTTCAGTATGAGCAAGCAAAGAAATTATAAGGACAGAATTTAGAATAGTGGAAATAGCATGAGTAAAGATTTGTGTTCATAGCACATGGACACGGCCAGAGCTAAAAATACATAAGGGAAGAGGGCAGGGGAGATAAGAGATAAAGGTGGAAAGTCAGGTGCAACTCAACTAAATGCCTATTTATTTAACATTTACTATGTGCCAGTTACTCTTCTGGATTTTTGAGATATCATCAGGGATAAAAACAAAAATCCCTGGCCACGTGGAGTTCATATTCTAGGAGGAATTTGGGTGTCATAATATGGAGCTTAGACTTTATTTTATTTATACCAGTTTTCTTTTAAGTGAAGGGTACGATGCTACTGTCTTCCTTTCCAACTATGAATGCCACATGCTGAGCCGCGTGCTCCGCCGCGTCTCCTGGCTGAATGCTGTGTGACGCCTGGTCATTGTTGAAGGCGGGTGATGGAGATCACGTAGCTTCAGATAAGATGTGGGTAAGAGGTGCGCACCTGAGATTAGATGCCCGGTGCCACTTCCCGAAGACGGGATCTCAGCTGTCATATTTTACCCCAAGGGAAAAAAATCGTGAAAGACCCGACCCATATGATAATCAGACAGTCGTGGTGTTTTTGCTGGGGGGTTTCCTGCCAGTAACTGGGACATGACTATACAGAGCAGTACTTCTATCTGATATTGGCAGGGCAACCATTCTTTGGTCTCCTTCCTCAGTCCCAAAGTCTGTAAAACCAACACCCTCACAGCCATCTCCAGGCTCCCCTTCACACCAGGGCAGACCTCAGAAGCTTATAACCCAGGTAGTACTCTCTGTACCAGGCTCAAGTAAACTCCTATTTCCAGAGGGCCTCTCCAGTGGAAATTGGTTCTGGGACGTCAGATTTTATCAGGGAGCTTAGAGAAATCTGGTGATGAAAGTTTTCATAGAGTAATTCTAAATATGGCAGAAGCAGAGCATTTGGCATTGAACTGAGTACGGACTGAGCCCAAATTTGATACCCAGTCCAGAGCTTCAAGGGAATGAACTATAACCCAGGTTGGATTAAAATAAAATTATGATGATAGCAAACACTCAGACGAGCCCATTAGATGATTAGTAATGGAATGAAGTCTCTGAGCTCTCCATGCCCTCTGAGTTCTATTTGGGAAAAAGGGGGAGGTAACCTGAAGCCTGCAATTCTCATGCCAATAAGCCAATTAAGGAGAGAAGGGCACATATCTCTCCACCTGACAAGCAGCACCTCTCAGTGATACAGAGAACAAGGGGTAAGGACCCAAAGTCATCCCTGAGACCTAAGCCTTTTAAAGAGGCTTTGCCAAGAAGTGACAGCAGTAATTTTTATATATATTTCTTGTTGATCAGACAAAGGCTCAATGTCATCCAAGGTTCAGCCTTTAGGGCTCCAGCACACTTTGAAGGTGGAAGCAAAAAAAAGGAAAAATGGTGGCTAGAAGTAACAGGCACTGCACTAGATGGTTTTCTCTATTCTCTCATACAACTTTCACAGAAAACCCTAGAATGTAGGCATCATTGCTGCCATTTTATACATGAGGATGCTGAGGCTTGGCAAGATGAGGGGCCTTTTCTCACATTACCTAACTAGGAGGTGTCAGAGTGGGGCTCGAGTTAGTCTGACACGAGAGGCGATGCTCTGGCCACCATACACTGTTGCCCGTTTCCAGAACCAGGCCTACAAAACTCTGTGCTCCCCACTCTGAACTTGGCACTGCAGGACTGATGCTCAGGCTGCTCAGTCAGAAGATAGCTGTGTGGAAACTAAGCATTGTCAGTTCTTTGGGGAGAGAAGAAAATTCAGACCAAGGTCATCTGGGACTTTGTCTTTCTCAGCAGCATGATAGCCATGTTCATGAATACTTTAGGTCTCTTCATGAACTTAACATTATTTAATAAGTAAATATGATGGTAAAGGCCCTCTTTGTTGTATGTTATTTCCTGTCCCTAGTTTCCCCTGGGCAAAGCACCCAAATGTGATCTGAAGATCACAGTCTTTTGCTTTATCCTAGACCATAAGCAAAATAACATTTCAAGCTACAGAATAACATTGGGCGGTGTTTGGACTTTGAGAAATGTGTGATGACAGCATTGAAAGACATAACGGGCAGCTGACAGAGTTCCTAGTTGTGCAAAACTTGGTTGATTTAGGCTTAACTCAGGTCAGAGTTCAGGGCCCAAAAGTTGCTGATCGTTTTAAGTGGGTATCTGTGCTGGAGGAGACTTCATCTGGTAATAATGTATGTGAAAGCCCTTTATAAACAGTGAAGTATCAAATTAACAATATAAGGCTACATGCCAATAATCAGGTTAATCAGAAAGACCAAGAGAAAATAAGAACACCTACAAGTCCTGGAGTTTCTAGAATGGTCCTAATTTCAAATATTTTCTTTCATCTTCCCCATAAAATTAAAATTCTTGAGACCAACTTTTGGTACAGAAAATGTTCCTGATGAAAGCACAAAAAAATACATAAATGAAATAATCAAAAATTGGTCACAGGCCACATGGCAATAGTCAATCTAAATACCTCTTGCACCAGAGGTCCTCCAAAAGTTGATCCTGATTGACTGGGTGGTCTTCAAGATTTACCAGTCAGTGTTAGGTCAGCAGCTGTCAACACAGGCCCCTCCCGAGGCTCCTGGCATTTTTTTCTGGGAGAAGTGGCACATTAGCTCATCCCCAAACTAGCAATTGTTTGCTCTTTGCAACCACAACTACTTGCAACCTCCCACCACCATCCTGACACCACCACCGTCAGACATGCTCCACAGTGCTCTTTAAATGTTCATGAAGTCAAAGGAAGCCTTCCCCCAAAGGCCCTACAAGAACCTTGCCTTATACCTTGTTAGGATATCCTCACTGTGCACCAATAAATAAACAAATTCATGCTAATAACTTAAAAGGGAAGAAAGAACTAAGCGGCCAGTTTCTAAGCAACAAGTGTAATTTAACTATGACTTCTGGAGACAGTCTCCTTTGGAGGTGGCAATTTCAGACATGTAAGTAGAACATTTGAGTACAGCCAGGAATATGCAATGCCCTTCAAATTATACTTGGGAGACCACCAGCTACGCGAGGTTTAAAATCCACCCAACCTGATTGAGAAAAAAAAAGAGAGAGAGAGAAATAACTCATGGACATGGAAAACAGTGTGGTGACTGCAGAGGGAGGAGGGTAGGTGGGTAGATGGGGGATAAATGGAGAGGAAAAACAATAATGACAATAATAATAATTTTTATTATTATCAAGCCAAACCTAGAGTACCATCCCGTTTAATGACTATGAGAGCTACATTGCTGGCAACTATATAACAACCTCTCCAGCAGTCTTTTAATTTTGTCCATTCAATCAATCATTTATTCAGCAAATACTTATTGATTATCTAGTCTGGGCCTGACAGTGCATTATGAGGGGCATAAAATTGAACAAGATATGATCTGTGTCCTCAGGAGCTTACAAAAACGACTTGGGAGGCAGGACAGGTTAATAAATAAGCTAATAAAATTAGAATAGTCAAAATCCAGCATGGCACATAGCGTGTTGAGGACTGAGTTCTAATGCTCACCTCCTCTTTGTTCACCTGTCTGATCTTGAACAAATCGCTTAACCTTTTTAAGCCTTAGTTTTATCATTTATAAAATAAGGACATTATTATTTCCACTTTGTGAAATTTTATGAATCACTAACAAAGTGTGTGTGTCTTGTGTGTTTGTGTAAATACTTCATCAGTAGTAAAAGGAATATATGAATGCTAATTTTCATGTATTGTTGTCTAAGAGTAGTATTGACACAATGCTATGGGAAAAGCACTTCTTCCAGCCCAGGGGACTTCTCTGGGCCTAATGAAGAGATGTGTGCAAGATGAAAGGCAAGTTGGGGAAAGAAGAAGGATCTTCCAGGAAAAGGGAGTTTTATGGCAGAGGCGTGGCAGTCAAGTCTACCAGATGGGTTTAGAGAACAGCAAGTGGTTCAGCCATCTGTGCTCTTCCTCCTGTATCCTCAGCACCTGTGACAGGGCCTGGTACCTATTACGCACTCAGTAAATGCTGTCTTAGTGAGTGAATGAAGGAATGAAGGAATGAACTGCTGTATATTTAACCAAGCAAGAGGAGAGGTGTGGCCGGAGAGAGCTGGGAGGGAGGGTGAGCTGAGCCAGATGAAGCACCTGGAATGCTATTATTCTGACCTTCTTTAGGAAACCAATATACCCCTAATCATGAGGTGTCTTCATTGAAGGCCATGTTCCCAGTGAAATCCCAGAAATGTCACCTCCACACCCAGTCTGAACTATTGGAATCCCACTAGCTTTTCCTTCCAGGACTATGAGTTGTATTGAAACTGATTGGCAGGGTCTGACCTGCAATCTTTCAGGGACATCAAATGAGTTCAGTAAGTTCAGTCATTTCTATGGGAGGAGTCAGGGAAAATTCTCTGGCTATGGGAAAATTCTCAGGTAGTAACCCAGGTAGGCGCCTGTGGTCCTGAGGATAAAGGGGGGAAAGGAGCAAGGTCTTTCCCCAGGTGCTGCAGCTGGTGATGCTGTTGGGGGTGGCAGGGAGGACGGCAGAGATGTCCTCTCCTTCAGGAACACGATGACTCCTGCACAGACAGCTGCTGTGCCCTCTGCACCCCTGGCGTCCCTACTGTCTGCAGTGAGGTGGGGTTTCCAGAGAAGCTGCCAGGAAAGGGAAATAGCACCGTCCTATAGAATCACACAGGCCCAGCTGTGTGACCTTGGCGAGCGAGTTAACCTTTCTGAGCCAGTCTCCTCGTCGAAACAGTAGAGATGCTGATGGCTCACAGTAAAGCCCTAGCACACGGTAGGAGCACATTAAATGTTAGTTCCTTCCGTCATTTGGAAAGGGAGGTGACCACAGGGTTAGATCTTTCCCAGTCACTTCCTTGTCCATATACAAGGGAAAAAGAAGGCTTGTGTTCTTTCAAATGGAGAAAAGCAAATCCTAATAAAGAAAAATTTAAGCCCAGCTGGTGTGCCTCAAGCAGTTGAGCATGGACCTAGGATCCAGGAGATCCAGGTTCGATTCCCAGTCAGGGCACATGTACTGGTTGTGGGCTCGATTCCCAGTAGGGGGTGTGCAGGAGGCAGCTGATCAATAGCTCTCTCATCATTGATGTTTCCATCTCTCTTCCTCTCCCTTCCTCTCTCTGATATAAATAAAGATTTTTTTAAAAAAAGAAAGAAAAATTTAAATATAGAACAGGAAGCGATCGCATAGTGAAGGAAATAATCCAGGGCTGGAGCAAAAACTATCAAAACTGAATGGTGTTAGAAGGAGGAACTGCAGAAAGGCAGGAAGTTAAGCAAAGAAATAGCAAACATGCAGCTCAGAGGGCCTGCTTCTGTGTGGATCTACTTAAGCGACGCTATTCTGGCCCATGCTGGCTGCCACAATATCTGAGATGGAAAATTATTAGCATCTGAAAGAAGACAGAACAGGGTGGTCCATTGTAAAAAGCTGTATGTGGGATCTTCAGTAGGGAAATGGGGCCGGGGAAGCCAACCCTGGCCTTGAACAGAGAAGCACAGAGATCAACCTTGGCAGAGGAAGTAGCACAACTGCTCCATGAGCGATGGGAAGACAGAAAGACCCTGGGAGGCTGCAGGGTCCCGACTCCAAACTGACAACCTTGTCGAGAGCACACACCCTCTGGGTCAGGGTGGGAAAAGTACACACTGAGAAGCCAGAAAAGGTCTAGTGCCTCGGGAGACTCCCAGACAGCGTGAGGGTGAGGCCTGACCGAGACTCGGGCGTGATAACCCTCTTTGACAAGGGGGATCGCTGAGATTTAGCCAAGGCAACGTGCCCAACAACACCCACCCAGGAGCTTCAGAGAGAAGAGAGGAGCCCTGGTCTTACTCCAAAGCTTGAGCTCATCCACCGTCCAGCACCACCTTCAGACACCGTACAACCAAATGCTATGACAACGGAAAGGGCCCCACTTTGGGGGCACGGGGCAAGCATTGAGCGTGAAACAAATACCCTGGATTAACTGTATTCATAGCAGTGTCTTTATATTTACAACTCACCGACCCCAGCTTGGGATGCTTGCAAAAGTTAGAATCCCACCCTCACGTCCCGTGTCACTAGACCCCTCCCGTCTCACTTTTCCTCTAAAGCCCTCCCCAGAAGAGAACCAGTTATCAAGGGAGCTAACCCCAGGGTAGGTTGACCGCACAGGAGACGGTGGAGGGAGGTAAGGAACTGCCTGACACCGTCCTCTGTGTGAAGACTGATTCGGGGATCCCGAAGTCCACCTGCTATTCCTACCTCCACTCCTGACGCCTTGAGTCATCGTGATCAGCTCACTTAATCCCACTCATTCCTCAGCCACCACCTCGGCCACAGAGCCCGCCTCTGCTTTCCCCAGGCCTACCTACCTTGAAGGGTCAGAATGACCATCGAAGAGACGGTGTCCTCCAAGTGTGTCAGCAATTCAGAGACTGACCACTTCTAAAATAGCTGAAGCGTGGCTGGGTGTCTGTCGCCTCCGAAGGAGCGGCCGTGTTGCCGAAGCGGCAGGATTTCCTTGCCAGAGCTGCTACCCGCCTCCCACCAGGCCCTGCGCTGCCTCTCCCTGCCCGGCCCAGGAAGACGGCGGGCCCAGGGGCTGTGGCATTTAAGCGCTGTCAGAGTTCCCACTTCAGCCCCTGTAGTGGTGCCAGTTCAGCATCTGTCGCAATGACCCAGCCTGAACTGTATTTAGAAGCTTCGGACATGGCACCGTGTCCCAGCCCATCTCAGAGTGACAGGAGATTTCCTGAGCACCTGGGCTTGTGATTCAAATGTGCCTCCTCCTCCCGGGAATGGGGGTCACAGTGACTTTCCTAATGGCCTGTTTTCTTCTCGGGGAGGTCCCTATCTGTGGGAGGCCTGTCTCAGAGAGTCCGTCTCCATCAATGTTATTCTATGATGTTATTTGAAAAATCCATGCTTTTTATAAAGCTTGCAAAACATGGCAGAGGCAAGAGAAAATGATGGGAAAACCCATCAGAAAATGGGGTTAGTGCTCTCTGTTAGGGGACTATTCTTACAAAGCTCAATTTCCCTGGAATTATATCCTGGGAGCTCAGAATCTACCAGATATTGCCAGTAAATAGAGCTTGCCTATGACCCTTGACTTCCCGTGGGACAGTGAAAAATAATTCACTTCATCTTGGCAGCCCCTATGGCAGCCTTGAAAGTAGCCTAAAGGAGTCCAAAC
Organism: Miniopterus schreibersii; assembly: GCF_964146895.1. NCBI lineage: Eukaryota > Metazoa > Chordata > Mammalia > Chiroptera > Miniopteridae > Miniopterus > Miniopterus schreibersii. Next base: position 10,056,277 of record NC_138119.1, on the reverse strand, counting down.
AAATTACAAGTGATTCCTGGTTAGTGGCAAAAAATAAAATAAAATCTCATTCATTTACTTTTAATGTAACCTCCACCCAGGCAGCTCACTGAGTGGGCTCTCAGCTTTGAGGGTCACTGCACACAGCGTGGCCGAGGTCCCCCACTCCCAGCCCCAGTGTTCCTGATCAGAGTTCCATGGAGATACCCTGTCATAAAAAAGGCATCAGTGTCTGGCCTCTCCCCATTTCTGGGCAAGGACCCAACATTCAGAGAATGTGGTTTTAGGATCATGGCATCTAATCCATTCAAGGATTATTTTCCCCCCTACTGCTCAGATGGGTGTGTTAATCATCACCTCCCTTTGTTCTGTAATAAATTCAACCCCGCTAATTCCAAACCTCTATGCATCACTGAAGTTTAAAGATGGCGTTTTGACAGGTCAGATATTTAGAATCAATAGACCACCAACCAGTCAAAAATCTTAAGTAGTTTTAGGAACATGTGGAAGTAATTTTTTCCAAGAATTCACAAGTCTGGAGGATGAGATCTTATTGATGGCGTGTGGGCTGTTGTATATATTAAAGTATTACTTTATATGCCGTATTCTACATGTAATCAAAATGGATTTAACAGTGAAGGCAGATTTTCCTTATTATACCAAATATTGCTCATGTTATCAGATACAAATTACAATGGGGTACACACTATATAGCATCTTTAAAAGAACCAGTAAAGGGCTAAGAAAAATTGTAAGTGAATGTACAATGGCTACATATGTAAAACATAAATGTTATAGGCTGGGGAATTTCACAAGAATCAGAATATTTTGTGGGACACTGGCTACATACCTACATTTTCAATTACAATCATCCCACCTACATGCAACGAGTCTTTTGTAAAGGAAAAAGTATTCCATAAAATATTCATTTCTAATTTCTTAAATGAAGAGCTTATTCACCTAAAGTCAATCGATGGGGCTTTAGGAGTTTCTAAGTGACCTAAAATTTTAAGTTGTATTTGTAGAAGCTTGCATTTTTCTGGGAAGAGGATTATGGGAATTATGGGATTCACAATGGAATCGATAACTTGAAAAAGATGACCACCACTGGTTGCCTAGTGTTCCTCACGTGGGACAAACATCCATCTCCAGTCTCTTCTGCTGTCATATAAAGCATGTCCCCTCAGCCAGATATTTCCAACGGGAGGAACAGTCCAAAGAATATGGCACAGAACCTAGTGTTGCATCTGAATAAAAATATATTCTTTATCTCTTTTACGGAGACAGAGTTGTTGTTTCTCTGTGAGTGTGAAATGGTATTGTGGGACCACCCCAGCTTTCCCAGTGTGCTTCCAATTTTAACCACATACACATGTATGTATAAATGGGTTTGTTTTTTTACTATAATCCGTATCAGATCATTTTAGGAAGTAGGAGATTATTATTTATTTAATGTTTTTATTGATTTTAGAGGGAGAGGAAAGGAGAGGGAGAGAAACATCCATGTGAGAGCAAAATACTGACTGGCTGCCTCGTGCACGCCCCTTACTGGGGATCGAGCCCAAAACCTGGGCATGTGCCCTGACCGAGGATCGAACTGGTGACCTCTTGGTTCATGGGTCGACGCTCAACCACTTAGCAACACTGGCCAGGTGGGGATTATTATTAATTATTAATAAATTTATTATTAATACTTATGAATATAAATTATCTTTACATGAATGAAAATGAGGCTTTTCCTTTGGCCTTGCTGCATTTACTCTTCCAGACTCTCTCGCCCTCCATCCCCCTTCCTCTCAGAAAAACCTCTGGGGCACAGGAAGCAGGGCTTGCCAGGCTGTTTCTCCCTGTGTGTGCCACAGCCACAGCCATAGCCACAGCCACAGCCAGGCTGCTATTTTGGGACATACAGTGTGGTCCGGTCCCCTCACCAGGGATGGGCTCTCGGCCCTGGTCCCCACACCTCAAAAGAAGTCCTCCTCCCCCCACCCCTGCCCCAGGGCCTCCAGGGCAGCTCCTCAGGGAAAGCTGGGCACAGCGAGGTGACGCTGCCCGCAGGGGACTGTCAAGGCTTTCCTAAAGGCCATGGCCACCAAGCCTGCCCGCGAGAACACCTTGGTGAGCTCAGTTTGTTTGCTACCAGAACCTCCCTGTTCTCACAGTCTATTTTTAGCACACTGTGACAAGAAGGCTCTACTGTCATAATAAACACAGTAAACTCTCACTCTCTGTCATTCCATGGGGAAAGGAACCCTGGATTCGGAACCAGAAGGTAGCAGTTTGAGCCCTGGTGCTGACCTTGGTCTGACCTTGAGGAAGCCTTTTAAGCCAGCTGAGTCCCGGGTGACGCACTGTGGAAAGTGGTTAAGGGATCCCGCTGCTTGCCCAGCTCAGTGAGCCTTCAGCAGGGTGGAATTACGGAGATGGAAGCACTTGGAAAACTGCGAGCCTCAGAAATGCACGCTATCGGCACTGCGCTTAATCGTCCAGCCCACAGAGCCTTCTCCCTGCGCTGAACATCACGCCACCCCACGCACATCTTAGTGCCGCTAACGACAGGAACTGAGACCCGGGAGCAGAGTGGTGACGTCAGAAGGCCCGCTTGCCGGGAGCCCGGATTCTCCCCTGGCCCCCCACGCCTCCCCATGTTGCTCACTGCGCCTACTGTTGCTGAGCAACCACTGCCTCCTCCTGAAAATGAAGATTATAATCCCGAGCTCCTGCGAGGCAAAGATCTAGACATCTTGTCCCATGACGTATGACTCCACTGGATGTGACTAAGGTCACAGGGTCCCTAACGGTGGAGTGGGGACTAGCACCCAGGTCTGCTGACCAACTATCCAGATGCCATCCTATCTTTGCTGCCATGGCCTTGGAACCACAGCAGCTGCCCAGCCCCCAGTGACAACCCTGCGGTACAAAGATCCTGAATCACCAATGAGAAATCACAGGACAGTGAGGGTCTCCCCCATGCGAAGTGCATTTTACTACATTCTGATTCTCTGTTAAGCACATTATGTAGCATCTCTTCACTGATGAAGCAAAATAGCCCATCCCCTAATGGGGCAGGCAGATTCATTCTTCAGATGATCAGGTTCCGCTCCACTCCAGGAGATCCGCCCTGTCACACACCCCTGGATCTGGAGGTCACTGGGCTGTAGGACAGTGATTGTAGCCAAATCGCTTTAATCATTACCAGTGACAAGAGGCCCTGTTCCAGCCCATGGCAAAGCGCTTTGTGCATAGCCCCTGGGAGTCCCTGGCCTTCTGTTCCCTTAGTGTGAAATAAAGGCCAGTCCCAGTGAAACCTCGGGTTTTCCACCAAGTTACTCAGCTTCCCCGGGGTCCAGCATTCCCGTCTCTCCTCCCTCTGGGCCTCCGCGCAGCTCTTCTCTTAAGGCCAACCTCGCATCTTAGCCCCACAGAGCTGCTGCGGCGGCAGGACTCAACCTGTGTCCAACTGTCCTAAACTCTGCAAGTCCGAGCCTAAGGAAGGGCGCCGCTGCTCGTACATTTCCTAAAAGGACCTTCTGGAGAGGGCTGCTCCTCGCCTCGGAGGAAGTGACTTCCCTGCTTTCCCAGAGACCCTCCCCTGGTTGGGGCGGGGATTACACATCTGGATTCAGTTCTCACAATACTGCTGTCCCTGGAGATAGATGTTCTGCTAACTCGGCCTTTAGAAGAAAGAATGTGGCGTGTTTCTTGTCATGCTCCTAAAGCAAACTACCTGTGAAGGGCTTCCTTTGTGTCGTTATTTACAATTTAATTAGGAGCCAATGTGGTCCATGATAAAATACATCCTCTTAGGCACAGAGGGCGAGTGAGCTTTAACATCGATGTCAACTCTGGTCATTTGACGGTGGCAGTTGAGAGCCCAAAATTAAAGAGTGTGAGGACGGATCCAAGCTTAGAGAGAAGAATATGGGATTGATTAGTGATGTCTGCCATGGGTACAGGAGAAGGGGACATCACCCCACGTCTTCCAGACTCACTATCTTACTCTTTCCAAGGTTTGTGCTAAAATGCTGCCATGCACGAATTGCCACCCTGTCCCTCCTACCTGTTTTAAGGTGATGAAGGCAATTGCGTCATTGTCTGTATTTTGTGTCATCCTTTCCAGGTGGGCCAGGCTGCCCAGAGGCAGCAGACAGGCCACTGATCTCTGTCCTGTAGCAAGAAGGTCACCATGCTAGCGAGCTCCCTCCGCTCTGACACATTTGTGGTTCTAATGGAGAACTAATGTCTTCATCAGTATCTGTGCTATTTCACACTTCATTTCCTTCCTCCACTCTTGGATGAAAACCATCCGGTCCTGGTGATTTACTTCGTGGGAGTTTCTTTCAAGTTAGTTCCCTTCTCTAGCGTGCCACGCCAGCATTTTCAGGACTCCAGCTGGGGAGCACCCAGCCTTGAGACATCAGTGTGCGAGCAAGTCATTCAAGAAAGCAAAAGGCCCTGGCAGGCACCTGGCGGGGAGGCCCTCAGCTGGGGCCTCTGAGCCTGAGGACAACAGAAGTAGGTGCTGCCTTTTCTGCCTCTCGGTCAGCACGGGCTCGGTGGCTCAAGGCGGTCCAGCTCACCAGGACCCTGAGAACTGGGAGCAAGTGGGAAGAAAACGTAGAAGCTTTGAAACTGTGATTCAAAGTTCAGGCTGTCTCCAGATCTCTCACTGAGTTTCACAAACAATCTCAAGAGAAAGATGGTCTTGAACTTCTTTCACGTGTCCTAGAGTTATAGCAATCGCCCAACCCAGATTCCCTACGACAGTCCTAACTTCAAATATCCCATCCTGTGGTCCTTGAAACACACTGGTATTTAAAATATATAGAAAGGAGATGGTAGCCTAATACGTTGCTTGAAAAACTATCCCTTAGCCTAAGTACACAATGAATACTTTACTTTTAATTGGGTATATTCTGGCCACACGCCTGGACAGAATGAATAGGGAGGGTGAAGGAAGGAGTGTCACAACTTTAAAAAATTGTAAAGGACAGAAACAGACAGTAGCCCTCCACTGTCACATGCAGCCCGGGGGCTGGGCACATGTGGCTTATGAGGGGCAGACTCCTCTGCTGCCTTGAGCTCTGAGGCTGACTTGAGTCTGGGCAGGGTCGTATCTGACTTGCTCTCCACTGGGAGGGACAGGAGGGGACTGAGGATGAAGGACCCAGGTGGAAGCTGGTTGATGCAGATCCAGGGCCCACTGGTATAAAGAGAACCTCTCTCTTCATGGATCTTTGGGGCAGAAGCCCCCAAGATGTGGTCTCATTTTTTTGCTTTAAACCTGGTTTAAATGAGGACCAGAGCCATGCTGGACCATTGAAGTATCTGCCAACAGCAGCAAAAGAAAATACATAAGCACCTTCCCTCAGAACAAACTCCAAATGTAAGGCCAAGCTGGGGCCTTCCAGAACAGTCCATTTCGTGGCACTGACCTGAGCCACGTGACCTCTGACATGGTTTTGCTGCTGTTTTTTTTTAATGAATATCTGATATTTATACCTTGATAACAAAGGGCCTCCCCTCATCAATCCCCAACAGGTATGTTTGGCTCAGAATGCCGGGGACAGTTCAAACACCATTACCAAGAAAAGTAAGGCAAAAACAGCTTCAGGGTCTCCAAGCATGCTGGTAGGAAAGCACAGTGTGCCCCACTTCTCCTGGGAGGAGCAGGTGGGTCAATGTCAACAGCAGCCTGTGACCTTGCTTCTTTGTCAAATGAGACTGTGAAACCTGAAGGCCCACGTGGCACTCTGACCAGGCGCTGACATTTATGCCCCAACACAGCACACAAGAGCTGCTTTCATCCTGCAACAAATGTCAGCTTCTAAGGACAAAATCGTTACCCAATCAGGCATCGTGCATCCTAGCTACATGCAGTAAGAACGGAATACTCCAGAAAACAAATAACCAGGGGAAAAACCTCATCAGTAAGGTCACAAAACATGGAGTTTGGAACAAATTTCCTTGACAGCAGACAAAAGTGTCTCCTTCCTCAAAGTCTAGAAATGTCCAAATTCCAGCTGTCAGAGGGTAACAAAATAGTGGGGAAGATGCTTAACCTCCCAACAGTAGGAGGTGCTGTCCCCAATTGGTTTGGCGGTCTAAGTTGTCAGCAGAGTCCTACTTTGAGGTGTGTGGTGTGCCCCACACAGGCCACTGCCACAGTCAAGTCCACAAAACGAGAAATAGGGACGCGTCTGTGCTGAGGAACAGCAGCGAGCTCCTGCTTCTCCCTGCTGGCGAAGGGCTGGAGGGGTTTGCAGTAACAGTAACCGTCCTGAGCTCAGGGCAGATGTGTGGAACCCAAGGCTCTGGTCCTCTCTCTGGCTGGCAGGGTCTCCAAATGGCTCCTGAGCTACCCTTGGCTGTCATGAAAGTTCACCTGCTGTGGCCACAGGTGTCATTTCTGCTTTGCCTCATGGCCTCAGTTGCAACACCCCATTGTTCCTGATCCCGGCGGTGAAACCTAAAGGTCACCATTGACCTGGGCCAGCACTGCTTCCTGCTCCCATCCCTGCCAGTCTGCGCCACTCACTCCGAAGGTCACCAGCCTGATGTCAGTGTCCCCTGTCCCTACACCGGCCTCGATGCTTCTCCAGACCTATGACCCCTGTGAGGTTCTCTCTTTCCTCCATGCCATCCCTACCACAAGTGTGAGGTGATACAAGTATACAACAAGCAGTGGAATTTTTAAAAATAATTTTCTATGCTTAAAGCCAACCATGCCTTCAGACTGAAACCAAGATTCCCCATTCTCAGTTATTTTCAGGGTGAGTTCTCTCTTCACCCAGGGCCTTCACTGAGAGACAATGGTATTAGGCCCATTCTTTCTATATGACTTTTTAACAAACCTGGAGCCAACCATCAGATGCAGGCATTTAATCCCTCTGTCTCCTGGGCAGCCTGCCCTACCATAGCCTTAAACACCCACCAGTGCCCAGACTGGGCACCCTCACAAAGTATGGCTGAACCTCCCCAGTGGGCTAGTCATAGGAGGCTCAGCAAAAGAATCAGAGCTACTCTTTGGCTCTGGGAAGCCTGACAAGGACTTTTTTCTGGGCCAAGAACCTGCACTAGAGCCCACAAAAGACAGAAGTCAAATACTTCTTTTACTTGAAATTCTGCTGTCTCAGAAAACCAAGCATAGGAAACCACCAAGAAAAAGCCCTTAGCACTTAAAGGAATGGTGCATCCTATATTTAGATCTATGCTCAGCTCAGGCCTCTTAGAACAGTATAGAAATAGAGCAAGCAGCCATCAAAGAAGGCTGGAGGAAAGGGGGGTATTTTTTAAAAAATATATAGACCCAATATACTGATACTTTCTTCTATATTGCCATGGACTTGCTTCTGGCCTGTGGACAGCTGAGAATATTCTCTTTAAGACTTTAATTTGTAACAAAATTCATTAAGGCCACTGGTTCTAATTATAAAACATTTTAAAATGCATTTTCATTGTTTCACAGTACACACACAATAAGATTTCAGACGGGAATGGAAGGTATGAGAGAAAGGTTATATGCCTATAATGTATATAATGTTACACATATGGGAATTATATCTGAAACCCATGTCCCTCTAACCCAGCACTAATATACACAGGGTGTTCCAAAGTTTCTTTCTTTCCCTCTTTCTTTCAAGTTTATTGGTCTTCATGCTCAAGGAAGTCAACAATCTTCCTCTTTACTACATAAAAATATTTAGTACATATTATTTCAGCAGACCTGAATTCATTCTAAATAAACATTCTAAAATAAATAGGACCAAAGAGTTGTCCTTACTTGGAGTGGGAGTGGACTTCATATAAATACTGTAAGCTGCCTATTGTAGCCCTTGCCCACCCTCCTAAGCTCTCATAACCAGGAAGACCAAATAAAGCCCAATGTCCTATTCCTCAAGAATTGTCACACGACAGCCAGGTGGTGACAGAGAAACACTGATCTTCACGTGGACACTTGGGAAAGCCTGACTCTCATCAGCTACTTTCCAGTAGCCTGTCAAAGCCTTCTTTCTCTCCAGCCGGCAATCAAATCAAACTCGAATTTGAAGACTAAATGTCACAAATCGGCAAAGTCAGATGAACCTTTGGGGACCAAAGAAAGCTAAGGAGTTCCCCTACTTGGCTTGCCAAGGCAAGGATCAAAGGAATCAAAGAAGCTTGGAGTGGGTGCAATATCACAGCCCTGGAGCAGAGGTCAGGTATTTGGCCTTTTCCCGGCCTCCAATGATATTGAATACAACAGATAAATTAAGATCAAGGCGCACGGCAGTTCTAAAAGCACCAGCCTGTCCCCAGCAGATCCCAGGGGAGAGCCGTCATCCACCACGGGACAGATCTTGTCGTCACTTGGAGGCACGCCTGTTAACATGGGGATGGATTACATACAGCAATGTCTAATCAAAAGCCCTACAACCTGATCACAGAAGGGAGCAAACTCATCGAGAGTATGCACTTGGCCAAGGAAGAGACCCTAATGCAGCACAGGACAAAAGTCACCATGCCCAGGCTCCTGACGAAGCGTGTTCGTGTGGAGAGGTGATTACCCAAAATAGCAAGAGAGCTCAAGTGCTTACGGGAAAATCCAACCCCTTAACTTAAGGCGAGCATGGCCTACCAACAAATCTCAAAGACAGGAAATATTTCTGGGCTTAATAACTCAAACTGATATTCATTTCAGGTTGGGGGATTTCCTTAATCCAACTGTTGGTTTTCACAAGTGACGCTCACGAACATCCCAGCTGGGAGGCCGCCTGATCCAATGGGTCCAACACAGCCTTCAAGTTTCACCAGCACCTACCCCTCCCATTAAGAGGACAGAATTTCAACACCTCCTTGGCTGGAAGAATTACACAAAACCAAGCTTCTGGCATCATCAGGCCCAAGAGGAAGGCCCCAGATGGAGCATGAAGTATGGAAGCCATCTTTCCAGAAGACATCTTCATGGGCAGCACGGAAGTCACCAACACCGTGTCGTTTTAGGGTTGCCAGGAAGACCTCTCTTGCCCTAAGTTTGCCTACAACTCAACATTGGAACTCATCTAGACTGTGGTTCTATTTTTATTTAAGAGACTTTTCAATATATAGGAGCCCCCTTCTTTTAAAAGGCCATCTGCTTTTTAAATAAGATACAATGTAGTTTTTTAAAAAATTTTAAGGAAAGTGAGGTCCGGAACTGCTCTAGTAATTTTGCTCCTATGAGGGAAAGACTAGAGCCACTCCAGGGCCATAAGGTTAAGCTAACACAGCCAAAGCTTTGTACTTCTACGAATCAACAAATCTCATCACTCTGTATCTCCCATCTCACACATCCCAAAGCGGTCAGGGCTATTGCAGAAAACCAATCAATCAATGAGTGCATATAATGGAGGGGGGGGGTCCCAATCTATATAATGCAGGGCCCTGTTTCCAAGGCATTTACAACCTGGACTGTGGACAGCATGGAACTATAAAATTGCTGGGCCAGGAAAAAAACCCAACAACCTGGCATGCTTTTCTGTTGGGTGATACTCTTTCTGCGAGGATCTGGAAATAGCTCCCAGAGCAATTTTACAAAGAGTAAGAGCTCCCTGCTCTAGGGCCACCAGAGAGTGAGAACAGGCAGAGAATCCAATAAGGTGAAGCTCTCCTGTTTCTCCGTGGAAGGCTTATATATGGAAATTTAGTGAGACACAGGGCTTAGCTGGCCACTCTTCCTGATGTGTCCCATTAGATGTATAGCTCAGGTGTGACAAGTGACCTATAAAACAGTTTATCTTCCCAGGCAAGGTAAATGTCACAGAGTTCATCCTAGGTCTGCAAAGCCCTCCTGTCCTCCAGTTATGAGCTGCGGGGTCCCGCCTGTCTTCTCCATCCCACCCATAACCTCCTCCTCAGAAATGGCAGACTTACTGAGGCACCCGCACAACACGGCGATGGTTTACACACCTTCATGTGGTATTGGCCATGGTTCAGTGGATGCTCTCACCTTCCCTACTAGTGTATAAAACTTCATGAGAGCAGGGACCGTGCTCTAAAGAATTAACAAGGTCTAAGCACAGAGCCAACCATCACTAGCCAGAAGCTTATTGAGGTAATGAGGGCGCTTATTGCAGTTCTTACCAAACATGCCCAAATCAATCGGTCACCTAAATCAAAGGGATGCATCAGTGCACCCTGTGAATCACACCCAGGCTTGAAATGTCAAACCACAGGAGGACAGGGGATTCAAAGAAAACTAACCGATGAACCCTCTGCACGGGAAATGCTGATGAGCCCTCTGCACGGGAAATGCTGATGGCGTCACACAGAGGACGTGCTGCCAAATACAGTGAACACAACGAATAGCACCCAGTTTGGACACCACATCCAAACCCCACCCTCAGCTAGAATAACCTTCCCCAGAAGGAAAATAATGAATGAAAATTTAATCAGATTGTTTTAGCACTGGGGCAGAAAAACATACAAGACCAGCCTGGAAGATCTTGTTGCATCAGAGAGTGAGAAAGTGCCCAGAAATAATGAGAACATGCCAAAGCTCACAGACGCTAATTTGGATGCTATGAGTATCAAAACAAATAATGATAAGAGATTATAATCCATTAAATAAAGCAGGTCCATGAGTCCCCGAGTCCATAGATACATAGGTAAATAAAGAGATTATTTTAATTAACTAATAAAAAATAAAAGCTCCTCCTTATAGTAGAAGGCCAACTAATAAATATGGAGGCAATGGTGGAGATGAAAATATCACCTTTGATGGACATCCAGCCTCTGCTCCAGCATGTAAGAGCTTAGACATCATCGCTCCATCTTAGCAATGAGTAAAAACCCAAAGAAACTGGAAAATCAGCAACTCTTCTTAGGCGTGTCAGGGAAATGAGGTCACAGAGCAAACCACTTCCCCCAAAATTGAAGAGACAGTCAGATGGATCCCGAGAATCATGACTTACTGGAGCAGAAACCCATGAGCACAGACGCCCACAGGCACCACAGCCAGGTAGGAAACGCTGAACCGTAACCGACAAACTGCTAGACGCTCCGCATGGATAAGCGAGAGTTAAAAACTTTAGGGGGACACAGTCATAGGGGGTTTCCAGACTTTTGTGAGTTTTTTTTAATCTTCACCTGAAGATACATTTTTATTGATTTTTAGAGGAAGGGAGAGCGAGTGAGAGAGAAACATCAATGTGAGAGAGACACCCATCGGTTGCCTCCCCTATGCACCCCGGCCCAGGATCCAACCATAACCTAGGTCTGCGCCCTGACCCGGAATCGAACCCACAGCGTTTCGGTTTACGGGACGGCGCTCCAACCAACTGAGCCACCCAGCCGGGGCCAGACTTTTGTGAGTTTTACCTCCAGGAGCTCTTCATAGTGAAAATCGGAGAAATAGCTCCTCGTGCTTCTGTCAGGGGGAGGAAAGAGGAACGATTTTGAAACACGCCAGAGCATTCCCTTGTCAACAAGGCCTGCCCTCAGAAGAAACTGTTTGCCACAGCTTACCATGCCTGGGGGGGAAACACCAGCGTCAGACCCCTCTGGCTAGCCTGTGCCACCCATGGGAGAGGAAGGAGGAAACAGAGAAGCACTGGCGAAGTTTACAGTCCAGGAGCCCAGCTTATGTGTACATGCTTGTTTATGTATGCCTGTGTGTGTATGTACATGCATAAGCATATATGGAAGCGATATGTAAGCATACATATAGATAAGCAACACAGAAGCATATATATATGTATACATACACGTACATAAAGCAAATAAAGCAAAATATAAACAGTTAGTGAAACTGAGTGAAGGGCATACAGACAGAAGTTCCTTGTACAGTTCCTATAACTTTTCTATAAACTTTGTAGTATATCAAAACCAAAAGTTAAAAAAGTGTTTAATTTGGGGAAATATCAAAAAGACTGATGGAAGTCACTACATTATCAGAGAGCTGAAGAGACATTCATGGTCTTTAAATGAATTAAATCGGCTGGCATGCCCAAACTAGAGAAGTCCTGACAAAAGTTTCCCTGACAAAGCTGAAGGTTCCAAATGGGCTCTCTGGTTCCTGCCTATCTCCATTCGTATGAGAAATTTAGGAAATTAGACTTGATTATAGAATATTATATTTGACTAATTACTGCAGTGTGGGATGAACTGCAATGCACAGTGAAACAATGAAAATAATTAAGTGTTGAAAGTGCAACCAAATACTTGACAAAATCAACACAGAAGGGGGAAATGAAGGATCTGGTCAGCACAGCAATGAGTGGTCAGACCTCCATCCTTTAGCTCATGGTGATGCCTTGGCCCAGTGCTCAAACCCCAGATCCAGGAGTTGGGGTTTCCCTAGGGCAGGTCGAAGACTAATATGAAGTGAGTGAGGCACTGGCCTGAAGTGTAAAATTTAAGGAGGCACCAAAAAATTCAGTAATCAAATAATATTGAAATGCAGTATTTTTTTTAATCAAAATTAATACAAAACTCAGTGATGAACAAAATATCAGAATATTAAATAAGAACTGTTCTGTACCAAATGTTTGTATTCCCCCAATGTGCTGTTATTTGGAAATGGGACATCTGGGAGGCAATTAGGGTTAGATGAGGTCATGAGGATGGGGCCCTCATGACAGGATTAGTGTCCTTATAAGAAGAGACACTGGGGAGTTTTCTCTATCTATCTATCTCTCTCTCTCTCCCGCACTGTGTGAGGACGCAGTGAGAAGGCAGTCATCAAGTTGGGAAGAGAACTCTCACCAGAAACCGACTCTGCTGGGCCTTGGTCTTGGACTTCCCAGCCTCCACACTGGGCTAAATAAGCGTCTGTTATTGAAGCCACCCAGTCTATCATATTTTGCTGGGGCAGTGCAAGCCGACTCATACAGACAAGATCAGTATTGCTAACTTCCTTTTGCCTCAGGTGCCAATTTCACTTCAAATTTTTGATATTTAGTTAACCATGGATTTTTTTTCACATTAACTTTGATTTTTCAAAAATGCTGCCCTAAAATATTACATATATTGATTAGTGAGGAAATTTTGCCTCACCCTAGACCTGGCCCTGCCCTAGGAAACAGTCTAAGGCTTTCTCTCTGCTCCCACCACAATATCCTCACATATCGCCAGTGCCCACACTCCCACAGCAAAGTAGCCACATCCCCGTGGTTTCTGGTCTGCATTTTATCAATATCTTGCCTCGTTTTACCCCACCTGGCCAGCCCTGCCTCTTCTGCTTTCCAATGGCGTGGTTCCAAAGAAGGAAAATATTAAACAGATGTCTTACCCCAGGAGACGCAAAGAAAGAGGTTGGAGTTGTAAGTGAGATGACAAATTGATAATGGGTGACAGAGCAGGGTTGGTGTCCCAGTAAAATCAATACTATTTAATAGGGGGTCTGACTCCGAGAGATGATGCCTTACCAGACAGCAAAGAGTATAACATCTTCCATTATATATATGTAGTGGGAAAGTAAACGCAGGAGCTGGTAATGTTCCTCGAGGGATAAGGTAGGATTAAGAAAAGGGGGGTGGAAGAGAGGAAGGAAGGTCAGCGATGACGTGCCTGCTCGGCATCAGGACCTGTGCTCGGGGCCTCTTTCCAAGTGAACCCTCCCCGGAGGGCACAGCCCCGATGCCAGAAGGCTTTCGGGCAAATAGGAGTGTGTGTTTATAGACATCCGGAGGGGCCACACCCCTCCCCGTTGGAAGGACAAAGCCGGGGCCTGCCAGGTGCGCAAGGCCTTTGCACCTGAACGTGAAACGTTCAAAAGGTCTCGGGCCCCAGGAGGGGGTGGACAGCTTCCCTGCGTCTCCCCCGCACCCCGGAAAGACCCCCAGAAACTCAGAGATTGGCAAGACGACTGCAGCCTGTGGGCTAGCTGGCGAGTCCCTGGAGGGAAAGCAGAGTTGGAGAGAGAGAGAAACAAGGAAGGGCAAGTGGGAAGGGGCGGAATAAAGGAGAGGGATGGCCGGCAGGAGCTGGTGGGCGACAGGGAGGCAGGACGGGCCGCCCCTCAGCTATCTCTGCCCCCGCTTTGGGCGACCTCTCCGTCTCGCCGGGTTTACAGGCCTGACGTGACCTTCCACCCAAGTACGCTCGCTAGGCTTGCCCTGGAAAACGTGCCACCTCCGCACAGTTCAGGTTTCATCTGATTCAGGCCAGGGAGCTCTGCTTTCAAGAGCCCAACGCATCGTTGCCCCTGGATGGGAAAAACAACGTAAACCAGACCTGGAGAACACCTGCAGCCCGTCGGGGCACTTGCCACCAGCTCCCCCGCGTAACCTTGGAGGTGACCGAGTTGAGTGACGAGATGCAATGACTGAGCTTCTCCAGGCTCTGGTGTCCACAGCTGCCAGCTCCCCAGGACCCCAGAAGAGGGAGCCAGTCCCAGGAAGCACCAAAGTCTGTGCTTTGGTGAGCAGGGGGCCGCTTGGGGAATGAAGGGAGGGCTGAGGGAACGCACGTCAGGGCAGGAAGTCCAGGGCTGTAATTTATAGGCCATGACGCAGCCCCGCGGGCAGGCTAGCGTGTGAGCCGGCGGATCTCCCTCAGGATCGTGCTTTGTGTTCCGAAGCGGAGCGGGTGTGAGGAAATAGAGACGAGCGGCCACTCTGACTCAAACCGGCAGAATTTTTGCTAGTCATTGCTTTGAAGTGAAGGCGCGGGTGGGGCCGGGGCAGGAACCAAGCTCTGGGCAGCCCAGCAGTGGCCTGGTTAATCACCCTGGGCTTGGCCCCACCGGCCTCTTGGTGTGAGGGAGGGACAGTTTGTTACTGCTGGGTCACGGACACTGGGCAGCCACAGCGCGAAACCCACAGACAGCAGTAGCAGGAGAGGCTGGGAGCAGGAGAAGGGGAATGGTAGTGATACCAGGGTGTGGGGACAGCAGGAGAGGGGTGACCACACAGGGACAGGTCTTCCTTTATCCAGGCCGTGCTTTCGGGAAGCTTGGTGGGTATCGGGGAACTAAAACTGACTCCCTGGCCCCTTGCCCACCTAGGCTGGGCCAGGTGTCCTTGCCCTGTGCGTCCCCCTGTGGGAACACGCATCACCCTGGCTTACCTTTACCTGTTTACGTATCTGTCCTCTTGAGAGCAGGGACTGTTCCTGCACCTCTCTGCCTCCCAGCTCGCAGTAGCCTGTGTGCCTAGGTGAAGCTTGCTGAATGAGGGAATGAACCACTGCCATGGCAAAGCATGCGTCATTCCCTCCCCTGCAACGGAGGGTGCTGCTGCGCTGGAGAGCATCCAGCCGGTGCGGCCTAGCCTGTCCTGACTAATCTCGGGTCCCCTGCCCGGCTGGTGTGGCTCAGTTGGCTGGAGCATCATCCCATACACCAAAAAGGTGGTGGTTTTGATCCCCAGTCTGGGCGCTTGCAGGAGGCAGCCGATCGATGTTTCTCTAAGTGTTCGATGAGTAGTTGCTGGATTTCATTGAATGAACTGTTTGTCTTAGGCTTCTTGTAAAAACAGAAGAGCTGGTGCACGGGTCCGAAAAGGCATGAGCACAGGGATCAAATAAGCAACATGATCATAACTGCTCTCAGCCATCCTTTGGAGAGAGGTGGGAACAGTCAGGTAAACCTACTCTGGGTGCCCCTCCAGGCCTTTCCAGCCGTTCCAATTCTTTCCTACTACAGGAAGGGATAAACACCCTTCAGATATTTCCTCTCACCCCCAACTGCAAGGAAAACAGTAACACTAATTAGTTGTAACAGGGTGTTCATTTCACACAGTTCTCAGCAGGTTGCCCTGCTGTTCTTTGAAATGGTCTGGAAACAGCCTTGATTTTAAACATCTGAAGGTAATTGAACCAAAGTTGCGCCCAGAAACCCTGAGTGACATGCCTTTTATTCTCTCCCTCACTAACAAGACATGTTTGCTGCCATATCTTATTTACTCAATACCTTGAAAGCCTCCGGCACCGATGCCTTGCACCCCGGGATCCTAAAAGAATAAGTTAAAGTAATGACTGGTAATAAGTGGAGGGGCAGGGAAGCCTGAGAGATTAAGCAAAACCCTCGGCCTGTTTAAAGGGAAGAAAGAATTGCCCCACGAGCCTATAAACTTGAGCTCTGTACCTGGACAGCATGGGGAAGTGGAGGCAGAGCTGAAGAGGGCTTATGACAAATCAATTTTGCAAACATTTTTCAGAGGCAAGGATATTAGCTAGCAAAGGTGGAAACATTTTCTAATATACTGTTGGCAAGTGAGTGGGAAAGTAGGTTGTCATACCCTGTGGGTGGAAGTGTAAATTGAACAACCTTTTTTCAGAGGGGAACTTGGAACATCCATCAAAATTTTAAGTGACGTAACTTCAACTACACAACTCTACTTCTGGAATTTATTCTATAGATGCTATCGCAAACATGTTCAAAAGCAATCATGGAGCTTTCTTTATAGAAGCAAATGATTAAAAACAACCTACAGGTCCATTAAAATAGGTTCCATAAAAATTGTGATAAACCCACACAATGGAATATTTTGTGGTTTTAAAACAGCAGGAAGGGGGGACCTATAAGTATGTTTATTTAACAATCTCCAGTATAACAGTTCGAAGCTAAAGTCATAAAGTCCAAAGTACTATGTTTATTATGCCACAGTTTGTGTTTTCAATTTTAACGTTTGTATATGTACGTATAGTGATTCATATACATCATTCATATGACTCATATACATCATACATATGTCTGGGATTGATGCACAAGAAACTGGTAACAGCGGTTGATCCTGGGATAAACTAGGAGACTGGGGGTGGGAGATTACTTTTCAGTTTTTCAGTAATTTTTCAGTGCTGTTTGAATTGTTTATATGTGTACAAATTATCTGAGTTTTTTTAAATTATAAGTAAAAGAGGAGAGTAACAACTGTCACTTATTAGACTGTGGAATTTCGCAGGCCAACATGATCATCTAGGTCACATAGAGATGGGCCTGGTACTTTAAGGGGAAACAGAATAGAACCCATCTTGTGATTTGGGGGCTTTGATTCGGCCTTTCAGGGAAGTCATACAAACACACTTGCCAAGCAGTCAGCGATTTAACAGGTATAGAGGTAGCCAGAGGCCCTTCCCCGGAAGGAGGTACCTAAGATCACTGTGGCTCAGCAGGGATTTAACTAACAGTGCAGGGCAGTGCTCCTGGGCCTGCTGGGCACAGCTGCGGAGACGGACAGCACACATTCTGGGCCCAGAAACAGTGGCTCCTCAGAAAGAGTCAAGGGAACCTCCCACGTTCCTACCCCCCGCCTGTAGGCCCAGCCCCCAGCCAGACCCTCGTACAACTACAGGAAAACCCACTGCACAGTCAGAGGCCCTCGGAGTGGAAGGAGCATCTGCCTTCCTCCAGCACGACATCCATCCTCCCACCCATTGCTGGCCCAGGGTAAGAGAAGTGGGGTATACTGAGGCTGGGAGAGCGGGGGTGTTCATGGGAAATCAACAAGTCTCTGAGGCCGGCTCATGCCTGGCTGTGATCTTGGGCAATTTGTCTTCATTTGTTTTACCACTTCTTTTTTTTAGTTTTAATTTTTTTTTAATGTCTTTATTGATTTCAGAGAGAGGAAGGGAGAGGGAGGGAGAGAGAAACATCAATGATGAGAGTCATTGATCCACTGCCTCCTGCACGCCCCCCACTGGGGGGATTGAGCCTGCAGCCCAGGCCTGTGCCCTGATCAAGAATCGAATCGCGACCTCCTGGATCCTAGGTCGATGCTCAACCACTGAGCCACACTGGCCGGGCTGTTTTTCCACTTCTAAATCAAGATGACCATTGGCTCCACTTTGTGTGGTTCTGAGAGAAGAGTGAGATTACCAACATGATAGTGCATCCTCAGTTTATAAAAACAAACCTCTATACAAGGGTAAAATATTAGCAGTATCACACAGATGACCTTTTCAGCAACTTGACTAAATTGTCCAGTCATTTGGTTCGGTCAAAACAGTCATTCTGAGAGTCCAGCACGAACCCAAAGCTATGATTAATTCATTAACTACCACACGCATTTACTGAGCACTTACTGAAAGCCAGGGGCAGTGTGAGGACTGAAAATACAGAGATGGAGAAGACAGACTCCTGCCCTATAGAAAATGCCAGGTCTAGTCACAGGGACACATGAACTGATAATCGTACTCCAACGTCATCACTACAGAACTCCATTAGAGGTACGAGCAAAATGCCACCAGAGATAAACAGTAGGGTTGGCCCTGTGATACCTACAGTATCAACCGTCAAATGCAGACTCCCCAAATACCAAGGATATAGACTAATAACAAATGCTTACTAAACTGTACCTTTATTTGTAGGGAAATCTGCAAGTGATCAGTAGTAATTTTTTGTAACAGCATATTAATCAATATATGTGTTTAGAACTGTTTTGATTTAGTCAATCTTCTCACTGAATAATTTCAAAACTAAAGGACCAAAGATGACCCTGTAATTAGTGGCCATTTCAGATTTCGCAGTGGTAGGAACACTGGGTAATTAAAGAAATGGCCTGTACATGGCAGCATTATTAGGCAATATTTCAATCAAGAGAACTTCAGATATTATGTTCACCACCATGGAGCTCGGGTTTTATGTTCTCCACGTGCCAGACAAACGTAAGCTGTATTCCATCAAAACAGCAGCCCATACACCAATTCAGTAGGTCACATTCATCCATCAAGCGAAGGAGAGGGACAAGCAGAAGACAAAATAGACAAAACAGTTGTTTAAAGCCACGTAGACCAAAGGAAAGGTTAACCAAATATTTCACTTTTAAACTTGTGTTTTGTTCAACCTGGTGTTTCATTCAGGGCCAAATATCATTCTGAGTTGCAAATGTCAGGCAGAGCTCCCTGAGTTAACCTGCATAAAATTAAATTTCATTCTAATTTAATTCACTTCCAGAATGGGATTCTGTTGCAAATGTGGAAACCCTGGAGGAGTTTCATTTTCCATGACCTCTATAAAATAACATGTTGCATTTGCCACAACCAGAGAAACATCCTGAGCCTCATTTGCCTAGGGAGCCAGGAATCAGATATTACTTACTGCCCCTTCATTATTTCAATCGCCACAAGTCATTCCTATTAAAGCAAAAAGTAATCTTCTGGCCTTGCTACAAAAATGAATGTTCTCAGTTGTGACATTTATTTAGATGCTGGTAGAACTGTTACAATAATTATTAAAATACAGTCTCCAGGGCACTCTTATCACATGCCAATCATGCACTAACCCATCCCTTGTCTCCTAGGCATTCCTTAGGAAAAGACAGGGGCATAAAACAGTGGTTTCCGAATCTGGTTGCCCGTCAAAATCATCTGAGGGCTTTTCTAAAACATGCACTTCACTTCTCCCCATCCAGACCTCCTGAATGGAGTCTCCAGGTTGGGGCCCCAGAACCCATCCTGGTAAAATACCCTTCAGGCAGTCAACCTAGTATAGAACCTTGTTTGGTAGGAGGCATCCTTTAAAACAGCAGCTAAGTGCCCTGGCCGGTGTGGCTCAGCTCGTTGGACATTTGTCCCACGCACTGAAAGGTTGCTGGTTCGATTCCCGGTCAGGGCACATGCAACAGGTAAGCAAATCAGAGAGGAAAATTTGGTGGCGATGAGGGAATAACAGCTTCTAAACAAGTCAAGGAAATTCGCATGATTGACTAAGATGATACCAAAGAATTCGTATTAATGTTATGTGTGATGGTGGCATTGTATTTAGGTCAGAAAGTGGCACTACGTACTCCGTGGTGAAATGACATAAAGTCTGAGGTTTGCTTGAAAATGCTCCAGAAAAGAGAGAGAGAGAGATCCCACATGCAGCAAAAATATGGATGTCATTGAAGGTGGGTGATGGGGTCCACCGGGATCGGTGGTGCTTTCATGTTGAGAGATTTTCATAATGAAACGTTTTTTAACTGTCTGAAAGAGAAGGCCCGGAGCCCGTCTCTGCCGTAGGAAGCCGTTTTCCACCATCTCTGAGAGACAGCGGGCTGGCAGGCTGCGCTCTCCTCCCTTCACATGCGGTGCGGGGATGCGGAGAGAGTAGTCGCTCTCCCTGTATCGCCAGCTGCCTGATTCCTGCAGGTCCCTGGCATTTCCCCTTGGAGGGCTTTCATTCAGTATCCTGCTCTGCAGATGGAGCTAGGTAGGACCCTTTCCCTAGCCGTAACTTAAGCAATGGCTTAGAAGCTGACCTCTGCGGAGTATTTTTAATTTTTCTTTAAGAAATCCCCTGAAACTAGGCATCTTGCTTTTCAATTAGAAATACATAGAATTGGCGAGCTTGGCAATGCAGGAGGTGAAACCTAAGTCATCAAGTGTATAAAACGGGCCCATTTCCAAGCCCCAACACAAATACAGAATCGGGTGCAGGAAGGCATGACATCATTTTAGCAAATTTGGAATGGGAAAATGTGGCATTAACAAAGTGATAGGAATTTGTCTTCATTTTATCAATGGATTTATTTTTTTGCCCTCATAGCATTTCATGCTGGAACACCCCAAAACAACACTCTTTGTACTGTGAAAAGTAAGTTTATCACCCAAAGAGTCTATGTATACACTTAGTGAAAATTTACATACTCCAAAAAGCGAGGTAGAGCGGCACCTAGCTAGATTTTAACAATCCCACTGATTAAGTATCAGTTTGTTTACAGAGACTACTCAGATATCAGAAGAAGCGGAGGTGATAACATTTTGCACTTGTAGGTAAACAGGCTGTTTTGTGTACCTACTGCCTGATAAAGAAGGACAGGCCTGGATGCCCTGAGCACGGAAACTTGTTTGGGGGCTGGCGGTTCATATTCCCATCTACAGAGAAGCATGTGATGTGGGTGTGGGATTACAGGCTGCAGTGGACACAGGCCCGAGCCAGGCACAGGGAGCTTCCCTCTTTGACCAGATAAAGACACCAGGCTTCAAATTCAATCTTGCGAACCAGGTGCTTCCAGATTTTGTGACATGTATACATGTGGGTGGGATTAGAAAGTCAGTGTTTGGATCTTCCTAAGACAAACTGGCCAAATGTCATAATCGCTACAGCGGGGACTGCTGACAAGATCTGAGTTACGCTGTCTTGCAAGTAATGAAAGGCAACGGGCATGAGGATCAGAATCTCTCTTTCCCCAGAGCATCTCCACTAAGCTCCTTAGCATCCTGGACAAATGCGCTTACTCCCTGTACCAGGTGCAGCTCAAAGTAGAGGCCTCTTCTAGTATCCTGCAGCCCAAGATCATCCCATGCTCTCCTCTCAGTAGGGCTCACATCTTTGTGAAACAGAAGAGAGCTCAATCTGTGTGATTATTACAGGAACCATGAGGTTATTTTTAATTCTGACCTTCTGGAACCTGTGGTCAGGTAGGTGGCCCTGCTGGATCAATGGCAACCACAATTTCCCAGATCAGCTCTAAATTCAAGGTAGTAGCCCAACTGGATTGGGAGAGGAGAGAGTCAAAGTTGTTGACTATCTTTCTCCTGCTTATGGGAAATGCATGCCCCAGAGCTGATCCAGCATCCCTGACATCTGAATTTTATATACTGAATACAGATCAGAATAATTAAATCAGATGTCATCTGCAAAAATGTTTATAAGCAAATAGCTTAGGCGTCTTGCACTTTGGTATAAAGCTGTGAACTTCATAACTTTGTAAAGCAAGGTATAAAGCAAATACAATAGGAAAATACTTTTACTAGTTGTTAATTTAGGGGCCCACAAACTCATCTTGAAGAAGTATCCTCATGTTTCAGGATCAAAGTTAATCACTAGACAAAGAGACTCAGAGTCGCCTGGTCACTTACACACACAGCACAGAGAAGCTCTCTTTTCCCACAACTTGGAGCTCAAGGCATCACCTCACCCCCGTCTGTCAACCTCCGAGTAAGTCGGCCTCCACTCTGCTGTGTTTGCAACGGGACAATGGCTTGGAGGCCACGAGCCCTGCAGAACCCGTAATGGTACTGGGTGGGCCTCGGCCATCAGCCACCACGGTGGACCTGGTAGCTGAGAGCCCACACAGGGACAGGTCTGGAGAGCCTTTTCCTCCAAAGCAAGGTCCAGCTACGCAGAGCAGTCAGGCAGGTCATGACACAGGGACAAAGGGAAACAGCAAAGGAAGGCTCTTTTTCTCCTTGACGATCAGAGCCAGACCCAGGACAGTAGTAAGGGTCTCATACGTAATTTGCCAAGTACCAAAAAGTATCTGGCGGCACTTTGTATGTCTCTGTCCCTGACTCATCTCTGAGGCTGTGCTGGCCCTGAATGTGACCCCGTAGAGCTGTCCCACCTTCCTCAGCCCCCTCTCGCTCAAAGATTACCGGTGTTTCAGACAGTTTCCTCCTGACAACATGCTTTCTCCCCCATCACGGGGCTGAGCCCTGAGCTGGGAACCCCCTCCCGTCAGTTCACTCACATATTTCCCACTGCCCACGGGAAGGCAAGAAGAATTTCTCTCATTCTGCTCCAGCTTAACCCAACCCTACGCTCCTAGGCAGCCTTGGGCAATCTGGCTTTCATTTAGAGATACTTCTGCACTTCTGTTTAACACTGGGGGTTTTTAGGTTGCCTTTTACTCTATTTCCTTTTCTCCCTTGCTGGGCAGAAAACAGAGGCTCCCATGAGCATAAGACCTGGAACGAATAGGGAAAGATGGAGTACAGTTACTCCCACGCACTAGCTGTACTTCTAAATGCTAATGCCCGTCAGGAGAGAGCTCCACGTAGAGAGCATTCAGCAATTTCTAGCTACAAAAATGCCTTGTTAGTAGTATAATTCGATATCCTTTCCTTCTGACTCAAATCCACTGGTCTTCTCTCCATTAGAGATAGAGGCTTGAGAGAATAAAGATATCAATTGACAGGTCCAAGATCACACCTAGAGACAACTGGCAGACACCTCCTGCTGGGCCTCCAGGACCATCTTGAAGCCAAATCGTCTGTAAAGTGGCTGTAGTGGCTACAAAACCCATCGCTAACCTCTGAGAGCCACCGGTTGGGTTTACCAACCGCTCAGGGAGCACTAACAGGGATTCGGAGATTAGTAAGACAGCGCTCGCCAGGGATCCCCATTCTCCTCGGCTTGTAAAACAGTGCACCCTCCGAAAAGCTTTCATTCCAAGTGAAATGCGCTAAATGTTGTAAGAAAGGTACAACGTGTTGATTTTTATAGGCTTCTACTTTACCCACTCTTCTATGGCTGATTTTAAAATGTAGAAAAGGTCAATCAAAAGCAGTGTGTGAGTATGTCTGTGCGTGTACATTCCCACAAAGAGGGCCACAGAATAGAGTCGGTTAAGGTCACTCTCTCCTTGGCTACAGGCATCAGTTGTCCAGGAGCCTAAAGGTTAGCACCAATCCAACAGGACAACCAGAAGAAAACAGGTGCATATCCTTCCAAGGAAAGAAAGGACTGAAGTCGAGTTACTGGCCAGCTGGGAATATGAAGCCTGCAGGAATTCTAGTAGCTAAAGGCAGGACAGGAGTCTTGCTTAGAAACAGTCTAATTGGGCTGCTTAGTGAAGACCCCCTCTCAGGAGGAGCTTCCTGAGCATGGCTGCCAATGGAAAACCCCTGTATTTTTACCATCTTGGCTACACCGTTTTTTCTTTTTATTGATTTTTAGAAAGAGAGGAAGGGGGAAAGAGAGAAAAACATCAATGTGAGAGTGAAACCTCAGTTGGCTGCCTCCTGCACGCCCCCTACTGGGGATTGAGCCTGCAACCTGGGTATGTGCCCTTTTGGTGCACAGGACAACACCCAACCAACTGAGCCACACTGGCCAGGGCTTGGTGACACCTTTGAGAGTTGCAGGTTACCTCGCCCTGACTCCCTTGTGATTATAAAATCACAGAAGCACACTGGCACTACTTTGAGAGGAAACCGTAGACAGGCCCCTAAAAAGATTCCCCTGTAGCAGGCTCCAAGTGAAAATAAAGTTGGTGACAACTGAGGACTTTCTCCCATTGTGGCAATACCCAAACTGTATGAGAGCTCTGCATGGACATAGGCAGTTTTCTTCTGAAGTCATTACGTTTGAATCTGTACACCCTGTCAATTAATATTTATGTCAAATTGCCCTTTTTCATCTTGGAATAGTTCTGTAGCATTAAGTACTTCAGACGGGTCTTGAAAATAAGATAAACTTTCCAAAGGAAATGAAAACAGAATCTTGAAAAGGTATCCACACTCCCATGTTTACTGCAGCATTATTCAAAATAGCCAAGATGTGAAAACTACCTAAGTGTTCATCAGTGGATAAATGTATAAGGAAGATGTGAGATACACACACACACACAATATGGAGTATTCAGCCATGAGAAAGAAGGAAATCCTATCATTTGTGACAACATGAATTGACCTAGGAGGTATTGTGCTAAGTGAAATAAGTCAGACAAAGACAAATCCCGTGTGGTGATACTTATATGTGAAATCTAAAAGAGCTGAATTCACATAAACAGAGTAGAATTGTGGTTGCCATGGGCTGGGGGTGGGAAAATGGGGAGATGTTGGTCAAAGGATACAAACTTGAAGTTAGAAGCTGAATGATTCTGAGGATCTAACCCATAGTATTGTGATTAGTCAACAATACTGTGTTGTATACTTTAAAGTTGCCAAGAGACTAGATTTCAAATGTTCTTACCATAAAAGGTGGTCATCCTATTGCAACATATAAATGTGTCAAATCAACACCTTAAACTTATACAATGGACATGTCAATTATAAAAAGAGGCTGTGTTAAGGGATGTGCTCTGAATAGGGCATGAGCGGAGATAAGCTAAGAAGGGTAGTTTGGGGCCATCCTGTGTCTGACACTCATCAAATGGTTTCTCATAAGAACACTAAAGAGTTTCTGAGTTTTCTCACTTTTCCAAAAGTATAATTATGGGCAAGGTAGACAGGTGATAATACTGAGCACTTTCTATGTGCCTGGCACCATGCCAAGCAATTTGCACTTAATTCCCACAGCAGCCCTGCAGCAGATATCATTACCCTCATTTTTACCTGTACATGACTGAGGCACAGAGTGAAGTCACTTGCCCAAGGTCACAGCCAGAACTCCGTGCTTGGGTCAGGTATCCCTGACCCGGACCCCATGCTATGTGTTGGCTTACACCAGCCAGTTTCTTCTGCTTCTGGGATACGAAGGGCCATCTGCTTTCTATAACGAGTCACACTCATTCCCTCACAAAGGCCATCCGATGCAGAGAGTCGGTACTCAACCAACAAGACGGACAGAAAAGGCCTCAAAGTTCAGGCAAGCTGGTGGGTGAAAACCTCTCAAAAGTCTACCTCAACACATGCCCCAAACTGCCCCGGCGAAAGAGCCAGATCTGTCATTCTCAACATTCGCCAGCAATGAGCCACACAGCTGCGGAGGCCTAACAATTTGGGCAGGAAAACAGGCAAAGGAAAAGGAGAATGTAGTCAAGCCCCAAGCAAAAAAATGTTAACATCCGGAACCAATTCGCCCACGCAGGCTGGGGAACCGTTACGCCCAGCCCTTCGCAGCACGCCTCGGGCCTCTGCCCCAGCCCCCCTCCTCTCCCTCTTTCTCTCTCTCTCTCCTGGGCTCAGTTTACCATTTGCTCACCCCTACCTCAGTCCTGTGTCTGTAGGAAGCACCTCCTGCGGTCCCTACCGGCCAGTCAGAATGTCACAGACACATCTCACATCTCTGGGTAATGCGCCATGGCACCACCCAGGTGAGACCCAGCCTTCCCAGGATTGCTGCCAGTCATGCAACTAGTGCTCCGAACACTGGAGGGAAAACGAATGGCCTGGGCCTGGCTGGCTTCCTATCCTGCAGGATCTACATTTCCAATAGGACAGATCTCCTGGGTAAGATCCAGTAAATCACCCAAGATTGCAGCGTTCACCTCATCCTCTGCCACACTCTATATTTCAAGAGTTTGGCTCCACCTGGGTTCTTTGGGAAAGGAAATGGACCCGGAGATTCATATGCTTCTGTTGCTATACGAGCTTATCAAATCCCATCAATCGTTGCCCGCGCAGAGTGGGGTGGGCAATGGGAGGAAGCAAAGATTTAAAACAGACATGGGCCTTACGTCTTTCTCTCTTTGATTCTAAAGGCCACTCTTCTATCGCTGGGCACAACAGACAGGAATGCGATAGACCGTGCAGTCCCACAGCCAAGAAACACATTAATGCTGAAGTCCGCCCACCCAAAGCAGGGGGTGTAGCTTTTTCCCAAATCCCTGTTGGAGACACCAGACTTCCTAAGAGAAAATGGTTAGTGGGAGTGGGAGGAAAAGTGATGGAGAGAGAGAGAACAGGTGGGCCAAGAACCCCCGAAAACCAATGTTAAGTTCCCTAAAAACTAACTGCTTGGGATCACATCCTCTCACACCATGCCAGCAGAGCAAAGGAGCGCAGGGTGTACATGGTTGACAGGATGAGATTCCTGCAAATAACTGATCTCATCCATACCAAACAAGGCCACTCTAAATAGAGCTGTTACACAATAAATGAATCAGAGCAGTCACTCAGAGGTTAACTAAAGCCACAGCTCTGAGAGCGGGTGTACTCGCTGTGGGTCCTCAAGGCGGTTTCCTAATCCTCGGGCATTAAAAAGAAGCCACTGTGGAAATCAGAATCTCTTCCTTTGTAAATTCAATCCATGGCAAAGGGATTTCAGCTGTGATTGCTGAGTTTGAGAGGAAAAAAAAAAATCAACAGTACTTAGAAATGCACGAATTGCTCGTCACTGCAACTGATACATTTCTAAGCTGTTCCATTTTGAATCAATTACCAATCAGATTCTTTCCGTCCCACGTTGTGAATGGAGAAGGCGATGGGTAAAACAGAGCTTGCTGCATTTCACTGCATAGGGGGGATTTAGGATGTGGAGGGTTTAGATCGAATTCGGTGTGTAGCCACCGCATTTCAGACACTGAGATTTCTGTGCATTTAAAGTCGGAGGAAAGCAAGTCGCGCTGGGAAGGCTGTGCATGCGCCGTTGCAAAGCCGTGGCTTAGAAACTCAACCCTGCACCATCGCTGTCACACACCGGCTTCTACTAGCTGGCAGGGAGAAGGCACCTGAGGAATGGAGGGACTAATAACAACAGGAAAGGGAGAGACTGTTACCAGCTCTCTTGCATTTATGAATTTATACTGTGTTTGGGAGGGCAGAATCACACAGCAAGCATACATTTCCATCTGCAAAAGTTCAAAGCTCTCCCCAAGCACTGAAGAGCCAATGTAGTCTAGTGGTATTGGCGGGGGAGCCAATGTAGTCTAGTGGTTAAGGCCATTGACTCTGGAGCCACAGGGAGCTGGTCTTAAATTCTGGCCACTTCAAGTGGACTGGAGCTGTGTGTGTGCAAGTTATTTAATCTATTTGAGCCTCAGTTTGCTCATCTGTAAAATGGAGAAACAATGACCTTGTTTTGAGGACTATTGGGGGGATACAGTGAGAGAATAGTGCCTGGTACAAGGTGTACCCTCAATCCAGGAAAGTTCTTATTTTGGTTTGCATTGTGGGCACTTAGAGATAAGATGATACCGGGGGGTTAGAAATATCTGTCCTGAAGGTAAAATGGGGGACAGAGAGGCTGTTTTGAACTCTGAGTCCTGCATTCCAACCAAAGCAGAGCAGATCACGCCTCTGCACGGTCAGGTAAGGGCTGAACACTGCTGACTACGACGTGCCCTGGGCTCCCTGAAGAGGGGAGGCCTTGACAGGGACCTATCCTCTGCTCCTCTCCCTGGGAATGCACCTTTGCCCTCCACAGCCAGGAATCAATTTAGACAAAATCTGGGGTGTAACTAGTTTTTAAAAAAAAAAAAAATAGTAAATGATCAAATCCAAGCTTCTGTCTTCTGGAAGAAAATTGTGCAAAACTGTGCAGCCAGATGTGAGTTCTAATGCAACGGCTGGGGCTTCTGCTGTTTCCCGATAAAAGACTCCCCCCTTTCTCTTCTTCCCACATGGTCAGTTTAGTTAGAGGCTTTCCTTTCACTTAGTCCTTTACTGAAAAAACACTCAACCAGGCAACACCTACATATTCTTTACTGCAGCCCCACCTAATTGATTCAACCGGCTCATCTTACGCAGAATCCAGGGGTCCTTACAAACAAAGGCCTTATGCAAATGAATCTTCCTTATTTCCTAAACCTGACCTGAGCTTCAGGTAAAAACATCAGAAACTAACCGCAGAGGAACATGCGTGTGTTATTTTACTTCCCTGCATTCAGAAAGACCCTTCTGTCTTCTGCCAAAGCCACGCATGGGAGCTGGTAAAGCTGGGGCTGTGCAGCGCCACCCTCTGCCCACTAGCTCTTCCTACCTTATGCCAGAGGCTGATCCCCACCTGTGGAAGCCTTGTCCCCTCCCTCAGGTGCTCCCTCCGGTGCTGGCTTTTTGCCTCAGTTCTATTTCACCTCATTAGCACATGCGCTCAGATTCTGCATTCTGTGTCTAACCGTAGGCTATACAAGGGTGACTCCACTCCCAGTCTGACATCCCCTTTAAAGCGAAAGACGGGGGAGCGAGCGCTGGAGCTAGATGTGACAATCTGCAGCTCCTTCTCCAGGTCAGTCAATTCAATTAGACAGGAATTACAGGCAAGGGCTAAATCCTTTGTTCCTTTCCGGATGTTATCTCACTTAATCCTCTCGACCATTTTTTGATGAATACATTTATTAGTACAATTCCACAGATGCAGAAACTGGGCTTGGGAGAGATTTAGTAACTTGCCCAAGGTCATACAACTAGCATGTGTTGGAACCCGGTCTCAGACACAAGCAGGCTAACTAACCCCAAGAACCTGAGCCTTTAACCACTATCCTGTATCACTCATTCATTCATCCCACCAAACAGAAACGATAAAAAGATAAGAGTATCTATCTCATTAGAGTGCTTTGGAATTTTATGTATTATACATAAGTAATTATATATAATATATATACCAATGTGTAGAACTATATAGTATTATTTGAAATATATAATTGTTATATATTATTATTTGAGGATATATATTAAATACATAGTTACATATTTGGAATATATATAAACATATACACATATGTATATATATAACAGCACAGTGGCTGGCACATAGTGTTCAATATGTTACTACTTGTCATTGGTTTTGTTGTTTTATCAGTATATTTTTATTATTTACTAAGTGTTTGCTCTGAACCAGCCACTTGTGCTAGGCTCTGGAGACATGAAAGCAATAAAGACAAGGCCCCTGCCCCACAGCAGTTGATAGGGCAGCAGTGAGAATGGAAGACCAGTCAATCCACAAGCTCCACGATGACTGCCGTCTGCACGGGGCGGGGGCTGCAGAGAATGGGGGCACCCACTGAGGGTAGGGAGGTGTCACTGTGGTTTGAAGCCCAGCTATAAGGAAATAAAGTCCCCCAAAATAAAAAATACATGAGAAACCCTCCTAGGTGAGTGCCGGGCCCAGTTTTTTTGCCTGACCCTGCCTTCAAGTTCAGCAGCTATGAATAGAGGTCTTGAATGCTAAGCTGTCTTCTGATCTATCTTGTTGACAAGCGTTTTGCCTGTTACTAAGTCATCCTTTTAGCATTCTCACTCTCTGCCAGATCGAGATCTCGGCTTAGCAGACTAGACATGGAAAATAGTTACTAGGGCTTTCCATTAGGCTCAAACAGTAATGAGGGGCAACTGATTTTTTTTGTAGGGGGGGTGGGATTCCACCAATTCAATTTACCAGTGATGAAAAAGTTGCTTTTCTCAGTCTTCATTTTTCAAATCCACAGTTCTTCCAGCTATTTGTGGGAATGGCACAAAAATGTTCAAAGCATAAAACAACTTACATTTCCTTTAAGTTCACGAATGCCGTAGAATTCTTTTGGCAAGAGGGTCCTGGGCGTCCACACAAGCAACAACAGGTTACATCAAACACAAAGGACTCGAAGTCACCGACCCAGGACTCCTGAACATGTGATATTAATCTAAAAACTTTTCAAGAGCTTTATGAAAGCTCTTAATTCTAGCTGTAAAAATCTTTTTTTTTTTTTTTGGCTTTGTGTGGCTGTACTGTTACTTTCTACAACTGCAGCAAAGCTTTCCTCGTTGCAGCAAAGTAAAGGCCGAGCCCAGTGATGGCCAAGGCGCACTGGGAGAAAATTGTAATTTTTAAAAAGTTAATAGGATCACAGATTCTTATAGCAAAAGGGGCCTCAGGTGTCATTTGAGCCTGTCTCCCTCATTTCACAAACCAGGAGCTGAGGCCCCATCAGTGGCTATGAAACAACTTTAAAACGTTTTTTTCAACATTTATACGTCTGCCTTTAAAACAAACATCCCTGGTTCCAGGATCAACGACAAAGCTAGCACTAGAAACTAAGTCTAATTTAAGCAAGCCAGCCCTCTTCCTACCATGATAGGTAGATATAACTTAGAAGAGGAGGGCCTGTGTTGGAAGCTTTGTAGTATAGTGAAGACTCATAGACACGTGCACAAGAGCAATTACCGTTTCTGAAATGCTTTACAATTCAGTATTCCTCTGCAGGCTTGCTTATACGATTCATTTTCTAACTAAACTTGTTCCCCCCTAAATTGTGCGTAGATTTATAGCCCCTATATATAACCCTTCCACAGTTTTGCCGCAAAAAAAATAAAGAAATCAAATTATTAGGCTTCTGAGTTAAGGAAGCTTTGTCAAACCCAGGGAGAGCATTGCTGTGTTTAGTGACTTATTGGCACAAATGCCTGACCCACCCCACTGTGAAAACCAATTATTAATTTTTAGAGCCACCCAAGTCACCTAACCCCTAGGTTACAATTCTGGTGTGATTGACGCTTTGAAGCGAGGGCGCCTGGAGGCAGGGCTCCTCCCTGCTAACGCTCAGCTCGGGAAGGGACGCCAGTCCCGCCCGCCCGCTTCTTCCAGGACTTGGTCATTTCTCAGTCTACTTTGCCAAGTTGAGTGGTTTCTTTTTTCTTTCTTTCTTTTAAAGAAAGGAATTACTTCATTGTTTTTAATCTCCAGGAGAGCGTGGAGGACCGTGGCTGGCTGTCCCTTTGTCTCGGCGGGCAGTGCGGGTCTCTGGGCGGGGGCACCTCCGCCTTTCCCGAGCCCGCGCACCCGGGCATCCTCTGCGCCTGGAGCCGACGCAGGACTCGCCTTTTTGACGGGCGGCTACGATATTTACTGACCCCAGAATTACCCATTTGGAAACGGTTAGGGATTAAAAGTTCTTCAGGCCGGGGATGCTGGGTTCCTAATTGCTAATGTTTGAAGTCAGTCTGATTCCTCGAAAATTTGTTCAGCCTGATGAAAGCAAAAGCTCAACCTCCCCTCGGGCGCGAGGTGTGAGACCCGTGGGTTCCGCTCGGTGTTGGTTGGTTTGGGGACATTTTCCCCCGGATCTTTTTCTTTGGGGGTGGGGGGCGGTGTCTTTCACCAAGGCCGTCCGGATCACCCTAGAGTCCCCGCATTTCTCCAGAGCCGAGAGGGCACCCACCATCCCTGAGGATAGGGCCCTGGTTTCAAGGCCCCGCAGCCGCGCAGACCCGCGGAGACCAGGCTGCAGCGCTGCGGCCTGAGCGCGGGGCACTAAGCGCGGGGCACTGAACGCCGGGCCTGAGCGCGGGGCACTGAGCGCGGGGCACTGAACGCCGCGGCCTGAGCGCGGGGCACTGAGCGCGGGCACTGAATGCCGGGCCTGAGCGCGGGGCACTGAACGCCGCGGCCTGGGCGCGGGGCACTGAACGCGGGCACTGAACGCCGGGCCTGAGCGCGGGGGCCTGAGCACCGGGCACTGAACGCCAGGCCTGAGCGCGGGGCACTGAACGCCGCGGCCTCTGAACGCCGGGCCTGAGCGCGGGGCACTGAACGCCGCGGCCTCTGAACGCCGGGCCTGAGCGCGGGGCACTGAACGCCGCGGCCTCTGAATGCCGGGCCTGAGCGCGGGGCACTGAACGCCGCGGCCTCTGAACGCCGGGCCTGAGCGCGGGGCACTGAACGCCGCGGCCTCTGAACGCCGGGCCTGAGCGCGGGGCACTGAACGCCGCGGCCTCTGAACGCCGGGCCTGAGCGCGGGGCCTGAGCGCGGGGCACTGAACGCCGCGGCCTCTGAACGCCGGGCCTGAGCGCGGGGCCGCGCGCACGGAGGCCCGGCCGCCACTCCCGCCGCCAGACCCGGGCGCGGGCAGACAGTCGCGCTGACTTGGGAAGCGCCCCTGAGCTGCCCGCTGTCCCCAGGACAGCTTCGCAGGACGAGGTGTTACCCCGATTCCTTCCTCCGTGAAACGGCACAGAAACTTTTCAGAGAATGGAAAAAAATGGGCGTTTTCTACGTGTGCGTAGGAGGCTGGGGGAAGGGCACAGGACGTCGAGGTGGGGGGAGGGGACGGCGAGGAAAAGGGGGTCCGTGCTTCGGAGCCCCGCTCCGGGCTCTGCCCGCACGCTCCGGGCCGCGGGGCCGGGAGGAGGCGGCAGGGTTCGCAGGAGGGCCTTGCACCCGCCCCGCGGAGAGCCGGGCGCCGAGACGCCGGGCGGGCCGGGGGCGGCGACGACCTCTAGCGACCCCTTCCTGGGCGACGCGAACGTATTTTGGTTTTTAAAAGGCGACTCCATCGGGCTCTTCCGTGTGCGACCCAGAATTCGGGGGTTGCTTTTTTAATCCCCTAAAGTGTGTGACGATTTGGAAACGGCCCATTGGAGCCTCAGCAGCTGTATTTTCCCCTATGCCGCCTGTGTTGTAAAATTATTTTCCCCAGATCACGACGTTTTTCTCGTTACTTCTATCAACCATTGTTATTATTGTCCAGGTTCCTCGCGGTGAGTCCACGAACACGGGAAAACCTGACGTTAATTACTCTGCAGAGCAGAAGGCCGAACCCTACCCATCCGAGGTGAAGCTGGCATTCTTCACAAAATTCAATGCCAAGTGGAGGTGGGAAAACTCCAGCTCTCCCTGTTCTTTCAAATGGCATCTGTAACCGGTTCGTTTTCTCCCAATAACTGCAGTTTTCAAATTTGGGGTTCTCTTGAACTGTCAAAGGCTATCTAGCACTGACAAAATTTTTGGCCTCCGAATTTTATGTGTTCCCCATGTGTTAAACTGGCTACACACACAGGGCAGCTTCTTTCCTCCGAAATATTTATCTATGTCCCAGCCAGAACGCGGTGTTCCCACATAAATTTGTGTATAAACACCTACGTCTGTGCATATGTACTCTTTAATGCATTTTCTATTCTTCTGTGTGATTGCAAGGCCTATTTTCACTCCTGGTATCAAAAGCTCCGTCATCAGTCTGTAGTCAGCAAAATGTCCTGCCTCAGAGTGAAGCCATTAATGGCACTGAATAAATGCCGATTTGTCGTCACCAGTCGCCTGAATTCCCCACCTCTTCCCGTCTCACCTCCGGTCCTCTCTAGTGAGCCTCATTTTCCACCCTGACACTTAGAGCGAGGGCCTCCCTTAAATTAACTAATGATTATCCTGCCCCAAAGAAGTGTAAACAGACCCTAATTTATAAATTTGCTAATTGCTGTTCCCAGTGCAGACCCCTGAGTATGTCAAGTCATGCACATATAAAATTCAAAGCTCACTAGAAACCAGAAAAGGCAAAGCAAAAATAAACCACATGGAGGGGGAGACAGAAAGGGGGGGAAGATTCCACATTCCACCAGTTCCCTACTTTTTCCCTGTGGAAAAGGATCCCCCAAAGTCAAAACTAGAAAACCATTTAAATATCCTCTCCCGCTGAAGGGCTTTGTCTTTTGGGAGTAAGAAAGCAATAACCAGCTACACCCCAGAATAATCACTGGGTGGATTTCTCTATTTCCAGAAAGTGAAATGCCAGTCCGCTAGTTATCCCTGTGAAATGTGCACAGTTCAGCCAGGCTTTAAAAATAATAATAAAAGAAACAAAATAAACCCACAGTCACCTAGGTGAGGAACTTAAGCACTGCAATCATTTTCCTCCCTAGTGCGAGAAATAAATTTTTATCAAGGTCCATAATCAGAATCTCAAAAAAAATTTTTTTTCAAATAAAAAAGGTTCTCATCTTCTTAATATTATGTTTTTGGCAACAGAACGATTGGGACAGACCTGGAATATTTCACTCAATACTGCTAGCAATGCCCTTGGAGAGGCTAGGAGGAACAAAATGTTTTGGTCTCCAGAGCCAAAATGTACTTGTCCCTCTCTCCTTGTGGCCTAATATGAAGGATTAATGATGAGGGACTTGCTTCCATGAAACTCGAGTCCACAACGCGCCAAGGAAATTACACAGATCAGTAGGGGGACAGGAACGACCAATCCCCATCATTTTAGTTTCTGCTCCTGGGTGAGGCACCTCATACCTAATTCTTGCTGCTCCTCACCTACCCGGTGCGTTAACTGAAGAGATTTTAAACCAATTTTCTTTAAAAATTAAAAGATGTTTATGGCACAATTTAAAGTAATTGGTATGGGGGGAGCAGGTCCGTGTGGGCATAATTTCAGTCCGAGCTCCGCTGTAAGAAACTGAATTCCGCCTTCCCCCTGCCTGAGTGTCACCTTCTGAACTTTTCTTTCTGGGAGTTTTACCTATAAAATCAGGAAACCCAAAGTGGCCAGCTCTGAACCCAGAAAAAATGTGTTTAATGAGAAAGAGCGTTGGGTGGGCCGTGGGAGTCGCGAATTCAGAGTCGCCGCGCCCCCAGCCTGCGGGCCCATCCGTCTAGGGCAGCATCGGTCGCCCGCGAGGCTTGCGCTCTTGGGACGGGTCTCCGAGGGGCAGAGGTGGGTGTTGGAGTGCAGCGAGGGGCTGTCCCGCACTACATAGTCGAGAAGGGAGAGCCTGTTTCCCGCACACCTTCCCCACCCATCACACGGGTTTCTGAACACCCCTGGGGGGAAGTGGGGGGACCTAAGGAGGTGCAAACTGCAGCACACTCCACCGTCTTTCCATTGCAGTCCAAACTCGGGGGCACCAGGATTCTCCCCCATTTCCCTGTCCCCCCACTGGCCTCACGCAGTTTGCGGGATGGAGGACCTTAGAATTATCTCCCTCTACCTAGTAGCGTCCATTGGGCCACCGCGCTAGGGCCGCAGTGTCCCGCAGAAAATCGCCATAACCCTCCCCACGCCCGCAGGCCCTCGCGGTGTGCCCTCCAGGCCCTGCACAGCCAGGGGGCGTCTGATTTAGCCACTGTCCCACCTGCGCGCGAGAACATTGTTTGGCAGTCATCCCGAGCGAAGCAACCTCCTCAGATCTTGCCTACCCCCCATTCCCCTTCGCGCAAGGTCACTTACCGAAGGGCCAACCACCGGGGAAAGCCGTTTGGACCTAGCCGGCGGGAGCCTCGGGCACCTCCGAGGCCTGCACGGGTGCAGGGCCGCGCGCACCGCGGGGAAACCAGAGCTCCCCGCGCAGGACTCTACCCAGGCGGCCCTCGAGCCTCTCACCGCGTGCGCTGCGCACCCTCGCACCGCGGCCCCGCGGGCCTGCGCCCTGGCTGGCGCTCGCCCCGCGTAAGCGCGTTCTCCCCACTGGCTTCAAATTTATCGCTGATCGATTTCTCTCCTTAAACGTCAGTAAAGAGTCACTTCCTCCATTTTGACCTTGTGTTTTCCCAATGGGGGTTGGGGATGGGTAGAGGGGTGGTGTCGGGATTAAAATCTTGGAGCTGTACTCTGAGCAAACCAGCCATAAACCGGCGTTTTAATTCTAGGGGCCAGTCGGAAACTCGAGGGAAGGACGCGCTCCGAGGCGCTGCGACTGACCGCTTTTCTCTTCTCGGTTCCCTAGGGGTTGCGTAGACCCGTGCGAGGGAGAAAGCGAGGGCGAGCGCCTGCCGAGTGCGCGAGTGTCCGCGGACTGCCGACCTCCCCGCGTGCCCCTGCGTGTGCCGCTCTGTGTGCCCACCCGCGTGTTTCGCCACCACCCCCTTAGGCCGCCAGAGCGCCGCGGCTGCAAAACTCAAGCCTGCGGGCTCTGTAGGGGGAAACGGTCCCGCAGAAGGTTTAAATTATTTCGCTCCGCGGGAGACCGGGCCTCGGCCGCGCTCGGCTGTGGATTTGGGCGGGAAAGGCCCAAAGTGGAGCCTGAGAGCCGGGTGGAGCCGGGGTTGCCGTACGAGCGCCGTTGGCGCCGCCACGTGCCTGAAATACACTTCCAAGGCCGCCGCGGCCCGGGCAGCTGTTCCGGAGAAAGTGTCCTCTATTGCCCGCTGGGGCAGGCCCAAGGGCCACGCTCCTCTAGGACCGGGTTGGAGACCCTCCCCAGCCCACAGCAGCCGAGGGCTGGCGGCGTCTCCAAAAGACGCGGAGTGCTGGCCAGGATGTAATAATGAAGGCACCTCGCAGGCCCTTCTCCAAGGCCCTGAGGGCCTCAGGGAGTTTTCGGGACCACCTGGCTCGGTGGAAAATTTTGAAATACATACTGTGTGTCCTCTGATGTGTGAGTGTCTACAGTGCGCGGGCCCGGCTGGTCCCCCGCTGCCGCAGGTTGGCGCCCCAGGCTGCGGGCGCTCGGCGCCAACTAAAGCCAGCTCTGTCCGGACGCGGAAAGAAAAACGGGCTGCGGAAAGGCGAAGGCCACGTCTTTGAATAAAAGCGAAACATTAAATCTGCGCCGTGGGTTGTCTGAGGTTCCCGGGTTTTGACGCGCGGACAGGGAGGACAGGAGACGATGGTACCCGGTCAAAGAGAGGGGATGCGGGGAATGACAAATACCGTTGCGCTAAGCGGCCGTCCCGTGTGCGCGCGCGAGCGAGCGCATAATCCTACCCCCGCCCCGTGGCGATTTTGTATTTGTCTTAGTTTTGTTTTGTTTTTGTTTTCTGTTCCTGACTCTCATCGGCCTAGGCGGGAGATCCACGCCGCAGGTCCAACCCCCCCCCCCCCCAGTTGGGAAAAGAGAGTAAAACGGAATTTTGAGGCCCAACGCGCAGAGCGGGAGAGACGTGGCCCTGGGCGCAGTGGAGCCGCCAGGGCCCCATCTCCCACCTCCACCACCATACACACACTTTTGAATGTGGCCCTGTGTGCGTTTGTTAGGACGCTGAATTAGAAACAAAAAGAAAGAAAGATCTACTTGGGACCCCAAGCCCTGGGCCGGCCTGCCTGCCGCTGCCATCCCCGCGCTGTCAGAGCCCGCGCGCAGCTCGGCCTCCGCTCCCGGGGCTGCCGAGTCTCGGCGCCACGGCGCCTTTCCCGAGAGATCTTTTCTCATCCTGCGTCCGGCTCCTACGAAAACCTTGGCCACTGCAGGAGTGCCCTCAGCCCACGACGTGGCCAGGCCCGCCGGGAGCCCGGCTCCGCAGAGGCCCGCGAGGGCTATTTCCGGCTGCTTCCTACACCCGGACCTTTGCCCCACAGACGCGCTTCCTTTTCTCCAAACCAAAGGTCCATACTGTTTTTTAAAAATAAGTGATCGGGTAATGAGAAAGCGTCCACTGAACTCTGTTATGTAAAGTTCGGTGTTAGGTCCTCACCACCTACTCCCATCCAGCTGGAGAGAGGGGACGGCATTCCGGATGCCAGGTCCTCGCCTTCTGCCCCTGGGCTGGTCTCTCCTTGCCCAAGCCCTCACTGTGCTCCCCTGGCTAATGGCTGGGAAGACCCGCAGAAAAACAACTTAGAGCTGAGTCTCTGATTATGTCCCCAAATGTTGGTCCTTTTTGAACATGCAACCCTAGGCCGGCTCCCTAGAGAAAAGTACCCGGGGACGGGCATATTTTAAATGCCACTAGTATATTAAATAAGTTGCTTTTTTTCCACCATAGAGAAAGTAAAATAAACCCACCCCCACCCCGAAATCGTCAGTTGTCATAAGGCCTGAAAGAACCTGCACTAAACTGTGTGAAGGCCCAAGCGATATTTTGACAACAAATAAATACGGTGAGGAAGGAGGGTCTGGCCAGAGGTGGGAAACACATTAGCCACGCGTTCCTTTCTGCTTTGCCCACACAGTGGTCCGCGTGGACAGGCACCGCACCCAAATACAGGGGAAAACTTGAGCGGATGAAATAAATCTCCTTTTAATTTTCTTTTCATCGACTAATAAAAATAATTCCCCAACACTAAACCCAAATACCATAACGGGCCACAAGAACACGGAGAATTCATAAAACTCTGTCTCTGCAGGTCACCCGCTAATCGCGTTATTATTAGCCTCCGGAGCATGGAAATTGAACTGTCACTGCCGAAAGAGAAAATGTAAGCGACAGCTGTCCCTCCTTGGGTCGGCCAGTTTTCCAGCCCCCAAGTTCCTGGGCCCAAGGCCTCCCCCCAACCCTATGCAGGCCACCACCGCCTCCGCGCCCACCCCCTTGCTTGCCTGCGCGCTGACCCAGGTTTACTCCCCAGCCTTAGCTGGTCAGAATGGAGCACCTCCAGAATAGTTTTAGAAGTCCTGGCTGGAAAGTTTCTGAAGCCGCTAACCCAAGCTGCCAGCGGGGTGTGTGTGTGTGTGTGTGTGTGTGCGCGCGCGCGCGCCTGTGCGCGCGCGCCGCAAGATTCCTCTGACAACAGCTGTTCCCAGGGGCTGTTTTGCACAGTTGAAATCTTGGCACTTAATACAATACGTGAGGTTGTACCCCCACCCCCACCCCCACCCCACCCCCTGGATTCTGTTAAAATTCTGACATAGACATCCTCTGGTGTTTTACGCGTTGTGTGCATATGGATTCGAGATGCAAATTAATCGAAACGCTACCCCCAAATACACGGAGATGTGGACCCTCAAGAGTGACCCAGGGCGCAGGGTAAGAGATCTAACATACTCTTTCCGTAAAAGCCAAAGAAGTGGAAATACGACTACGCTCCCTCATCGCCAGAGGGGGGGGGGGGGAATTCAACAATTTAAACCCCAGAAAAGTTGGTGGGGGAAGGGCGAGGGCCGAGGTTGAAAGCTAAATGGGATAAACGGGGCCTTTCCAGAGGAGGGGGTGTCGGCCCAAGACTTCCGCGGTGGTCCTCGCGAGCTCTCAGAAGCGAGTCCCAGCCCCGCTCCTCTCCCGTCACTGCTGGCGACCCGCGCCCCTCCTAACCCCAGGGCCCCGCAAGCCCCTCAGCTGCGGGCGCCAGGGACGCTGAGATCCGCTCCCGGGGATGCGAGCGAGGAGGCCTCCTTACTGGAGGTTGGCGACGACACGCGAGGCTTAGGCCAGTTCTCCCAAATTGGTCCGGGCGAATTTGGGGAAGGCTCAGGGCATTTGTGCAAAGGAAAAGAAAGCCGCGTTGGAGCCGCGCAGGGCGTCGGCGGCCGGGCCTTGCTCCACCGCACGCTCCCGCCGGCTGCCCGCCCGCCCCCCGCGGTCCGGCCCTGCGCACTCACCCGGGTGAGGCTCCAGGCCGTGTGCGGCCGCGTCCTCTGCGTCTCCGAGTGGGCCCGCGGGGCTCAGCGCCTCCATGGACAGGTCCAGCCCCTTCTCCTCCCAGTCTCGCAGTTTCCGTTTTTTATTTGAGCCGATCAAGGCTTCAACGGAGAAGGCATGTGCTCGCGAGCTCAGGGCGACTGCAGATCTTCTCCTTTCACTCATCTTAGCCGCCCGCACCCTGGCCCCCGCTCGCCCCCGCTACTGAGGGAGCAGCCCGCGCCCTCACTCTCCGAGCGCCCTCCGGGCCGGGCCCGGGAGAGGCGGCGGCTCCGCGGGTACTTGGCACCCTCCCCTTGCGCCCTCCCCCGCCCTTCGCCGCCGGCGAGGACCGGCGCCCCTAGCTGCCCCTGCGGCTACGCACTAGCGCCCGGAGCGCCGCCCGCTCGCAGCATGAGCGCCCGCGTCCTGCTTCCCACCCACCCGGGCAGGCGCTCACAGGCTGCGTACACTGGACTTCATCTTTTTTTTATTCCCTCTCTCCTCCCTCTCCCCTTTTCTCCTCCCTCTCCCTCTTCCTCTCTCGGTCTTCCCGTCCTTCCTCTGATCCAAACTTCTGGGAAACTTTTTTTCTAAATTCCTCCCTTCCCGAGGAGCTGGGGGCAGGCGGTGCGCTCCTGTCCTTGGGGCGAGGGAGAGGGAGGGGGGAGGAAGAGAAAGACTGGGGGGGGGGGAGCCAGCCCCCGACCAATGGCGAGGAGGGAACAGGAGAAACCCTGAGAGCGCGGGCCAATGAGCGGAGGGGAGAGACTGAGGCTTGGGCCAAGGCTCTGCGCGCGTCGTCCGGGCGATGCTCCGGGGCCGACTTTAACTCCTGGCTCCCCGGTGCCCCGTGGGTTCCTCGCGGGGGGAGGGAGGGGAGCTGAAGGTCGAGGTCAGATCTGTGCCGTTACAAACTCCTGCCAGCCCCCAATCTGTACCTTTTCCCTCCCAAATGCGCTAGGTTTCAAAGACGCTGCAAGCCCAGAGTCATTTTAATTACAGATCTGGGATTTGGGGGGCTCAGACAAAGTGCCAACCTGTCCAAAAACGCCAGAAAACGACTCTCATAATTTCACGCGTGCCCCCAGATGCTTTTAGAGCTGCTGGTTCCTAAGGATTTCCACACACAGGTTATCTGCCTGTTGACCGATTTCTGAGCAGCTCTGGTGAGCGCAAAACGAAAGAGAAAAACCAGAAAGCCCCGTTACTATCCAGAGTCTTGTTGAAAATCTAAAGACCGCTTCCTCCTTCCATCTCTACCTGAGAAGGAGGCCAGGAGAGTGGGCCCCTCCAAGCAGGAGGCCGGCTGGGCGCCGGGCTTACCGCGCGCTCTGCAGGCGGGATCCCCACTGGGCCCGCAGGCAGCAGAGGGCTCGCCTTCCCTTCGGCGCGGATGCGGAGCCGACCTGCGCCCGCTCGGGGCGCCTGCTCTGGAGACCCCACGGAGAGGGGCTGGGCGAGGGCGGCCCGGAGCTTGGACAGCGGAGCAGGAGGATTTTCAAAATTCCCTTCAAATCCGATCGTTCGGGAGTCCGGCTCTCCCCGCCCCGCTGACCCTCCCACCACCCTTACCAAAAAAAAAAAAAAAATTAAAAAAATATTTCAGGGCAGTGCGGTCGCTAGGGATTTATAAGGAAATTAAAGTCCAATACTTCTTGGCCATTCTGATTTCCCACACCCCTTCCCAGGTTGCCATACTGGTCTCCCGGCCTCAGGGAAACCCCGAGCCCAGGCCAGCGCAGAGCAAGTTCAGAGGGACCCAGAAGTTGATCTTACCAAGCTGGAAAAGAGTCTCGGGTTTCGCAGACGAAGACCTCGCCACAGCCTGAAGCTCCCGTGCCAAAGCTCTGGTGGAGACACTTCTATGCCCGCGAGAAGGGGCAGGAAAGAATCAGCTCCCTAGTGCTTGTGGGCAACAGATCCAGAGGCCCAGCAGACTCCTCTCATGGACAGGCAGGCCCTGAGCAGGGTCTGAACCGGCAAGCCTAGGGCAGAGGGGTTCAGGCGTTTCATAGGCCCCGTCTGGAAGGAGCGCCCATCGGTCCTCCCACCCTGGGGCGAGAAGGGAGGGCCTCTGAAACGCCACATTCTCCACCTGACCACCGATGGACCAGGAAATCTAGTCCTTGCTACTGTATTTGGAAGCGCTCTGGTGCTGGAGGCAACCAAGTGTCCTGGATGTACTTGGGCCTCTTCTCAGGAGAGCAAAACAGGCCACTTTTGGAGCCCCCTCAAATTGGGGTCCAGCCCAGATGAGAAGCGGCTAGCAGGGCAGCACATGCAGAAAGGGTAATGGAAAAGCCACTGGATAAGTGTGATTCAGCCAGGCTTGGCCTCCCCTCCAGGGCCTTCCAGGAGCCTGCGTCTCCAACTTGCTCTCTAAGAACCCTGGGATGTAGAAGCCATGTGCTGAGCCCCTCATTGTCTCTCCCCACGCTGCCTAGCAAACTCGCCAGGAGCAGGGGTGGCTAGGCACAGTGTCTCCCACCTCAATCACCACCTGGCATTGCTTCCAGGAGCCGCTGCCTAAAGTGAGGAAGCATTCACCAGGGGCTGGAGACAGAGACGCAGGCCAAGAGCTCAGACCTCTCTTTGGGTTCCAGATTCTGGTGTCACTGCTGGTGGCTGGAGCCTGCCAGGACCAGCCCCGATGGGGTCGCCACAGGCCGGCTTGTATTCTTTCCCAGAGATTTCCTTCCCCCCTTCGTCCATACCTCACATCTCCCCCGTCAGCCTCCTGCCTTGGCCTTCGCACACAGACCTGGTTTGGATCGAGAAGTAGATGCACCACAGGCCACACATTCTTCCTGAGGCCATTAGAGCTTCTCAAAAAGAGGGATTTTTGGTTATCCACACACATAGATACAGGTCCACAAGGCCTGCTCTGTGTAGGTGCGCATAGGCACGTGTCCCAGAGACATACCTAGAGAGGTGAGCAAAGCCTTCAGGTGCAGGTATCTGCACCCCTCCCCCAAAGCATTTGCTCAGCAGGGAGTGCTCAGCGGGGCCCCTGCATCCTTCCCTTCAGGTCACATAGGTTGTCCCCACCCCCATTCTATATACACTCAGGTCCTACAAAAGTACTTAGGCCATGAAAACAAATCAGATGGTAATGAAGCCAGGCTGGCTGGGAATGGTCAGGAAAATAAGAGTTTCCCTCTAGGTAAAGGGAGGGGCAGGAACATTTTCTTTTCATCACTATAGGGGTCAATCTAAGTTTCCTCCCAGGGGCATGCACTCTTGTGCTGAGGGGAAGACGGTCTGGAGAAATATCAAACAGGGCGGTTTACTGTCTGTGAGTTCACTGTGTAAGTTTATGTGATTGGGCAGGAGAAGAAAAAGAGAGTTTGGGGGTGAAATATGAAAAGCTGGGAGTAATGAATGCATTTTCCTCCCAAGAATTACATCAGAGGGTTTTCAGATTCTCCTCTGGTTATCCAGGTTTCTTCCCTCCTTTAACTTAGCCTGGGGTCCCCGGTGCATGAGGTTACGTCCTGAGGCAATCCTCAGGTTTCCCAGCCATGGGCCGAGGACACAGGGCCCTGGGTAGAGTCTGTTGAGTCCCTGGGTAGCCCTGCTAAGTCCAGTTCAGGTCTATTTTAGGCCTGAAGTGGATGGGCTAGGACCAAACTGGAGGCCCCACCCTACTCCCTGCAGGGCCCCCAAGAGGATAATTAGTCTGTTAAGCAACTGAAAGGTCTCGGGTGGGGGGGGGACGACTCACTGTCGGACTGTCGGGACACTGGAGAGGTAGATACCCAGGACTAGCCTGATAGGAGGAAAGCCAAGAAGGGGACAGCAGAGCGCCCACCTAAAACTGACACTGTCCAGATATTTTGAGGT
Organism: Miniopterus schreibersii; assembly: GCF_964146895.1. Lineage (NCBI taxonomy): Eukaryota > Metazoa > Chordata > Mammalia > Chiroptera > Miniopteridae > Miniopterus > Miniopterus schreibersii. The sequence goes on along the minus strand of NC_138119.1, from coordinate 10,013,222 downwards.
TCCAAAAGAAACCCCGGACAGAATTCTACAGCATAAGGACATGAGTCTGGAGCCCCTGCCTCCTTCACATACCTGTCCTTGCCGCGGGTTTCTCTCCACACTAAACACCACCCGAAATACAACTGCTAATGCCTCAAGGTGAGCCACTGACTGTGCTTTTGCAGTTTTGAGTGAGTAATTGACAACAAAGTTAAAATAGTTGACCAGCAGGCCACCTCAGGCTGCGCTGAAGCGCCTGGGCTGGACACCCTGCGGGGGCGGGGAATGACAATGAATCGGCCTCACCAGGCAGGTGTCAAACACGGGGATGGCCGGGGTGGGAGGAAGCCGTGAGGACTCCGGGCGAGTGGCGCGTAGGTAGCAAGCAGGCTCCCTCCAACTCTAAGCTGTGACCTTAGGCAAGTCACTTGAATGGCTTGTGCCTCAGTTTCCCCGTCGGCAGGGTGAAGGCGTCCAAAATACTTTACAACCGAGCAAAACAGCAAAGATAATGGATGGGGAGACCCGGGGACTTAACGGCTGTGATTGAATCTTTGGGGAACAGAAGGCCAAGTACCCACTTTTCGCTTCTTTTCCCAAATTGGCGCCCAGTTATGGGGCGGCTTAGCTGCCCGGGAGCCTTCGGGTGGGCGCGAGAGGGAGCTGGTTTCTGGAGCCGGCTGCCCAAGGCCGGTGCCGCGGAGACGGCGCGGGCGCGCTCCTGCGCGCCGCATCCCCGGCCGCCCGCCGCTGCGGGGCCGTCGTGCGTCGCTGGCTAGTCAACTAACCCCTCACACTTTTAAAAAATAAAAGTCCGTGGGGGCGAAAGGGTCATTAATGATGTTTTTTTGTTTTCGCGAAATAAAATCTTTTGTTTTTATTTTAAACCAGCAGCGTGCCCTCCTCTCGGTCCTTCCAGATGTTTGCAATAAAATCGCAGGTTTTGCCTTTGGGACTGGAAATAAAATTTAACGGCCTTCACTCTGTAATTATTCTCTTAGCTCGCCCTTCATAAATTTATCTGCTTTCTATCGGCGCTGGGGTAGGGGGGCAGCGAAAGGGGAGAAAGCCCCAATTTTATATTTGCGGCTATAAAAAAGCGCCACCCGGTTTCCTCGCCTTCGGCGGCCGCAGGGTAACCCGGAGAGCCTGGCCCGGCGGGCGGCAACATTGCGCTATTGTTCGCGGGCTTGGGTCTGCGCAGGAGCTGGGCCCTCCACAAAGGGGGCCTGTGCGGCCTGGAGGCGAGGAAATCCTGTTCCCCCAGGCCCAACTTCTTTCTCCCCTGGGCATATCTCGCAGCCCGGCCTCGGCCTTCAGTGTTCGCCCGCCCCCACCGGGCGCCAGCTGCAGCCCTGCCAGCTTTCGCAGGAAGCGAACCTCCAGCCTGCGCTGAGCCCACCGAGCGCAGAGGAGGAGCCTGGCTCTGGATACCCAGACGCGCCGCCGCGCAAAGGCCGCGCTGGCGCTCCAGGCGAGGGGACTTCCAGGAAGGCGCCCCCCCCCCCTTTGTCCAGTTTGGCCTGGGCGGAAAGATAGCATTCCACACCCTAGACGACTCAACCCAAAGTCAGGGGATTTTGAGGCCACCAGCGTGCCCTCTTCCCGAAACAAATGTGGGTACATCAGTAACTACTATGTCCTTGTATGGTAAGCTTATAAGCACAAGGTTCATGGGTTTTTCGTGACTACGCAATGCCATGGTTATATCTGTCTATCCAGCAGCATGCACATACATGTACACACTACGCACAGCTACGCTCCTGTCCACACGTATCTTTCTAGAATCAAACATGCACAGAGAAACCACCATTGCTTGGGTGCACAGCATCATGCCCAGGCACATGGGGAAACATCCTGGCCACACACTCAACCGGCCCAAAGTCTGCAGAAATGTACACAGATTCCACCGCCTGCTTCATATCTCCCTGACTCCACAGCTCCCTCAGGCTCTCCCTGGCCCCCTGAAGCTTAATCCATGTTGCTGTCCCCAGGCCTCCTGTCCTTTATCTGCACAGAGCTACCTGTGAGGTCAAGGTCTCTTGGGTAACAAAAGGGAAACATGCTAAGCACCCAGCTTTGAGGCCTCACCCCTTAGGAGAGCCATCCAAAGCCCGGGAGACCCAACAGGAACTGGCAGACTGGACATCGAGAAACACTGGCACCAAGCATGGGCAGCAAGGTTTGGTTTTGTTTTTAAGCACATGCAGCCCATTCCGCCATCTAGCCAGCCGGCCTCCATCCAGAAAGCCAAACTCCTGGAGCCAGACATTTCCTAGGCAGGGCATTCTTTTGAGTTCCTTTGACACAGGGAGTCACTGCTTCTCCAAGTTTGCCCCCTAAATGTGACTCCATCTCCCCCTTCCTGCTGGGTTTGCAGGTGCTTGGCTGGCTAAGCAAAGTTAAGAGCTCCCTTTGGTTTTTCCACTGAGAGGAAGGATTATCTAAAGTTTCTGGGAGTGAAGGGAGGAAGAGCCAGGATCTGCAATCTAACAGCCAGCTGGGACCTAAAGAAGGTAACTGGGTTCCTGGGGAAGGGGACTGGCAGGAGTTATGCAGGTGAGAGGGGCACTGTTGTGGGCTGCCCATGAGGACCAGCAGCTAAAGTCAAATGATTTGAAGCATAGGGCCTTGATGTGATGACTTTTTTTTTTTTTTTTTTTTTGGCCAGGAGTGTTTAGATTTCACTTGTCGCCAATAAAAATCGGCCACCCAGGAGCAAAATGTCCTTGGTAGAACTATGCCAGCTGGGCCGGCCCTGAGCCAATACCCGCAAATGCGGATAAGGAGATTTTTACAGCCTCCTTATGGATCAATTGCTCCCTCCACAAGTGGAGAACGAATTGTCCATTATACAAGGAGAGTGGAAACAAGCTTCCACGCCCAGCTCTGAGGAGGACCTGGGGAATTAATCCTCTGCGTGCAGAGGTCTGGGTAGCTGGCCACTTGTCTTGGGACCGGGGAGGGAGGGGTTGGCAAGGGGCACGTGAGGTCATGGGAGGCTTTTCGTTAGTTTCATCCATAATTCACAGGCCACTGTTCTGACCCTTGGGCAAAACCAAATGAAAGGAGGTGGAAAAGAATCCAGAGTTCTCTCATTTCTGGTGACACCAAAACCGTCTATCGGGGTAGGAAGATTACCAATGTGGGGAGCCCCAGATGGCTGGGCAAATGAGCCCTCAAAATGGATTTTTATATAATAAAAAAAACACTGTATATAATATATGTTATATAGCAGTTTTATATCTTGATCAGTCTTTCAGAACAAAGACACACGTTGGGGTCTGTGGAGTGGCCCATGTTGCCCGAGTTCCAGGGCCCAAGTCTGTGGAGAACCTGGGGGAGGGGAGCAGCCCCAGGCTGGTCTCCCTCAAACAGCTGCAGGAGGCATTGCACTCTGGCCCACAGCCAAGTACCCCAGAAAGCCAAGGGCGAGGAAAGCTCTCTATCCCTAATCAGGAAAAATATTCACTTAACTTCACATACTTTCCAAGGACTTCATAGGACGGTCAACAACTCCAGGCAAATGAAGACATTCCCGGGGCAGAACGATGCGTGAATCCACATTCTCTTAATTCTCAAAGGTGTCTGCAGCACCAGGGGCCCGGGAGGTTTGAGAACTGCACGGCGAGAGCACTGCGGTGGGCTGGAACTGTACCACGGACATGTGCCCCCAATATTGCTTTCCTTGGCTGCCTTCAGTGGAAATGAGAACTTTTGACCCAGCTCAAAAGACAGAAGAAGGCAGTTCTATCCAGAGGCCCCTGCTTCCAGGAAGATCAGAGAGAGAAAAGATAAGTGTGTATTTCCACAACCTTCCTCTCCTGCCAACGAGTCCCATTCTGCACCTCCTCTCTTCTTGGTTGGCACCACTTATGACCAGCTAATAGGATTAAGCCTTTTACTCTGTGCCAGGCCCGGTGCTAAGTGCTTTATATGTACTAACTCATTTCTCCCACTTCAAGTTCTAGGAACCAAGAACCAGTGTTACCAGCCCCATTTCACACAGGAAAAAAACGTAGGTATAGGGGGATTATGTAACTTGGTATGGGTCTCACAGCTTTTAGTGCGGGTAATTGAGCTCTAGGGCCAGAATTCTTCATCCCTACACCTCCAGCCGCTCTAGGCGCAAACACACTCTCTGCCTGCAAGTGGCTCCGGCAAAGCCGGTAGACTTGGGGAGAGGGCACTGATGGAATCGTGTAATACAGACGGAAAACGTTTACCCCCATCTAAAGTGCACACACTCAGGAGCCTTCCCAGCCTGACTGCAGCGTCTTTGCGAGCAAGTAGATAGAAGGGCAGCAAGCAGTCCACGGTCTTTCCTCAGGCGAGGTGTGGCCCAGCGTTGAGCAGGAAAGACAGAAAGCTACCTGCCACACTGCAGGAAGGGAAGTGTCCCCCTGCAAGGGCTTCATCAACTAGGATCCAAGTGCCCAGCTCCATTGGGCTCCCGTGGTTCCTCGGCACCCGCCTCCAGCTAACTTCTCCCCACAGACTCTCCAGGCCCGGGCCCTCCCTCACAGCTTGAGCCACTTCGTTGTAAAGCGTGGGTTTTCCATGGCTCCCTCTCATTGTTGGTTCAACCCTAAAATCACCTATTCCCCAAGATTTCCTGCCTTCCTCCCACCCCACCTTCCCCCCCAAGCTGCCAATCCTCCACGGGACACTTGTGGGCTAGCAACTGAGCTCCATCCAGCTCAGTTCGAAGCATCTGTCCTACTCCAGTGGAATTTGTCCCCGTGGTCGTGGAAGGTAGTCGGTGCCATGCAGACCGTTTCAGCCCTCAGAGTGCGAGCTTCCTGAGGACAGGGTGTGTCAATCGGGCCTGGGAGCTATCTCCCTAAATCCACTGATGTTGCTCCCTAGGGCTCTCAAACGTTTTGACGCTGAGCTCCCCTCCGGCCCCCTTGCCTTCCTCATCTATACACACATTCACAGAGCTCCTCTCCCACGTCCCTCATATACTGTAAACCTTATTTCTACAGCTCTGATCTGTTTGAAATGCCACTAAAAAACAGGTCCTGTGACCTGAGCACTGATCCGTTGTTTATTCCTGAAAATAGCTGAGGATTCAGAACTCAGAATTGTTGCAAAAGGGGACAGCGAGGGAAAACACCTAGGTCCGTGGGGCCCAGGGTGAGGGAGAACTTGAGCTCCGAGGAGGAAAAGCCTCGGCTTGGGACGGAAAGCTTTTTGGCTTAATTTGGTGGGGAAAGGAAGTAAAGCAGGGATCCCCGGCTCCGAAGAAGGGCTCCCGTGAAGCCACAGACCAGCCCAGGCAGTGCGGCTGCACTTGTCATCGGTGTCCCTGTTTCTCAAAAGGCACACCTAGGCAGTGATGCCCCAAAGACCTGCGCCACCTTCGGGCTCTGAGAGGCTCAAGTTGAGTTTGGTCGTGTTTCCTGTAGGGGTGGCTGCAGCTTCCTCCCTTCGCCCAGGTCGAAGGCCCAGCTCATTCCTCCCACCCCCAGGGAAGGCTAGCCTGGGAGTTAGGGCTGCAGGGAGACGGGAGCTGTGAGGTCCAGAAAGACATGAAATGCAAGAAGATCTTCCCTCCTCCCATTCCCTTCTCCTGATTCTGGTTTCTCAGTGGCATGTTGACGGCCGCTCTTCTCGGGCTGTTTTTTCCTCTCCCCCTGATGGCCACTCCAGTCTCACTGGCAGACTTGCTCTGGGCAAACACCGCATTAAACTCCCGCAGGGTTGCATGGGTTTCCTTGGTGTGGGTGTTGCCCCAGGCGTGAGATCCCTGCTGCTCCTCAATCTTTCTCACGTTCTCACTAGTAACCACCATCCGTGTCCCTCCCGCCAGGATCTGCCCTCAGTGCCACAGATGCATGTTTCCAGCCGACCGGCCGACCAAGTCCTCTCTCCTACCTGCCTGCCCGGGACATCCGCTGGCTGTTTTTCCATCTCTTTCTCCTGACTTACACCTTGTAACTGGAAGTGGAGCTCGAGAGCGTCTCTTAGGAAGACCATGGGGAGAGGCGAGTGAGTGGTGGTGTTAGGCAAAGAATAGGAAAGGTCGTGCTGGGGGGGGGGGAACCACCAAGGGAAAGGAAGGGTAGAAGGAAAAGACAAATGTTAAGGAAGAAGGAAAGAAAAGAGGGAGATTTTTTCTTAATAAATAAAGAAAAGGAAACAGAAAACAAAGTGAAAGAAAAAAAATAGAAGAAAAGAGGCTAACACTACTTCAACTCCTGAAACCCCAGCCCCACTCCTGGTCTGGGCGTAAAACCAGGGCCCCCCCCCCCTCCCGCTCTGACCCATCCTCCCAAAGTAGGATTTGGGGTGAGTCAGAGCAGAGGTGTAGGGAGGGGGCTGGAACGGGTCTTCTGAGCACAGCAGAGCCCCTGTGGCCAACCGCCTCTGGTCTGCAGCCCTCAGCTGAGCGTTCTTAGCGCAGAGCAGACTCCAGCCGAGAGACCCCAGGGCAGGGGTCGGTCAGTGTCCTGCGCCACTTGCTCAAGTACTGACGTGTTGGGTAGGGTCCCCAGGTCTGGGGAGAGGAGAGAGAAGAGATTCCAGTTAGAGAACAGAGAAAAGAACATAGTTAGGAGTAGAAAGGGCTGCGGACCTCAGGGAACCAGACTGCACTCAGGCCCTAGCGCGGTGGAAGCGTGGCCAGGTCGGCGTCGGCGGGGAGGCAGGGAGGGCCTTTGGGCTGGGCGCGAGGGTGGCAGGGGGCGGTGGAAAGCCTGCTGTGCTTGACTGGTGCTCTAGTAGTTTAGTATTCTCCCAAATTTTAATCCAATTTGAGGTTATTAGTCCAAATGCCGGGAAAGGGTTACCCCTCAGTTTTATTTCAGTAAATCCCCTGGCTGCGAAGACGGACGGGAACCGGTTGGCGTTGCCCTCCCCCCACCGAGTGTGCAGCCGCCCTCGCTCCTTTCCTGGCGGGGAGGGGGGGCGCGAGTTCTCCACTCGGAAGGCAGGAGTTGGTTTTTCTCTCTGAGCCCCTCCTCCCCTGTCTTCCCATTCAATTTACCCGACGTGGAGCCTCAGTCTTAGCTTTTCCAACTGCCCCCCACCCCCCGCACACACACACGTCTTCCAGCATCTCTCGGTCGCGCACGACAATGCCCAGCGTCCTGCGCGGCGTGAATCTCACCGACGGGTCCCCTGGGGAGGGGGTGCGCCGCAGACCCGGGCCAGCAGATGTGCCTGGAGCCCCCGGCCCACCCTGGGTCCGGCCCTGAAAGCTTCTGCTCGGCCCTGCGTCCGCGGAACTACATTATTTTCTCCCCGGTCCAATCATCGTTTTACATACAAAAAAAAAAAATTAAAGAAATATAAATTGCTGCTTTGCAAGATCAAAGTGCCGCTTTCTGGTGCATCTGGCTGAGCGGGAGATGGGGGAGGGAGAGGGGGAGAGTGGCGCAGTCACAGTTACCCAACTTCAAAGTGTTCTCAAGAGTGAATTTTAGCCAGTGTATTTTAAATTCTCTCCCCCTTCAACTTCGCGGGGTGCGAGGCGGGGGAGCGGGTAACAGCGCGCGCTCGGGGCGCGCGGAGAAACCTGGCCTTGACCCACTAGGTGCCCGCACTAGATCGCGAGCCCTGAGGCTCCTGCTGAGACGCGGACACCCGGGCGGTGCAGGGGGTGGGGGTGGGGCGTGGTGAGCAGGAGGGAAGAGAGTGGCTCTTCGAGAACTGTCAGGTCACCAAATACCCAGATAAACCGCGGAGACGCCACCAAATCGCTACGTTCTTACTCAAGGGACTGCCTGAGGCTCCATGCCAGCCTCCCCCGCGCCCAGGCTGGCAGGTCACTTCCGCTCCGCCGGAAGGACTGGGGACTAGGGTAGGATTCTGATTATTCGGGGGACCCGGGTCTGTCCCAGGCTTTCCAGGCAGACGGTAGCGAGGCTCTAGATGAGGGATTTGTTTTTATGTGACAGCCCGCTGGGCGGCTGTGCAGGCCCTGGTGGATTAGGCCGGAGCTCCCTCGGCCCCCACGCGCTTTGCTGAGCGAAGTTCTGGGCTGGCAGCCGCCACACCGAGAGCTCGGAAGTGGGCCGGGGCGCCCGCAGCCGCCAGAGGGGTGCGCCGCTAATCCGCAGGGCTTTGAGTTCTTGCGGCCAAAGAAGTGGATCCAGGTTAGGCTGAGTCCTGGGGAGGGGCCGGCCGCCCACCCCTTTCGCGGGGAGGTTATCACGTAGCCCGGCGGCAGCCACTTCCCGGAGCCAGGAGCGTAAAGGGACCGCCACGTCTCTACTGGGCTCCGCGCGCCCTTTGGG